>NC_140823.1:3872500-3975000 GCF_050613455.1 Vespa mandarinia
CGGAGTGAACCGCGACGGAGGCTGAATTTCTTCGTCCTTTCGTTCGTAAATCGATTGCAAGAGTTCTTTCTTTTCGATTCGTCGCGTGGGATATCGACACACAAACGCGTTTCGATCGACGACCTTTGGCGCCTCAAAGAGAGCCACCACATTTGAACAGGTGTTTCCATACGAGAGAGAAAGAGAGGAAAGAAGAGAGTATATGAGTTACGAAACATTTCCAACATTTCCAAACGTACCTTTTCTTCACGTTTTGTCGTAATTCTTTAAGTATTTTTGCCGTTAAACCAGTCATATATGTTTTCGTCGTATGTGTCGTATATATATATATATATATATATATATATATATTTAATACTGATAATGGAAAATTCTGAGAGCTTATCTCGGTAATTTTAAAATGCCGAAGAAACATTTGGAATTTCATTATTTCTGTAATATTAACATACGAATATACATATATATACAAAACTTAAATTTATCTTCAAAGTGATTCTAATTTTTTAATAATTGCTATACCCTATGGAATATGAAATGGATTAAAGATAAAAGAATAAAAGAAAGAAAGATGATTTTATGTTATTGACGAAAAAGAATATTAAAAGAAATTTTTTTATACAATAATTTTCTATAAAATTCAAACATTTCTTTAACGTGAAACAAACGTAGTTATTGTTAGTACATGTATTTTTTCATTCGGAATATCATTTGCAAGTATAGTGATCCATTGTTACCCAGCAAGGTCCGAAAACAAATGATTCGTATTTCCGATGACGGATTTAGCATCAAGCCGATGGGAAAAATACGACGGCGCCAAACACATTTTTTTAACGAGTCATACGTTTGTCTCACTTACATACGCCTTTATGTATGTGTATAACTCGAGACGTAGCCCACACGCATTCCAATTTGCATGCTGGTCGTGTGTAACAACGAGAAATATCGAACGCGATATATCCATCATTTCCCTCTTCATTTTTAATGCTTTTTCGCGATGAACGTGTAAATTATTTCATTTTCGAAATACTTGTTATATTTGTTAAAACGATAAATTGTCTAGAATAAAGTACGTCCTGAAAATTTTTAAATAATGAATGCTCGATCTCAATGAAAATGATACAAATTTTTTTTTAAATATTCCGCAAAAAAAAAAATATGTGTGTGTTAAAACAATGATGTCTTTGGATTGAAAAATAGTGAATCATCGATAACTTTCGAAATCGATTTGAATAAAATCCACGATCAGAAAAATTCATTATAATAATTCATTTTCGAGAATAATAATATTATACATATTCTCTTTCAAGTTCTGGAACTCAGAAAGCTACTAAAGGTCCACCTTCGGAACCCACACGTACACGGTTAGTCGAACGTATCGCCAAATACGACACGCGCTTAAAAGCTGTGGCCGAACCCACACTTCACAATGCCCACACATTGTCGTCGTCGTCGTCGTCGTCGTCGTCATCGTCCTCCTCCTCCTCCTCCTCCTCCTCCTCCTCCTCCTCCTCCTCCTCCTCCTCTTCTCTTCTCTTGGCCGATGCGTTGTGGGACGTCGTAAGTCGCGCGTACATAAGCCACTGGTACTTCGAAACGCATGCACGCACGCATGCACGCACGCATGCAACGCATGCGTGCAAGCAGAACCAATCTCTCTCTCTCTCTCTTTTTCTATTCTCTACCTTTCCGTCTTCATTATTGTAATTGGTAAAAATACGTCGTATGCAAATAATACAAGTGACTAATTTTGCTTTCATGTACGGAGGTGTTAACGATCGGCCAATTCGTACAGCCTGACCATTTTAGTAACTTGCAATTTGTCCAAACTTTCGAGATATCGATATTCCCAATGACTAAAGATCGAGATCGATGATTGAAAATTTTATAATAGATAATGCCTTTTTTTCTCTTTCTTTTTTTATGATCGGAAAATCGAAAAAAATATAATAAAAAAAAATGTATTCGTTCGGTGTATCTATCGGACGATGAAAATTATTTTTGAGATAAATATATAGAATATATATATATATATATATATATATATATATATATATATATATTATTATTAAGAAAGAGAGAGAAAGATATACGAAGACTCCCACATCTCTTGTCGCGATAACTCGATGCATGCTCGTGATGGAAGAACGCACACGGAGTGCCGGCTATCTGGGTAACGACCTGGTGCCGGCGGTCGACTCACACACAGCGACGATCCCACGCGGACGGAGCCCGGACACACAACGTCCCACGTTCGCTCTCGAATGCCACCCTTTCCTCTTTTCACCGTCGCTTTCGCGAGACTGTGCATGGAATACTTACTTCCGAGCCTTCTCTCTCTCTCTTTCTCTTTTTCCTTCTTTAAGTTTTTACTTTCTACTATAAGGATATTTTTAAGAAAGAAGTCTTTCATATTTTTATTTTTTTGTTTAAATTACACGAGTAAATATAATAATACATAGTTAAATCAATATGAAATGATATCATTAATGAATTAACAATAAAATAGAAATTTAATCGAATAAAATTTGTTTTTGGATATTATATTAATTGATCTCTTAAAATATTTTCGATTTTATAATCGTTCGTTCATTGGAATTTAATCAAATATATCTTCTTTCGGTTTCATCCTAAACATATACATATATATACATATATATATGTACATTTATATACATACATATATATATAATAAAATGGAGAATCCTCTTTAAATTACTAACTCACACTATTTCGATTCTCAATTATACGTTGCTACAGAATTTTTGATATAACAGCTGCTCCGAATAGTTCCAACGAAGAAAACGACGATGTTACGAAGAACTTCATCAGCAAACTAGGATATAATTTCAGTCTTTCGAATTGTAAACCTTTAATTATAAATCGCTTATACGCTCTATGATCGTATTCTTGATTTTTGCCCTACGTCTATTTTATACGTTATAAAAGCGAAAAAGAAAGAGAGAGAAAGAAAGAAGAAAGAAAGAAAGAAAGAAAGAAAGAAAGAAAGAAAGAAAGAAAGAAAGAAAGAGGATTAAAATGGAGAAGAAAGCTGTCTGAAATAAACTTCAGCCAGACTGGGCGTCGTCAAATGTCCTGAACGAAATGAGCTGCGGGTACCCGTGTGCCTTTATTTCTATCAGCCTTTTATTCTATCACTCTCTCTCTCTCTTTCTCTCTCTCACACACTCTCTCTCTCTCTCTTTCTCTCTATTTCGCACTTTATTTTCTTTATTGAATTCACAGGGTACGTCTCGACGCAAGATGATTCACGCGCTCATACGTCTGTCCCGTTTGTTTTCACTTTTTTTTATCTTCGCTCTTGTCCAATGTAGACATACCTAATACACACATACACACACACACACACACACACACACACACACACTTATATAGACTTATATCGCCCAAGGTAATAACAGAGATAAGAAATGATTAATAAATAAACTTTGTAAGGTTGACGATGATATATGTGAGAAAAGAAGTAAGCAATTTTTCATATTTATCAATTCGTATTCTCTTTCTTAAAAGCTTCTAACGAGCACGAAATATTTCCCATCGTATGTACATTCAAAGGATTTAATCTCAATCAAATTCTTGATTGGAATTGAACATCACAAAGATGTGTCGAGTTTAATGATCACGTTTTAAAGTTTTTCCAGGTCAATTGGAAAATCTTACGGTAAAAGATAGTTTCTCGGTATATAGAGAATTTCTTCTTCTTCTTTTCCTTTTTTTTTTTTTCCTCTTGGCCTCAAGGAGAACTAGTCTCTCTACGATCAAGACGTCAAAGCTCCTTAAACGAAGAACTCCGCGAGAAACCGCGAAACGGGTACGACCGCAACGGAAAAGAGTTGAGAAGAGAGATAAGTGCGTATAAGAGGAGAAGGATAGAAAGAGAAAAAGAAAGAGGGAAAGAGGAAAGAGGAGGAGAGAGAAAGAGAGAGAGAGAGAGGGAGAGAGAGAGAGAAAGGAGACGAAAGAGTAGGAAGCGACCAAACTTGGAGCACACAGCTGCCGCTCAGATTTGCCGACGGATAATTGCGTGGTTTTCCCACAAATGGCATCCCTGAGGAGAGCATGGACGACGGTAGAGCCGCCATTGTCGCGCTCGACCGAGGACCTGGAGGAGGGAAAAAATGCGAGATGCATAATTTCATGCGACACGCGTGAGCGGAATCACTTACGAGTACTACGGGAACGCGTTTCGTAACTGACTGACTCGCTTCAACTTTTTCAAAACGTACCAAAAATCTCTCTTTCTTTCTCACTCAGTTTCTTTTATTTTATATATATATATATATATATATTTTTTTTTTTTTTATTTCTTTTTTTATTTTTACTTAAAAAAAAAAAAATTTTTTTTAATCGAATTTCTCATTCTTTTGTTTTCTTTTTTCTCTCTCTCTCTCTCTCTCTCTCTCTCTCTCTCTACATCGTAACACCTCTACGTTGTTTTTTTTTTCTTTTTTTTAATAAATCTTAATGCTTGACGGTATAGAAAAAGAATTTTTAATATCAATTCGTAACTGGTATTGTTAAAATGTAAAATGGATTTATCGCTTTTGGAAATAAAACAAAGATATAGAAAAATAATAGAACCTTATTGTGAATAATTTAAGTTCCATGAAATAACAGAAAAAAGGGACATCTCGAAATAGAGTAAGTTTCTTCGTTATCCGTCGCGCACCGGGCAGATTTTTAACGCGATCGTCGTCCTCGAGTTAATCTCAATTTGAATGTACTTTTGGTCGGGACGAGGACAAGCTCCGGAATATATCCCGCTTGAAGTCAGCAAAAAGCGGGCCGGACGATTTAAAGAGGAGAATCGTCTGATGGCTCCGAAGAAAAGGGTGAAAGAGAATCCGGCTGGTCAGTCGGCTTGCCGACCGAACGAATTAGCGCGAAATACTTTGAACTTTTCGTCTTCTTGCTCTCGCGACTGTGGAATATTAAAAATATGACCAATTACTCCTTACATATATGGCCTGTCTCCTGCAAGGAGAAAATTTGACTTTATCTTTCTTATTTCTTACGAAAAACAATCACAATTTGCGATCTGAATTCTAAAACATTATTATCATCGACATCGTTAAATAGATATATTTCAAAAGAAAATATCGATTTACAAATTAAAAATGAATCATTTCTACACGTGTTTCCTGTATCGTTACTTGATTAAATCGAATATCAAAAACAAGAAAAAAAAAAAGAATAAAAATAAAAAAGAAAGAAATGGAAAAAGGAATCTTTCTATTTATCAAATTTAAAAATCGAACGGAGTTAAATAGATTCATTTGAAAAAGAATATTATTTTGATAAAATAACTTTCCTAATGAATCATTCGTACACGTTTCGTATGTTGGATAAATTGCAAAGGGTATGTCGAATATTAAAATAGAATGATGTTACGAGTCAATTACACGGATAGTAAGTTATAATATATATACCCCCACAGATATCCCTACAAACTTATTAAGAACTTATAACATCTCGCATTTATCACTTTTCGTTACACATCCAATTCGTCGGGAAACATTTATCCCTTTAATTGCGTGTAATGTCGCGCTTGGACTTTAAAAAAGTGTCGTCGAATAAATCATGAGAAAAGGTTTGCGTTATACGAATGCGTTCGTTACATAAATACAAGGTGTCCATATAAAAAAGAATAACAATGAAATCTTCAAATGTCTTCTAATCATTTCAACATTAATTCAATAAATCAAAAACAAATTATATCGTAACATTGATAAAATCAATTTGATATATTACGATTAAAGCTTAATTTAACGTTTAATAAAAATTTCAATGTTAATTCTCTCCTGTATCGAAATTAATATACGACATTATTAAATAGATCGTTACTTCGAGGACACCATGTAGATGGTGTTCGAGTTCCTTTTCTCGCCTCTTTCTTTTTGATTTATTTTCCCGGTCAAATTACGGCTCTCAAAAGGAATAAACTCATCGAGCTCGAAGTCGCGATCCAATCTTCCACCTTCGAATGCTCGACTCGTTTAGATATCGAACAAGTGAGAAAGAGATAGAGATAGAGAGAGAGAGAGAGAGAGAGAGAGAGAGTATACGAAGCAGTGAGAGAAAGAGAGTGAGACGAATAGATGAAGAGATTAAAGCCGTAAGAAAGAGAAGGAGAGGAAAGTTGGGTGTGCGACACGCACACAACGTCACGATCGGCCAAGAATACGTAACGATCTCGCGGATCGGTTCTGGATGGGCTACGGCTCGTGTAAATAAATGATTTCGTATTAACAATCGGCATTCAATGGATACCGGGCCATAAGTCAGGCGCATTTGTTAGCGGGCGCGCCTCTACAGTCTGACGTTGAAAAACGCATGCGGTACCCAATCGCCGGGCAATATTTCAATATTAGTTTAGCCATTGTGCCCGGGCCAGTCCGCGAAGTGGTCGTGCGAGAATGCACGAAGAAAGAGAGCGAGAGAGAGAGAGAATGAGAGAGAGAGAGATAGAGAGATAGATAGAGAGAGAGAGAGAGAGAGAGAGAGGGAAAGAGAGAGAAAGAGGATGTTATTCGCGGATGATTGGCTCCATTCCTTGCTGATATTTTCACACGAATCGACCTTGTCGATGATGCATCCGCGATGAAAATATTTGTCGAGACGTACGTCATGTTTTCTCAGAGAAAATCGAGAATAAAAAATAATATTTCTTGATATATCGTCCTTTTTCTTTTTTGTGTTCGTTCAGTTTGTTTTTCTCTCTCTCTCTCTCTTTCTCTCTTTTTGTTTCCTTTCTTCTTCTTTTTTTTTTTTTTTTTTTTTTTTCTTTGATATATACGAATTAATTCGAAACAACAATTTACCAAAGCGATCGATGAGATCGTTGAAAGCTTAATCGAACAACATATCAGTATTCTTACAAAAGGGTCTCTAACAAGTACGACGTAGAGGTAAACTGGAGATACAAAAAGACATTTATAAATATTTCGAATGTGTAAATAAATCGTGAAAAGAGAGAAGGTAAGAGACGTGGAGAATGATTACGGAGGATTCTCCAAACGGAAAACAACGGCTACGGTGGAATTAATTCGTCCTTAATTGGCAAACAACTTGGCGTTCCATTGAAAGGCATACGCCGAGGTTGCAAAGTTAGCTTAGTGATAGTTTCTGGTGCTTACTGATGTCAGTTGTAACAGCAATATTCGATGGAGTATAGTAATAGTGATTAGTAATAATATAATGGTGTAGTAGTAATAGTAATAGTAGTAATAGTAATAGTAATAGTAGTAGTAGTAGTATATGCTCGCGATATCGCGAGTGGTATACGAAGCCTCTGGCATTCGTGGCTGACCTTAAAGCGGCTCTATCTCCTTCCCTCCTCGTCTCTCCCACTCCTCACGCGAGTCTCGCGCGCGCGCCTCGTGAGGGAACAGAAAGAGGAAAGAGAGGGAGACGCGCGTCCGCCACGAGGAGCCACGAGCCGTCGCGTGGGACTAAAACCACTTCTCTCTCTCTCTCTCTCTTTCTCTCTCTTTCTCTCTTATACTCACGCACACATCCTTTACTCAAGAGTCATCTCTTTTCTTTCTCTCTCTCTCTTTATTTCATCTGTCCGTCTGTCTGTCTGTATGTCTCTCTCTCTTTCTCTTTCTTTCTCTCTCTCTCTCTCTCTCTCTCTCTCTCTCTCTCTCTGTCTCTATCTATTTCTCTTTATTTGTCTCTGTCTCTGTCTTTGTCTTTGTCTTTCTATCTTCCCGCGTCTTTATCTATCTCTTTCTTTCTTTTCGATTCTTCCTCATGGCAGTCTCGTCCTCGCCCGGACGACGTCTAACCGCACACGCGTGCTTATAAGCCACTCGTCCGCTTTCCTCTGGCATACCGGTCGCTATATCGGTCGGGTTGAACGCGTCTCTCGTACGAATCAACGAGGCGGTCGCGTGCGCCCACGCGTTCCAATGCGTCGCGACGCCCAACTTCTTTACCTTTCCCCATCCCCTCCGCTATTCTTTCCATTTATTTCATTTTTTTTTCTTTCTTTTTTTTTTTCTTTTCATTAAAATTTCTTTCTTCCCCTTTGTTCTTGTTTCTCGTTATTCCTTTTTTATTCCTTTTTCTACATATTCCTTTAAATTCCCTTTGTACCGAGATCGTAGACAAACAAATATTCTTTCTTAATTTCATTCGATATCAATACTTTTATAATATAGTTATGATAATGTCTGATACTTTATTTATTTAATTAAAAATAATGATGATGATGATAATAATAATAATAATAATAATATACATTGAAAAGGAACATCGAATAAATTTAACAAACGACGACGTAATAATGTTGATGAAGCACTCAAGCATTCCCATGAGGCCACCGCAGTCGTCGTTCTTTAATAACGAGTCTCGAAATAAGTTATTACGCACCCCTGCATGTGGACACGAACACACCAATTCCTCACAGATTTACATATACGAGTTCGTATAGTGTAACAAACACGTTCAGGAAAGTAGGCGTGTACTAATTACGAACGGTGACCAAGGATTCGAATTGTACGTTTCGGCAGCGGTAGCTATGGAAAAGAAAAAAAAGAAAATAAGAAAAAAGAGAGAGAGAGAGAGAGAGGGAGAGAGAGAGAGAGAAAGAGAAAAGGACTTAGAAAGGGTATAATTCCAAAGGCACGAATCTAAAATCTTTTTTCGAAATGTCAGAGGTGACTTTTTGGCCCTCTTAATTGGCACGTTTCCTGTTTCTGAACTATCTTGATGGTTTATTTTAAATAGACCGCGCAATGAAAACGAGGTATCGAGTTTTCGTTATTTTTTTCTTAATTTTTCTTTTTCCTTTTTTTCTTTCTTTCTTTCTTTCTTTTTTTTCTCCTCTACAAGAACTCTACGATACTTACGAAGACTAGTTTGGAAAAAAAGAAAGAGAGAGAGAGAGAGAGAGATAAAAATTTGAGATGCACTTCGTGACGAAACTCCAATCAGTTCGAGTCTATAATCATCCTCGAAAACTACGAAAGAAATTCTTTGTGAACTAGACGAAAATAGGGAATAAAAAGAAAAAAAAGAAAAGATAGAAAAAAAAAAAATTAAGAAATCTCTGTTGAAAAAAATTTAAATCGTCCTAGATTGACTATATCTCTCTCTTTCTATTCATCGTATTGAAAAACTGATCGTAGCACGAAACCGGTGATTACGACGGAATGGAACGAGCCACCGAAAAATTGCTTTAGAAATTCCACGGGACATTTTTGTGGTTGCATTCGATCGAAGACGTTGTATACCGGTAGCGTAGATGATGATTGCCTCTAAAATACTTCGAACTTCGACGAAAAAATTTCTTTATCTTTTTCTCTTTCCTATTTGAGAATTCACGATGTATTTGACTTTTCGAAAGATCATCCATGAAATAAATAAAATAAAAAAAAAAAATTTGTCAAGGACGTCCACCTTGAAATATTATCATCTTTTTTGATATTACACATGATAGAAAAACTTTTGTAAGAGTATCGATCTATCGAATATTTCACCTTTCGAAAGAATTAATACGAATGAAAAATCAATTTCGTCTTCATTATTAACACGAACGGGTTAATAACGGAAAAGAAGTGGAACGTGTAAGTGTGCAAATAAAAACGTAGCGATCTCTTTTTAAAATTTTTTTTTCACAACGACGCAGTAAGATCCTGTTATCGGCCGATAAAAAATTAATTAAAACGCGATTACCTTTGCGGAAGATTTCGTCCGTATGCTCATTAATAGGCCCACCGTGTCGAATTCATTGATTAAACAGTCTATGGCAAACGTGATGGCGATGGTATGATGAGTAATTTTGATCGTACAAAGAGGAATTATAAAACGTTTCTTCGTAATTATGTGAATTTATCGTAATAAATAAATAAATAAATAAATAAATAAATAAATGTATAAGAAATAGAATAAGTTGCAAAATTTTTTTGTTTTGTTTATAATAACTCGTGATAATTCGATTTGACGAAGCACATGTGAATATTTATGAATTCACCCTATGAGATTTATTTTACCCTATGAAATTTCGCACCACCATTACATTTCTTCGTTTCTTTTTTTCTTTCTTTTTTTTCTCTTCTTCCTTTCTTTTCCTTTATTTATTTTTTTCTTTTTCTTCGAATCACGAAAGAGAAAGAGAAAGAGAGAAGATTAATTGAAGCTTCGAAAGAGTCAATTTGCAGCGAGACTTCGATTATAATTCGACGAGTGGCTTGAATAACCTCCGACGAACGATCGATTTATCTTTCTCGACTTATCGCGAATGCGATTCTTGTCTCTTAATCGGCCAACAATTTAATCAAAGGCTCTCTCTATTAAACGATACCTACCTTCGATCGGGGACTCTACCGATAAGCTATTCTACGTACAGCCACGATCGAAAGTTCTTTGCTCGGAATAAAATCATTTTCTTTGAAACTGCGTAATTTCAAATTTACAATATCTCGTGTGAATCTGAAGAAAAAAAAAGAAAAAAAGAGAAAAGAAAGAAAAAGTAAAGATCAGAAAACTCGTACGAATTTTTTTATATTAATACCTTTTTTTTCCCCCCCTAAATATTCTAAAATCGATGAGTTTTCAAAAGATATAGAATTAAATTTGCTCGAAATCGATGATCGAGATCGACGAATCGATCCTTTTTAAAAGAATTTTATAGCAAGAAAGTTATCGTGGTTCCACGTACAAAAGGTTCGAACTTGAAGAAGTTCGAGAGTTGTAGAGTTGCAGAAAGAGAGAGGGAGAGAGAGAGAGAGAGAGAGAGAGAGAGAGAGAGAAAGGAAGGGCTGGCATAAAGGGACGAGGAGAGTCGAGAGAAAGGACACAAGAAGGAGGCGACGATCTGTAATTCCGCCAACATTCGCGAGACCAAATTTGGCGGCGTCGTGAGTTCTCCTTTCGTCTTCACTCCTCTCTTTCCCTCGTCCTCCCAACGTTCGTCTTCTTCTTCTTCTTCATCCTCTTCTTCTTCTTCTTCTTCTTCTTCTTACAAATGGACAGCTGTTTCCCAGGGTCGTGACTGCTTCGAACACAGAGCAACAAGACAATTCCATATGATTTATATTTATGAGTATTCCGTTCGTTTAATAGCCAACATTGCACGCTGTATTAAGTTCCTCGAAATCATCTTTCGAGAACAACTCATTCGAAATTTTCTTTCTTAAGAATACAATATCACGATCAAATTTTATTCTAATAAATCATGTTCAATGATAAGAAAGCCAAATATATTCTAGTAATTGTGTCGCAGTTATTATACGGATAAAGATCCATTAAGAGATGAAATATCACTTGAAGTAAATTCTCGCATTATATATATATATATATATATATATATATATATATATATACATATATATATATATAAATATATACATATATATATAATGTGAGTCAAATACTTAGCTACAATTCATGTCTGAGTAACTGATGAAGATAATAAAACGAAAAAAGGAGAACGAAAAGAGAAAGAAAAGAAAGAAAAAGTTCTTGATTTAAGTACTTATCTCTTAGATCGCTTTAAAAAAAAAAAAAAAAAAAGAAAAAGGAAAACAGAAAAAAAAAAGAAAAAGAGAAAAGAAAAATGAAGAAAGTAGTTCGAAGGAAATCAGTTAACTTTTAATGTTGACACAAATGATTCCCTTCACTTTCATTATTTATCAATCTATAATAAATGACAATATGACTCACCCTGTAGATATAAAAGAGTAGTATAGCAGAAATAAAAATCTTTTTCTCGCTACGATAAAGCGACATTCCAAGTGCGCGTCGATGCGTCGCCGTAGAAGACACAAAGAGAGCAGTGCATTCGAAGGGTAGCCTTTGATTTCTCTTTCTTTCTTTCTTTCTCTCTCTCTCTCTCTCTCTCTCTCTCTCTCCCTTTTGCTCTCTTGTTCGAATGGCCTCGCTTTTAAAGCCCGAGGGCGCAAGAAACGACTCGTAAACTCACGCAGATCGTACAGGAACGCGTCTCGATCACTGGATAACTGACTCTCTTCCATGCTCATGAATCGATCGATCGATCGATCGATCGATCGATTCAGCTTCCAAGATTCGCAAGTACGAGCTCGCTACATCGATCACGATCGTGAAAGACTCCTGACGAAGGATGTATCTTCTTAGAGATCGACCCTCCGACAATCTCATGGTGGTATCTGATACTTTTCTGTGATCGATAAAATATTATCGATTTTTTTCTCTTTGATTAGATAGATATTTATAATTCGTAAAAATTATTCAGGATAATAAGGAATTTCGGCTAATAATCGAATTAATTTTGATATCGTTACGTCTGAATTATCATAATCGTCATCATTTTCTAATACATTTAAATCATAGTAGATACATCGTATTGATAAATAGATAATGACATTAAAGTTTATCCAACAAAAGAAAATAAATATTATAAATTTTATCTTTTTCCTTTTCGATGTCGCTAAATCATTAAATTGACATTCTTCGATAATATACATTTGAAATGTTATTAGAATTAATCGTATAAATAGATACGAGCATTCCAATGAATCGAGAGTGAAAATTTCTATTGAAAAGGAAAGGGGGAGAAAAAAAAAAAAAGAAAAGAAAAACAAAAAAGATTAAAAATTGTGTGGTTGGTAGTAAATAAATATATAGAATCTTGGTGAACGAGAAAGTTGCACGTTCGTGAACTTTTCGATACCTACGTAGTTCTTAACGCTGGCGTCACGGTTAATTAACGCTGTCACGGAAGAAACTTACCGCTCGCTCGTCGCATTCCGCACCTACCATCGACACGTTTCTTTGCCACGCTCGAACGAACTGGCGCGAGCGCGTCTCGCTTTTCTCTCGGTTTCTTCGCCGAACGAATCGATACGAGTGTTGAGAACCGATCACTCTGAAGACCACCAACGGCTACAATTCTTTTCAATTGTTATTTATCAGTTTAGCTTATATCTTACGAACAAGAAATTTCATTTTCAAGAAACGACATTGCAACGATCGAAAAATAATTTTTATCCTCCCATCATATACGATAATGTAACATATTTAAATAATTACAACGATTATTTTTCTTATATAGAAAATATTATAGTTTGAAAAATTTAAGAGAGTAAAAATTAAATACGTACGTATATACGTGTAAACGGGACGAGTGTTCAAAGTAAACTAAAACTCGTAATACCTCGACTTATTCACACTCTATAAGTACAAAGGAATGTTTACTACTATCGAACGTCCTACAAACGACACAGACTGTATACTTATACGTATCGTACGTAGGTCGTACATTTACCTTCCAAATGTTTACATTAAAGTACATATTTGAGAAATAGAAATAAAATACGATACGATACGTGTAAGGTGGATGAAATATTTCTTAGATAATTTTAAAGTTACATTGCTCTTTTCTCGAGACTTTTCTTTTTCTGTTTTTCCTTTTTTTCTTTTTTTTTTTTTTTTTTTTTTATAAGATTAATTCTTTCCGTTCTTTTTTCTTTCTTTCTTTTTTTCTTTTTAAGCTACGAAACTACGAATCTGGAGAAATTTTGACCATTAAATATTCATTAATGTATATAAAATGTTCGATATGCAATTTTGCATATGTTATTCTATAAGAATTAATTCGTAATAATTTATTTAAACGAACATATCTTCGATGTAACATTCGAACATATATTGGTCAAGGGTAGCAACACATATACACGTTTATAATGTACAGTAGATACAACTTCTTATTTTCTAATTTATTCATGGAACGCACGAACGTGCGATATACCGCCGAGTTCGAACGGAATTCTGTAATTGGACGAAGCAAATTGAGCGTGTACTTCGTTTCTCTGGTTGCTTTTGACTTGAAAGAAATCCCGCAAGATTCCAATGTAACGTCATTTCCCGTTCGAGCTGGCACGTTTCGTGAAATCTTACCAAGATAAAATATGAAAAAGGCAATCAATCGCTAATTGGTGAAGATCAACGTGAAAGCCACGAGATACCGATATATATATATATATATATATATATATATATATATATATATATAAAGAAGAAGAAAGAAAGAAAATCAATATATAAACTATTAATGACAGTCTTTCTCTCCTTCTCTTTCTCTCTCCCTCTCTTTCTCTCTTTCTCTCTTTTTCTCTTATACACGTTAATGCGAAAAGAACAAAATCATTTGGATTCTCGAAAGTTTTAATTTTCGACAAAGATAAGGCGACGCCTACGGTGTTACAAGAAAAATGACTTCCCAATTAAATTTAAGAATTTCCTGTGCTGAAAGTCCTTTACCTCTTCTCGTAAGAGGATATCCTTTATTTGCACCTGAAGCTCTTTCGAAGAGCAGGTTATTTCACGACAGAGAGCAAAACCAGGACGCGACATCCGTTCGAATCGAATTGAATCCCTACACATCACAGTTCATATATATATACCAATACATATGTGTGTATATGTATATGTATATGTATATATATATATATATCCGACCTTCGTCGACCTCGATAAACTTCAACAACGGAAATTGGTTTTATAATTTAAAGGGAGAGTTCCAATAGGAAAGAGGGTTAATCGAGAACAACTCTCGAAGAAACGATAATGCATTCGGTATTCGTTCAAAGGGAAAAAGAAGGAGAATCCCTTTAGAAATCAGTTGTTCTGATTGACACTCAATGCTTATATATATATATATATATATATATATACTCGTCTCGAACTTGTCCCATACGATTTTCGATCCCGAAAGCAGGTCTGTATTTTCTTTTCATGTAGGATATCTTCCTATCTTTTTCTATCATTCCCTTTAGTTCTTTCAAGCCCCCCGTAAAAGAATTCTATCGTCATCCTTTCCCTCTTCCTGTGTTGGCAAGGTGACGAAGGAGGAGATGCAAAAGGGAAGCATAAATACGATTGCACATGAACTCACGTGGGAAGACGGCAGGTGTATCGAAGGGAAAGAAAATAAACGATTTCACGATTGGGATCTTGTATCCTGTGGTTTTATATTTAACTGGTATACGATAAAATCATTACAAAAAGATATAAAAACGAAAAATGATCAAAAAAAAAAATATATAGATCCATTTATTTAATATTTAATCCACGAACATAATATTAATCTTTCATAATTTCTAGTTTACTGTCTGGATCATGCATATGAATATTGATATAATCGAATATATACATATAAATATATATATATACACACACATATATATATATATATATATATATATATATATATATATATTCACTTACATTTGCATGCAAAAATTGAACGATGTTTGAATAATAAAATTATGAAAAAAAAAAGAAAAGAAAAGAGAAAAAGAAAAATAATGAATAAATCGATTCTACATGATTTCTGTTTGACATTTCGTTCGATGAAAGTACGATAAAATTGTACGATGAAAAATAAGTAAATCATCGTAGCAATTCAAATGTTTTATATTTCGTAATATATAAATGTACATATAGACATATTACGACGATAATCAATGAGATACGAGAGATAATTAAACGAAAGGATTCGTCCCTTTATGGATGCGTTTTCGCCCAGCTGACACCGTTAAAGTAATGGCTAAATAAATTCATCGTCCTGGAGCACCTTAATAAAGAGAAAATCTGTTGGAAGAAGAAGGAAAGAGAGAGAGAGAGAGAGAGAGAGAGAGAAGATGAAGTAAATCGCGTGCGAGCAATTATGCGTCAAATGCAAATACGCGTGGCCAGGGGTTCTCGTTTAATCTGACCGGTGTGCATCGGCCGAACCGATCTCTCTCTTTCTCTCTCCCTAATAACATATTTTAGTCGATCGTTAGAGGAGACCACACGCAAGTAGTCAATTTTTTTTTTTTTCTTACCTTTCAGAGTCGAGCTTCTTCGCGAATGATCGCCAATCATGGATATTATCGAACAAGTGCACATACTATATATAGATGGTATACGTACCTACATATACGATAAAAAGAACGTTTATTATAAAGTAAATGAGAATTTTGATCTAATTATATCGATTATTTGTTAAATTAACAAGTATTTCACGTAATACATTTTTATTTTATCATTACCTTTATCTATATTATCGTTATCATTTTATTTTATTATTTCAATTAACGTAACATGTTCCTTTAAAAATTTTTTTTTTTTTTTAGTAATACTTTTCTTCCATAAATATTATTTTTTTTCTTTCTCTTTTTATTTTCTTTTCTTTTTCTTTTTTTTTTTTTTTTTCTTTGTCGACAGATACTTCCGAACAATACCGTCCAAAATATTCTGCTTTAGGGTAGACTAAATTATCTTAGACTTCTACGAAAGTTAGTCGAAATATCTTCGGATACTAACCAGGAATATATACCTACCTACCTATGTATATATATATATATATCGTATATAAGTATGTATACCTATATATTTAGAAAAGTCCCTTCAGAAAGATAGACCATGAAAAATCTCTGTCGACCTGTTCTCTACTGTACATTCTGTAAAACACGCGTCGAGACCGGAACAAGGCTGATTCCGGTTTACTCCCATTTTATTCTTTCTTTTTCTTACACAGAGTTTCTCCTTCCTTCATCTTTCAAAAAGGAAAGGCCGACTCTGGAAAATTTCGACGTGGAATGGCACACGACTTCAAAGAATACCGCACACAACTCTTCCAGTTCTTCTCCCTTTTCTCTCTCTCTCTCTCTCTCTCTCTCTCTCTCCCGCTTTCTTTCTAGCTGTCTCTCTTTCTATCTGTCCTTTTTCTACGAGGAGAGACCAAGAGTATCTCAAAGCCTATCCAGGAGCCTCGAGGGTAGAAAGAAATCGCGCCAGTGTGGTCCACCATTCCCGGCAGACGTCCGCCCCACGCGACCTCAATTTATTCGACACCTCCCCTAGCCCTTAGCAGTTAGGAAACTACCTCGAATCTTTCGAGTCGAGGGTCGAAAGAAGAACCAACGACGACGGTATAAAAAGAGAGAGAGAGGGAGAGAGAGAGAGAGAGAGAGAGAGAGAAAGATAGAAAGAGAAAAAGAAAAGCAGATGAAAAGATCCTACGTCGTATTTACTACAATACGAGTTAAAGAGTTATTATGCTAATTAAGAGACAAGTATTCATTACCTAAAAAAAAAACAAAAAAGAAAAAAAAAACGAAAGAATCGAACAAAAGAAAAAAAAAGGGAAAAAAAATAAATAAATAAATAAAACGTCATCAAAGCGTATACAAAAATCATTCTAATTTTATTATCTCGAAATAAAAATCTTCCCTTGTTCTTTTCTTCCTTTTTTTTCTTTCCCTTTTTTTTTGTACTCGACTGACAGATATTAGAGTCACAATGGTTCTCTAATAAAAATAAGAATGATGAAGAATCAAGAGAACAGAATGAAAAACTTATCCTCGGTGGGCATAAGGGAAGACAAGAAGATCGTTCGGAGAATGCGAGCATTAGCCGCGAAATTGGGACGTTAACGAGCTCGCGTGTCGTTCCGCGAGCGATCAAAGGATCGAGAAGGAACCCGCGGAAATCATTGGTAAAAGTATTTCATAATAAAAAGAGAAAAATACAAAAAAATACGATGGAACTTTTATAAAGATTGCAGAAATTATTTTTAAAATTCTTTTATATATATATATATATATATATATATATATATATATATATATATATATTTACCCACTCAAAGAAATATGAGATTTTTTTTCTCCGTTCTTTCTTTACTTATTTTCTCGTTTCTTTTTTCTTTCCAATTTTTGTTTTTTTTTTTTTTTTTTGAGAATTCGGAAACATTTTTTAATAGCAAACATTAGAAGAAAATAATGAAGTCACGTGTCTATGGGATTTTGAAAAGTCCAACATGTGTTTCGACTCAACATTTGTTAAATCACGTCTTTATGTATGTGCATATATGTATTATTTGTGTGTGTATGTGTATGTTGGTGGTCCTCTCTCTCTCTCTCTCTCTCTCTCTCTCTCTTTCTCTGTCTCTCTTCTCTGTTCAGAAACACGTTGCTCTTACTTTTAAAAGCCGACAAAGGGCGAATCTTCTGCTCGTTCTTCTTCCATGCTTCTTCGTTCCAGCAGCATTGTCGAAAGTTCACGTCCGTGGAAAGCCGAGGCATTGTCGTGCCTGCTTCTACTTGGACACGCACGATGGACCCCCTGCCTTTCGACTTCGAAAGAAATATTTCGAAGTAGAGAATGAGTGAGAGAGAGAGAGAGAGAGAGAGAGAGAGAGAGAGAAAGAAGGAGGGAGTAAAGGATCTGCTTCTCTTTTTTTGTCAAATCGATGCGTCACGCTTCCAAGTTCCGCTTCCTTCATCCTTTTTTAAAAGAGATTTTTTCTTTTTCCTTTAACATTTTCCATCTCTCTCATTTTTCTGTTTCTTTCTTTTTTTCTTTCTTTTTACTCTTAATTTTTTTTTCCTCCCTTTCTCTTCCACTTCTCTTCCTTCTCTTTACTTTTTTTCTTCTAGTTTCAACGAGGTAAAAGTAATACGAGTCAATATAAAAGAGATATATACAATTAATTAAGAATTATAATTTGTTGAATGAAACAAATGACATTGTCTTTTTTCTTTTTCTTTTTTTTTTTCTCTTTTTTTTTTTTTTTTTGTTCTTATTTCATAATCACTCATAAAATACGTCGGATCTTTATCTCGTTGTATAGGACGATAAATTGGATTTATAATATCGAGGGGTTGTAACATTGTAAATATCGTTTTAATATTTTTCTAAAAAAGTATTCATATTTCGAGTAAAATTTAACTTTATATCCATAAACACGTAAGTTCACCTGTTCTATTTCAAAATATCTCTCGATCTTTCTTTCTCTTAAGGGAGGGGGAAAAAAAATAGAGACAAGAGTCTGATCTTTTGGAAGCGTGCGCCCATCTTGGGAGGTCGCGAGTGTATACAGGTGGGTATATGCTTGCCCTCCTAAATATGTTATTAGTTCGGTCGTATAACTGCTTCATTTTGAGTGCATGGCCCGAAGGGAATCATCTGCCTTTGCAAGGAAGGACTTCGTGAAAAAGAAAGGCAAGAAGAGGAAAAAAGAGAGAGAGAGAGAGAGAGAGAGGGAGGGAAAGAGGGAAGAGATATCCAAAAGGAAGAGGTAGTTTTGCGAATAGACAGGACACGAAGTTGTTCTCTTCTACCTATGGTTTTGCCCTCCCAGAAGTTCTACCATGGAGGGCCCCTAGATTGTTTAATCGTTACCCCCCTAACCTAATCAATACCATGCCACCCTGTAATTTCGCCAAATTGCGGAAGATCGTTCGTCCTGCGGGACATAAAGGGAGATATATCCATAGTGGACCAAATGTGTCCTGGCTTCTCATCCGTAGCTTAGATGACGGCCAGCAAGAAGGTAGGTCTTAATTTAGAGTGCCGTAAAATTAGACCAACCATGATTCTACTTCTTACGTTTATCTTATCCCGCGTTATTAACGTTATTTTATTTAGTCTAGACATTTTGGACACGGTACTTTCCGTTTTAAGGAAACACGAAGTTTCATCTTGAATTTTTCTACGTTATTCGTGAGATTTAGAACTACCTGTAATTTACGAAGATTTCGTTCCTTCTTAAAACAAAGAAAATGAAAAGAAGAAGAAGAAGAAGAAGAAGAAGAAGAGGAAGAGGAAGGAGAAGAAGAAGAAAGGAAAAGAAAAAAGAAATGAAATAATCCAGCGAAAAATTAAACTCCTTCGATAATATTAAATATTCGACGAATAATTTTAGGTATGGATCCTTAAATCCCGAAACGATCAATGCCGACTAAATACGTAATGACTTCATTTTTCAAAAGGCCCGACCGACCCGAGAGAGAGAGAGAGAGAGAGAGAGAGAAAGAGAGAGGTCTCGCCCTTTACCTCTATAGTATCACAAAATTAAAGACAATTATCGCTTGCTTCGTGTTCCACCGCATGCAAATTTCACGGTTTTAACATCATCTCCTCGATGATGACCGTACAAGCCCTCTTCCACCCAAACCACCCTGTTTCTTCCGGTCCTTCGTTCCTACTCAACTCAAAGAATATTCGTGAGTAAAGCAAGACAAGAGTCGATCGTACGATTAACTTTCTTCTTACCGTGCCGTTCGAGCGTCGCGAGACTTTACGTCTTTTTTCTTTTTTTTTTTCTCTTTTTTCTTTTTTTCCTTTCCTTTTCTTTCCTTTCCTTTTCTTTTCTTTTCTTTTCCTTTTCTTTCCTTTCTTCTTTTTTTCTTTTCTCTTGCTTTTCGATTTTACGTTGCTTTGATTACAGGTAACTCCATCACCGCTTTTAACTTCTCTCTCTTTCTCCTTCTTGTACATGACTTACCTCTCTCTCTCTTTCTCTCTCTCTCTCTCTCTCTCTCTCTCTCTCTCTCTCTTTTTGACCATGCCTTCACTCTTATCTAAATGAACGTTAATGGAGAAAAACACTGTGTTATTCCGAAGGCTAATTTCTTGACTGTCGTTAAAAAAAATTTCGTCCTCTTTTTTCTTCTTTAACTTCTCTCTCTCTCTCTCTCTCTCTCTCTTTATCTCTCTCATTCTCTTTATCTCTCTCACCCTTCCTCTTTTTCTCTTTTCGTTCTCAGGACAATCTCTTAGCCTCTTGGAAATACGTTGAACCATTTTATTACACTTTTTCTTTTTTTGCCCTATCCCTTGAGATACGAACCTCACTTAGTTTTTCACTGACGCGAAAGTCATTCGGTCCCTTCTTTGCAATCGTTCATAGTAATCGTCGACGATAAATAAAATCTGCCGTTAATTAAAGGGAGGATTAATCGGTGTGGCGTGGCTAGGGTAGTTTCGCTGTATAGATATTTTTCGACGGTCGTCTTGGGTGGTACGTATCTGGATGCTATTCCAAAGGAAAGAATTTCGATCCGTGCGATAGTCGTTCGAGCGGCACGCTTTAACGATACCACCACTTGAAAGAGAAAGAGAGAACAAGAAAAAGAAAGAGAGAGAGAGGGGGGGGGGGAGGGAGAGAAAGCGTAAAGTCCATCTCCATATAGCGCGAAGGATCTGAATCTTCGTGAACTTTGAAATTGCCCGTAACCACGCATGGACCACACGCGTTGTATATTCAAAAGCCAATGTCTATCTGACAGAAAATAATTTCGCAACGATTCTTACGAATTAAATATGCCCGTTGAAATTTTAATAAATATTACTTGCAAAGAGATTAATATAAAATCATGACGATGAATTATCGTTTGTCCTTTATATCTTATACGCACATTTCCAATCACGAAATATAGATATGTTCGCTCCTTACAAAATATCTTTAATTAATGATAAGGAGGAATGAAGAGGAGAAATTAAAAAAAGACGGAAAAAAAAACAAAAAAAAAAAAAGAAAAAAGCAAAAAAGAAAGAAAGAAAGGAGAAAAAAAAGAGAAAAACAAATGTACGTTATCAAGAAGTCCTTACGCGAGTAATCAAGGTTCTTCGCCTCTTGACTCGTATTTTTTTTATCCCTTGTTTTTTTTTTCTCCTTCCTTTATGGGTGCTCTTACGATCTTTAAGACGAGCAAAGGAATCCAAGAAAAGTAGCTGTGGCGCATCTGCTCGTCGAGGCACTTACCCAGAAATTTGTCGTGAGCTCGTGCCACGCTCGGGAATGACGTTGCAAAATCTCCGATCGAACGGTAGCTCTTACGTATTACTTTAATCAGCCTCCAAGAAAAGAAAAAGAAAAAGAGAGAGAAAAAGAAAGAAAGGGAAAGAGAGAGAGAGAGAGAGAGAGAGAGACGGGGAGAGAGGGAGAGGAGAAAGATAAAGAAGAATAAGAAGAAGAAGCTGCTGAAGCAACAGCAGCAGAAGTAGCAGGTGCTGTTCCGAAGGGTACGCGTCCGAAGGCAATCACAAATACACTAACACGATAACAGATCTCACTCAGACTTTCTCTTCTTCTTCGTCGATGACACGTTCGGTGTCTTGCGGAGTGGAAGAAGAAGAAGAAGAAGAGGAAAGTAAAGAATCTGGCGAGTGTACACGCGTGCTGTGGCAATGTTCGATCTCGAAACGCTTGACATATTTATTAACTCACGCTTCTTATCGACAGGAATCGCTTTTTATTCCGGGCTCACTTGCAAAAATTGATTAAAGGAAAGGGAAAAAGTTTGTGAAATCTATATACATATTTATACTGTTACGAGGATTGGACCGCCCATGTTGATTAAACAAAAGAGAACGAATTCTTTTAATGAAAAACAAAATTAAGATAAATGCGTATCGATAAGCGTATATACATACATATATATATATACATTTTTTTTTGTTTTATATATATATATATATACACCGCATTCATCTTTGTTTGTTTTTATTTAAAGAATTCATATATATATATATATATATATGTATATGTATATATGTATGTGTGAGAGGAAAAAAAAGAGAGAAAGAGTGAGAGAAAGAGATAGCAAAAATCGTATTATGAAAGTTTTATCGGCGCCTTTTTTATTTACTTGTGGTTTATCCTGCCGACGAGTTGGCCGATCGTCGAGTACAGAAGCGCTAATTGCGAGCCGCTTTGCGAAAAGTCGGCACGCACGTAATCACGTACGTACACGCATACGAAAAGGGGTACACGCAAAAACGGAGAAAGAGTAGAAGAAAAACATTGGCGATGTGTATGCCTCGTTAAAAGGCGGTTCCCTAAGGCGGTCTCGCCCGTTATTCGCGTATCCCACCAAAACGAAATTCAACGAAATTCCAGAAAGAAAAAAAACAAAAAAACAAAAAATATCTTTCCAAAAGAGCAAGTAAAAGTGGACTTTTACGATACCTCTCGATCCGTTTCACTATCTCCTCTTTCATTTTATAAGTACTATTAATTTACGTCGATATCTAAAAATCTATGTTTCGAGTTTAATAATTTGTTTTCTTTTTCTTTTTCTTTTTCTTTTTTTTTTTTTTGTTTTCCTTGAAAAATTTGACGTTTCAAGAGAATTGAGATTATCTTTAACGATCGTCGATACCTCGTAAACCTTCGATGTAGATGTGAAAAATAAAAAGATTATAGTATTATAAAAAAGAAATAAAAAATATTTTCTATTATATTTTTACAATGATCTTAGTAAATCAATTTTATTACGTCTCTTTTCGATTTGTAAATAAGTCTCTTCTAAGATATTTTCTTTCTGTCTTTTTTACGTGTCTCGGACGGCGACAGCACTTCTTACCACTTATAATAACATTCCAAAACACGTAAATACCGTCGAGTGGCACGAAGGACTCTGCTGTAGGTCTGCACTGGGGTCGGTCAAAAATCCCAAAGGACTAGACGTAAGACGACCTTTCCGTAGGATCCTGGCTCCGAAGAATCCTTCACGGTCTCTCTTTTTCGGCTTCAACATCAACTCTCTTCCTTTGGGACACGTCCAAAGGCGTCTCCGCCGTTGGGTGGAGACGACGAGACTTTTACGTCGTGCTCCTCCTCTTACGAGAGGACCTCTTTCTACGAGCATACTTCCTTTCCTCTTTGTTTCTACCGACTGAAAAAGTAGAATCGTCTTTTTTCCTTTTTTCTTTCTTTCTTTCTTTTTTTTCCCTCTTTTTTCTTTTTTTTTTTTCTTTTTTTTTTTTTTGTTTTTCCTTATGATCATCGTAGGAAAAGAGATTGAACAATTTCATGTAATATTTACAAAAGATATTTATTGTCAATAATAACAACGAATTATTATTCTTGTATATTCGATCATTCTTTTATTATAATTATTATCGTACGATAATATTAACAATAATAATAAAAATATCTATTATTATTCGAACTTTGATATCGATCTTCCCATATGAAATAATATTTTTAATATTATTATAAATATTGAAAGTGATATAGTACGTAAGAAAATATTTAATTAAAAAATATTTACTCGTGAATTTATACGTCAAGGATATGGACAATGTTGATGAGACAGATTTTAAAATGGAAAAGTTAGGCGTCAAGTGAAAATCGATTCGTTGCTTCATATAATCGAATCTCTTAAAGGTTTAACAGCGGGTAAACGGAGATTTACTGGCGGTATATGTTAATGATGCCTACTCGAAGAGTATTAGCTCGTGCTCGAGCAACGTAGAAAGAACTCGATCGTAAAGATCGACATTTTAATGCTCGAGCGAAAAAGCTGAATTCTTTTTCTTTTTATTTTTAAGACAACTGACACGATCTTTGTGCCAATTAAACGAAAATATATTTTCATGGCCATTTACGATTTAACGTTTCTCTTCTATTTATAATACGAGATTATGAATATGGGGTATATAATCGTACATCGTCACGATCATCTCATATTTCTCGCGCAATTTTCTTAGAGAATCTCATTTTCAAAAACATCTTTATTAAACATCTGTCCGCACCTGCCTATTTACCATCGACAAAAATACTTCGTAATTGGAACCATTGGGTATTAATTTTTTAGTAAACTATAATTTTACACAACTATATATTTTATGTCGACTGAAATTATTCTAATTTTTGTCAAATTTCTTTGAACGAGAGGTAACAACGAGGAGGAGAAAGGGAAAATAATTGTACCCATTGAATCTCATTAAGATAAAATATATTTAGAATGAAGATATCAAATGAAATAATATGATGTAATAACATTAAATAATGCAATGTAAATATTTTTATTATTATCGCATCGTTAATATATATATATATATATATATTTTTTTTATTGCTTTCTCTCGAACAAAGAAAATGAACATCTTTTAAGTAATCCTCAATAACGATATATTTTGAAGGAATTCGATAAGTTAAAAGAAACAATTGAGAAAATTCGATTCAATTAAAATGATACCAACATCGAAAATACGACTTTAACTCGATAATATTTTTTGTTAACTTTTATAGAAGGGAGTCTTTTGCTTTCTCGTTGGACGCCATGTCGATCTGGATATAATGATCGAAACAAATCAGGAAGCGACAGTCCTCGTTACTTGAAGTCCTTTTAACGCGACACGGGTACGGCTTTGTGGCCACGGTAAAACCGACCTCTCTTCCTCTCTACTCCCCCTTTTCACCATTCTCCTACCCCGTTTAAAACGATAATCAGATACGCTTTTAAAGAATCTCAAGTAGCCACGTGGCATCGTTGCCCTTAGAAGGGCTAACGAGTCACGATTCTTACCTTCGCACAATTTCACGACTTCGGCTTTCGTTAACCGGTTAGTTCTTTGGTGAACGATAAAAGACCAAAGTACCATGTCTACCCAAAACCCCTTATACTCCTCCTCATCTCCACCTCCTCCACTCCACTCCACTCCACTCCACTCCACTCTTCTCCGCTCCTTTTCTCTTCTTTCCCTTTCCTTTCCTCTCCTTGCTTCCTCTCATTTCATGGTCTGTAACAAGCGAATCGCTTCGAGCTATCGAAACGAACGTTCGAAGGAGAAAGAGAAAAAGAGTTTTCGTTTCGACGACGTTTCGATTCCCCATAAGATTTCCACTAGCCACAAATTACAGTCGAGTAAATCCTTAACACGCGAATACGAGACAGCTTGAACTACCGTCTCGAATTTGCATGTTGTTACGCACGAAAATCGTGCTCCACTTCGAGCAAATTCATATTATCATTTTTATTTCATTCAAGCACGAGATTGTCCGTTATCATTTTTATACATGATTTTTTTTTGTTCTTTTTCTTTTTCTTTTTTTTCTCTTTTTTTCTTTTTTTTTCATCACATATTTCACTATTAACAAGATACATCATTAATGCTATGAAATCAATCATAAAAATGAAGTTTGATAAATAAAATAATAATTGAAAGTTTGATCAGGTACAATGGTATTAAAAATATTCAAGGACTTCGAATGTCTTTGGAAAAATTTATCTTCAATTTATCTTCTTCAATGACTTGGGAAATTTTTACAATGAAAGATACTCTATGGATCATGATTCATTGTCGCAAGTATGAATTACTTAAGAAAAAGTTCTGAGACTCAATTGAAAGGAAACAGAATCATGAGATAGTTAGATAGACAGATAGAGATAGATAGATAGATAGATAGATAGATAGATAGATAGATAGATAGATAGAGATAGATAAAAAAATAAAGCGAGAGAGAGAGAGAGAGAGAATTAGACCACCCCCGAAGACGTAGAATGAACAGTTCCCTGTTCTTCTTCACTCTCTTTGTCCGTAGCATCTATGTAAGAGCTCGCACGCTCACTGCAAATGGCAAATTCATTTGACCCGGCCGTGTGGCCTATTAGCTAGAAATTACATTGTTCAAGAATGGAATATGCGTGTTCATCCAACTGAATCAGCTGAGAATTTCGTGTTAAATCAGAGACAATGAATAGCGTAAATATTCCTAAATGAATAGCGTAATAATTGAATGATTCGTATATGTAATAATAGATTCTTTTCTGTTTGCGAATAAAACAAAAAAAAAAAATGTTGTTCCATCCAAGAACTTTTGCACGATCCTATAAATAATATAATAAATATAATAATAAATTGAATTGTGCATTTGTCGTTGTTTTTTTTTTTTTTTAATTTTTTTATTAATTTGTACAAATAAAACATAACTGTACTGTTAGATGAAAGTACCTTTGAAGATAATGCAAACGTGTGCTTGATTTTTTTTACAATGAAAGTTTTTCAAGATTAATGATTATTTTTCTGGACACATTTTATCTTTCGTTCCATCAATGATTTCAACATAACTAGGACGAAGAATGGGTCTTTCGAAGGACCCGACGACAGATCGTTGCCTTTTCTTTTTTTTTCTCTCTTGACAAACCCTAAAACAAAGTAATTACGTACCACTCACTTGGCAGTCTAGACAAACCTAAAAGAAAATGATGGTAACCAGGATAAACATCGAGACATTCCCGTTGTCATAGGAAAACGCATGACAAGCTCATCTTTTCAGTTTCCCCATGAATAATCTTTTAATAAGTCTATAATTATATGATTGTTGTTTCAAATGTTTCTTTTTTCCTTTTTTGTCTTTTTTTTTTTTCTTTTTTTTTTTCTTTTTTTTTTTTGAAGAACAACCAAAACGCTCATTAAGATCTTCAAAATTTCATTTCACGCTTGTAACCTTTCCCTCAAAGCTTTTTTCTCTAATTCTTATCTCGTGAGCGATAGAGATGACTCATAGACAAATTAGTGCATCGTATTTATATATTTTTTCTTCTGATAATAAAAATAAAAGAAAAAAATAAATAAATAAATAACCGAAGTTATTCTCGTTTTATTATTTTTAAAAAAAAATGTAAACTCCTTCAAATCTTTTTATTAAGTCAATTCTATTTATTAAGACACATACATACACTTGTCAAAAAATTCTTTAAGATATCTGCTTAAATGAAAGAAGAAAAAAAAGCATATATATATATACATATATATATAATTGCGTCAATAAAATAGGTCAACTATCCGGGATCGTAATTGATCCGACGTAATATAACTCGAAACGAAGCTATTAAATTTCGAAGATGAGTCTCTCTCTCTCTCTCTCTCTTTCGAGATCTCTTTTAAGAAAAGGAGAATCGAAATCATGCTTTCACTTTTCTAAGCTCGTCCCTCGCTCGAGAAAACTCGATAACCCTCTTTACAAATTCATCCTTCTCGTTTTATTCTCTCTCTCTCTCTCTTTTTTTTTTCTTTCTTCCATTTCGAAAGAGAGGATTTTAGAGGGACTGGCACACGTTTCTCGTTGAACCGAACGTAACGAGGATAAATATTTACTCGAATGAGCAAGGACCAACCAATACTAATTCGTTCGAGAAATAGAACGGTGTTAGATATAGATCTTACACCAAAAGTGTAAGTACTTACAATCTACCTGCTCTCTTTTCGTCCTTCAACTTCCTATACCCTTTCTATACCTTTTCCTTGATACGGTTGTCGTTCAGGAAACATGTAGACGGGTTTTACCTAATACCACTCGATTAGGGTTTAAGACCTTCCTTTTCGGCTATTCATCCAAATGGCAGAATAAGAATATCCTGGCTATTCACGATCACTAAACTTAAACGAACCGGCCAACACCGTCTTACATCGACGTCAGGTATAACTACTAATCTTTCTTGATGGACTCATAAACGTGAGAAAAAGAGTTTAGAGTTATCTTAACTTGAGTACTCATTATTGTCAATGTCAGTTAAATACTTTCACGAAAATTGCCTTATTATTGTTAAGGCATATTTATAATGATACTGTGGTTTCGATTTTCAAAAAAGAAAAAAATTAAATAAATAAGACGTATATCCATTTTTATATAATAATAATAATAATAATAATTATTATTATTATTATTATTATTTTAACAATAATTATTTTTATAATAATATTTTTATCACATGCCTTTTATATCAAATAGAAAAGATTTGGAGTTGTACGAAACAATAAATATTTATCGTATGTCTTAAATCGTAAAAATTGATTGAATTGAATACACGAGATTCATTTTTTTAATTACATTCATTATATCGATTTCTTTAGATTAATTATTATAAAAAGAAAATAGTAAATGGACAAAGAATAAAATTTAATTACTATTTACATTAAATATCAAAAGCTTTTATAAAACGTACATTATGGAATTAGGATATTATAGGTATTCTAAAATTATATACATATATATATATATATTCATTCAAACGATGGTTAGATCATTCATAGAATTAAAGTAAAAAAGTTTGAAGAGAGGAAATAAACATCTTTTTCTTCGAAGTTACTTAAACGTTTCTTCCGTAAAACGAAGACGTATCGTGAGCGTGTTCATTGTTCTCTGGCACGCGAAACTGATTCTTCCGTGGCGGCTGAAAAGAGAGAGAGAGAGAGAGAGAGAGAGAGAGAGAGATGGTGATTCAAGATACTTTCTCTCTCTCCTTCTCTCTCTTATTGCTACAGGGCGATTGTTCCGCGTTATGGGTGGCGAGCCGCTGAAATAATACCCTCGCTCTAACGAAACGCTTTTCAAAGAGACCAACATGCCTCGCGAGATCTACCCTAACGAAAAAAGTAACATCGAAGAAATCTCAAGGATCCATTAAACATTTTTTATCGAGCGTAACAACATTGAGCACAGGTGTATAATTCATTGAAATGTAATTTGAATAATTACACCATTGATTACATTATTGAATTAAATTTATTCCTAGAACAAAAAGAACAATTACTTCGTAATAATTAAAATAAACAATCGATTATATCGTTTATATGTTAAACATTGATAGATGAAAGAATGATTTGTTTGACAATGATTAAAATAAATCATTGATTAGATTGTTTCGATTAAACCGTTCGATAACTCTAGTTTATTAATTAATTTCGATGAAATAAATAAACGATTACTTATCCACCCATCCTTCCCATTTATTACGAGGAAAAGAAAAAGGAAAAAAGGGAAAAAGAAAGTAGACAAAAATAAAATAAAAGATGAAAAATAATTGCGTCAAATTGATAAAGTTCATGAGATAAAATCGAATGTTTCATCTTAGATATTTCATTCAAAAGCATTGAGAGCTGAGAGAGATCAGTTCTGCCGCGTGCAAAAAGTGGAACGAATCGAAAGGTTTGCAAAGAAAGAAAGAAAGAGAGAGGGAGATAGAGAGAGAGAAAGAAAGAAAGAAAGAAAGAAAGAAAGAGAGAGAGAGAGAGAGAGAGAGAGGCCCTCTCTTAATTACGACGCCTTGTGCGAACTCTATTTCTTGACTACCGTTTAGCGCTGCCGGGCTTATAAGCCATGGCTCCTATAAATCGAGTTCGAAGAAAGAGAAAGAGATAGAAAGAAAAAGTGAGAGAGAAAGAGAGAAAAAGGGGAGAGAATTGAACGTAAGCTAAAGAATGAAAGAGAAAAAAGAGAGAGAGAGAGAGAGAGAGAGAGAGATATCCTTAATACCGTGGCAAAATCAATTTACCGTGGGTGGCTGCTATACATATCGAAGCTCGTGCTGTAATTAAATTGTTACTTCGGGCGGACCGCACGCCAATCGACATGGGCGGCCACTGAACACCCACACGTATATCTCATACTCTCTCTTTTCCTCTTTCTCTCTCATTCTCTCTCTCTCTCTCTCTCTCTCTCTCTCTCTCTATCTCTATCTCCTTTCTCCATTCTCTCTTACACACTCTCTTTCTAACGTATTTACGATCCTTTTATACCAAAGCGTGTCCTCTATTAATAACCGGACGTATTAATGAATCCACCAAAGGAATCTTCCTCGTCGACTTTCTTCCCTGGTACGTATGCACCAAGTCACGTGGGCGGAAACGTTCGTAGGCGCCGGGAGGAACTCGAAAAACTCGAAGAAGAAAAGACTCGGTTGTCCTCTACCCACCCTCCCCTCCCCACCTCATTCCACCTCAACCTCCTCCAACTTACCCACTCTATTCTTCAACTATCCACCCACCCTTTCCTATCTCTCTTTTCGTTTGTTTTTTAACTTGTATGATCTCGTTCATACACGTCTCTCCTCTTGTTCATCTTTTCTTTTCTTTTTTCTTCTTCTTTTTTTTCTTTTTTCTTTTCTCTCTTTTTTTTCTTTTTTTTTTTTTTGTTTTTCAATTGGAATTCAAAGTATCCTTAAAGATATGTTTAATATGTAAATATGTACATGTAATATCAAATGAGAATAAATCGTATCTTTACGCGTGTGCTTTAAATAAAAGACGATTTCTTTTAATTATCCTTCGAGGTAGCTGTATTTTAATGTTCACAATTCTTCGAGGCAACCCTATTTAACCGTGGCTTGGTCCTTCTTCCTTTTACTATGTATGTAGTATCTACGTCCGACGAAAAAGAAACGAAGATCCTGACTATTAATCATCTTGGATAGATGTTGCACGATAATTTATTGATTTCACGGTATTACGAATGGAAGATTACATCGTCCAGTTAAGAGCCCACGTTTTCGGCCTTAGGCCGATCTTATCGAGCGTCGAATCATCGTGGGCGTTTGAATCTTACATATGGTCTTCTACCTTGCCGTGCATCAAATACCACAGACATATTTTCTTCTTTTTCTTTCTTCTATATCACGTAGATAGGAATAGATATGAAAAAGAGAAAAGAAAAGAAAAGGAAAAAGAAAAGGAAAAAAGAAATCCTTTCACGAAGAGAACTAAGAATTTCCTATTAATAAATACGATGATGTCTCTTAGGGTTCCTTTTACCTTATCTCAGATTTAAAAGGAATTTTTTACTCGATGAAAACCTCGAGAATCTCCCAAAACACTTTTGATAATTGAAAAGGTTTAAAAATTTGAGTGACGTTTGTTTTTGGTCCGACTATTATATAAACAAAAATGATATTTTCTATTTAAGAGAACCGTCGTAAACCTTGACGATGATAAAATGCATTATCTAATCTGACCTTCAAATCTATTCTTGGTAATATTTACTTTGGGAGAAATCTATCATTAATGTTTACCCAATATATATATATATATATTTAATGAATATTACAACTTGTAATTGAAATGTTCATATAATAATGTTTATTACGTTATTTGATGAATGTCAAATAAAATTTGATCAAATTTTTTTCATACGAGTGAGAATGTCTTTGGATCAATTGTCAAGTTCCGTAAACTCGAGAAATTCGATTGAAAAATCTTCCTTTGTATTTATCCAATTATCTGTCTCTTTAACTCTTTTTTTTTTTTTTCTTTTTAAGGGTTGCACGGATTTCTTCTCTTAAAAGTACGTAGAAAACGAGTGCTCGCTCACGTAACGGTCGGGCTTGGCAATTAAGCTTCCATCGGAGCAACTTGAAAGCCCGCAGATGCTGACCAGGGTGCAATTTCGTCTCCGGTCGGACAAATAATTGGCAATAATGAGAGAACGAGCAAGGGCAGAGAAACGACAGATGACATCGAGGCGGACAAGACAAATTGGATGTTACGAGTTCGTCCTAAAGAATAGTGCATAACGAGAGAGAGAGAGAGAGAGAGAGAGAAAATCTTTCGTCTCGATGACGTTGCATTTGATTCAATCTTGCGAGTAAGTATAATGAACTCCTATTATCATTATTATCTTATCCCTTTTAAAAGAATTATCATACTTGAATTTTTTTTCGATAGCTCTTTTCAAAATGCGAGGAAAAAGAAAAAAGAAAAATAAGTAAAGAAAAAGAGAAAGAAAAAGATACAAATCACTTGACTTAATTGATTTAAATTTTCGTACTAGACTCGAATAACAATTAATCTTATGCATTGTGTATGACGAGAGAAAAGAAAAAATGTATATAAAAAAATTTACTTGTAAGTACATAAAAAACAAAAAGGAGAAAATTGTAATTAACAAAGGTACGTAATATGAATTATTACAGCTAAGATTATATTTTAAATAAAGTAATTATTTTTGAGAATCGTATAGTTAATACATCTTTGTTATATACATTTCTTATAAATTATACTGTGGAATATTATACAAAGTTATATTATTATTATTATTATTATTATTATTATTATTATTATTATTATTATTATAAGATCGAATTCGTCAAACTTAAAACATAAAATCAAGAACGAAGTTAAAGATATGATAAATTACCTATAAAAGGGTGGAGTTGGCTGACTGAAAGAATTTTTGAAATACAAAAAAAAAGAAAAAAAAAAAAGAAAAAGAAAAGAAATCAGACGAAAAGAAAAGAAAAGAACTAATAAAAGTACTAGATGCCTGAGGAGGGTTAGAGAGGAGTATACGTCCACCTGCCGAAGAAAGTAATAAAATGGCAAATGTGCGGACAGTATAGTGTACACCACGGGACGTAAAACTACGCGGCGTATACCATTAATGCTTGCGCCGAAGTAATTAAGTCCGACGACACGAAATCTCCTCGGGACACATCTCTCGCTCTCTTACTTGCTTGCTTACTCGCTCGCGAGTAATTTCGGTTGTAAGTCTCGAGGAACGAATCTCATCCGGTTCGGTGACTTTAATTATTTATTATTGTATTCGAAGCGAGGCAAACTTGCTACGTGGAGAACGGTATTACGATCATTACGAAGGTGTATGTGTTGAGAGCTGAACCCTTTTCTCGATGGATATTAATCGAGATCTCGGCTCGCTTCGAGACTATTTCGAAGTTAAAAATCATTCGGAGCACGATTATTATCACGATTACGCATTTCTTTATCATATCCTAATACAAATTGGTATCATAAAGTTATTTACGCGATCATTAAAAATAAATCAATTAAATCCTTTCGAGATCATTTCAATGATAATACATAGAATAAGAATTAAGATAAATATTAATAGAAATTTAATAAAAGTTACTCCCTCGAACGTTATCAAACTCGGATATATAGTTTTATTTCACGTTAAAAAAATTTCCAATTTTCTGATCTAATTCATTTCTTGATTAAAACCATAGAAACAAGTTATAGAAAAGTCAAGTGTGTATTTATAAAATTGCGATTGTATAAATCAAGAATGCGATTAATATTTTAAAGTGATTTTTCCAAAGGTATCTCTCTCTCTCTCTCTCTCTCTCTCTCTCTCTCTCTATCTACCTCTATCTCTATCTCTATCTCTCTCTTTCTCTTGGAGTAAGTCCAGAGGCTATTTCATCGATTTGACACAGTTTCACTGTACGACGACAACTTGAAAGACACCGCTTGAGTTACGATCGCCTTTGGCTTTGGTTGTTATCTCCTTTTCTTTTTTTTTATTTTTCTATCTTTCTCTCTCTCTCTCTCTCTCTCTCTCTCTCTCTCTCACTTTTTCTGCAGCTGGACATAATAAAATCGAAATCCCATTGTGTTCCGATGCCTATCGACGTAAGGTTTTATCGCTCGGAGAGAAACGTTAACCCATCATTGAAAGTTTCGATTGCGTTTCACCTTCTAAAAAGTTTGTCGATCTTTCCAATCGTAAAAAGCGAAATCTTGAAATGGAAATCATCCTATATATATAAATATATTTATTTATTTATTGGAATAAATATAACGCGTTTAAGATGTAAGCAAAAAAATATTACGTAGAAATGATACAAAGAATATGTTCAAGATATGGGATCGACTCTTCTCTCTCTCTTATCAAAATGAATTGGACGGTCAAGATTTTTCTTCTTTTTTTTTTTTTTCACATACGAATTTTTATCTCTTTCTCTGTTATCAAATAATCCGACAAGGAGAAATCTCCGTTCTCTTTCTCTCTCTCTCTCTCTCTCTCTCTCTCTTTTTCTCTTTCTCTTGTGACGCCGATAAAATGGTATGCTCGAGCGATTGTCTCGCGATTTTATTTCACTCTTAATAATCTCCGAGACTCGACGATTCTCGAACTCAATGCTTTCTTATCTCGACTTTGCTCGCTCCAAGTGCGATCATTTTTCTCTTTTTTTTTTTTTTTTTTTTTTTTTTTTTTCTTAAACCACAGTAGGTAGGTAGGTAGGTATGTATGCACGTATGTATGTACTTTCTCGTGATCGAACAATAATTTAACAAATCCGTTTTTCTGTGTCATTATCTTAGAATAAATTTCTATTAATAAATTATGAAATTTCTTTCTTAACAATTATCTTAACATAGATACTTATTGTCGTAAAAATTCAATTGTAAAATTCTTTGAAATTTCTTAATAAATAAACTTAAATTATATATATGTATATATATATATATATAGGATTGGAATTCATACAATTTCCCGTTCTATTAAAGCAAGTTATAGGAGTTGTTCATATACGAGAACTCCTTATGAGGTATCGCACCGGTTTCTTGTCACTTCCTAAGATCATAACTCTTCGAGATCGTTCACGTTTATCACGTACTTCCTTCTAACCGATTATCCGTCTAGTCGCACGAAAAAGTCGTTTTTCCATCGAACTCTTAACCGAATAGGAACACCTATTATGTTATACGTTTCTCAAGAAAATCTTTTTCTAAAAGAACGAATGACGACGACGTCAACAACGACGTCGATGACGACGACAACGACAACGACGACGACGACGACGACGACGACGACGAGAACGTAGTTCTGACCATTCGAGGTGTAATATAAGTCTGAGAAAAATATTATACTTTGTGAAAATTATAGAAATGTAGAACAAAAACGATTTATAAAGAAAGGAGAAAGAGAATAATACGAAAGAAGGAGAAAGAGAAAGAGAGACAGAAAATGAAGAGGCTTACGGAGAAAGAGTGAAAGAAAGAAAACGAGAAAAAGAGAGAGAAAGAAGATTAGTGTGAATTTCTCAAAGGACCGTCAAAATCCTTTGGCAGTCTACTCGAAATCCTCCTTCGATCCAGGATATAACGGGAGGAAAGGGATTAAGGACCCGTAAAATGTAGCGAGAGGTAATAAATGCCTTTTCGCCAGCTGCCTATGAACTGTTCCCTCTCTCTTTCTTCAGCTTCTTCTTCCTTTTCGGCTTCTACAAGCAAAGCTGCTTTCATTCTCAAGGATTTAAGAACAACGTTTGGCCGTTTCTGTTACATCACCGTATATAACTTTCATGATTTTTCGGGAACGCACACGCGAAGGCTAACGACCGAGGAAATAAAGTGAACACGAATCCGGACAGACCCGAAGGAAACTCCCGGATAATAATCGTTTTGCCGATACACCTTGCTGATCGTACCTGGCTCGTGCTTTTCTTATTTCTTTCTTTCTTTCTTTTTCTCTCTTTTTTATTATTATTATTTTTTTTTTGTTTTTTTTATTATTGCTTTTTTCTTTTTTTTTTTTTTGCACATTCGTCGATGGTATTCCGATTATGTAATTCGCAAGATTATTATCGAAGCATTGGGATTACATGGAGAGAGGATCATGGGCACGTGTATACACCACTTGTATCTCTCTTCTTGTGACTTTCTTGTATAAGTAAATCGAAATGTTCCTTCGTATAAAGAAACAAAAAATATTTTAAGTCACCATATCGTGAACGGACATGGTCGATCGTTTTATTTTTTTTTTCTCTCTTCTTTTTTCTTTTTTTTTTATCTCATCTCGACGTTAAATCTATCGTCTAAATAACTATAATTTTTAACTGTAAACGTATTTATTTAATTGAACGAATATATTCGTTCTGAATGATTTTAAGAAAATGTTTATATTTTCTTTAGATTTTACGTGGAAAAATAATAAATAAATAAAAGAAAACAAAGAAAAGAAAAGAAAAGAAAAGAAAAGAACATTAGAGAACCCGTATCACAATATTGAATTACTCAGGATCTAAGGGAAGGCTTGGGATGCGAAAGAAGAAGAGGAGAGGCAGAGAGAGAGAGAGAGAGAGAGAGAGAGAAAAAAGACCAAGTTAATTAATTGCACGAAGAGGAAGGAGAAGAGGAGATGACATGCGGGAGGCTGCGAACATGGGGTAGGTGGCTTGTTAAATTTTAGGGGCGTGTAGATCGAAACTTCCCTGGACGAGCAAGTTGAGTGTCGACGGTGGCCCGTTCGAGTCTGATTGAAATCTATCAGCAAGAGCCTAATTTAATTAGGTGCTCGCTCAGGAAGAAAATGGGGAGTGGCTAAATTCGATAAATTCGAACGATCCCTTATATTCATTATTTTCGTTTACATTTTCTCGTTAATAGTTAATCAGTTTTTTTTTTTTTATTTACAAACAGGAAAAGAAAAAAAAAAAAGAAAGAAAAAAGAAAGGAAAGAAAAAAATAGTATTTTCCCAATATCTTCTCAGCAATAAATCCTAATTAATTTCCGATAGATTTATTTACGAACGAATCGATCATGTTAAATCATTATTTTATTTTTCTTTTTTCTTTTTTTTTTTTTTTTTTTTTTTTTTTTTAATTTAAACTGATCTTACGTATTCGTTTGAATTATTAATTATTAATACTTAACAAGGATCATTCATTTAATGTTATACAAGTTGAAAGATAGAAAACTATTGATATTATTATTAATGTTGAAAAGTATGATATACACGTAAACGCACGCACGTACACGCACACACACATACACACACACACACACAGAAACATAAAACAGTTAACGTTTTGAAATGTTTTACGATCGATAAGAAAAAAAGAAGAAAACAAAACAAAACAAAAAAAAGAAGAAAAAAAAGGATCTTACAGAGATCGGTTCTCTCCGGGTTGGTACTCGTTCGCTCGTATAGATCACCTTGAGGGAATACGTGGAGAGTTGGTACTGTGTCACACCGAAATCCTTTTCTTCGAGGTATGATTCATTGTTCTGTGTACATCTCATGGGACCACCCAGTGTATCCTGCTCTTGAAACGGTCGTCGAAAAATCTGAGATCGATACGACGAGGTGCGCGCCCACGCTCTCCTTCGCTTCGACCACGACGATGCCACCAGTCAGGGGCGGATTCATCTCAACCCTTCTCTCTAAACAATATATTTGCGAATATAATATTAAAATTTTATAAATTAATCATACGAAGCAATTTTGTATGTTGATAATTTTATACAATTTTTCTTTTTATGTTCTATCTTTTCTGTTCTTTTTTTTTTTCTTTCTTTCTTTCTTTCATAAAATTTATTCGATACCCATTCATAATAATATACAATTGATAATGAAAATAATTGATGATGAAAAACGAAATGTATTATACATACAGATTGATTAATTTTATTTCGGAAACATTTCTTTTCATCATCGAATAATTTGAAAGATATTTGAATGATATATTTTAAATGATGATTTATATTATTATAAACATTAAATACATTTTGTATTATATATATATATATATATATTTATATTTATATTTCAATATATAATAATGCAATATATGTATGTACTTTGTTAAACGAATCATTCGAATGAAATTTTTATGAACCGAATCATATTATAACAATGTACGAAAGAATATTTTTCTTTTTTTTTTTTTTTTTTCCTCTATTTTATTTATCCCTTTACAATGATAAATCTTAATTTAATTCTATTATTGAATCCGCCCCTGTGTATCGCGTAGCATAACGCGCAAGGCCCACCTAGGAGCAATCGATACGAAAAGATATCGGGATAATCTCACGAACGGTGCCCGAATTAGAAGCACGCCGTGCCTTTAATTGAACCTTGAATAATGATCATCGATTTTACGATAGAGTCGATCTCTGTCGCGACTTCGATCGACTTCTTTTCTATCTCTCGTTTCTCCTTGCCTCGCCTTTTCAGATTGGCATCTATAATATAACAGTACGACTTGTGTATAAAGGGATCTACATTGACCTCGAAAAAAGAAAAAAGAAGGAAGGGATCAATATGACGTCATTTCGTACTGATAAAATCATTTTCAACGATGAACTCGACAATCGAGATTCTTGATTTCTTCGATTATCATTTAATTTGACTATTACATTTTGTTCTAATTAATATCTATTAATTATATATATATATATGTGTGTGTTTTAATAAAAATAAATTTAATATAATTATATCGAAACAAACTTGTTGAAATATATGTCTATACATTGAGAAAAATCAAAAGGATAGAGATCGATCAAAGAGATAATATAATATTAGAAAGAGAAAGGAAGGAAGGAAGAAAGAAAGAAAGAAAGAAAGAAAGAAGGGAAGAAAGAGAAAGAAAATTAAATAGAAAGAAACGACACCAATTGGAAATATTTATCCTTTCGCTAACGAGCTTCATGAAGATTGTTTGAGGTCTCGAATCGTATGTTTTAACGACCAATTCGATATGAGTAATTGCAATCGAGCTTGAAATAATTAACGTGCTTCCTTTCTCCCTCCCCCTCCTCGCTACCCTTTCGAGTCTTCTTTCTCTTACGTCTTTGTTCATCCCTATACTCTATCTCTATCCTTTTCCTACCGTCCCATCGTCGATACAACGAAGGAACGAACGAACGAACGAACGAATGAATGAATGAACGAGAATTCCAATTGCAAATGTACGAGAGGGGCTTGTAAAATTGATATTTATTACCATCCCGATATTTTATGGAAATGCAGAGAGAAAGAAACGGAGAAACAAAGAAGAGAGAAAGATAGAGAGAGAGAGAGAGAGAGAGAGAGAGAGAGAGAGAGTCATACGTAAAGAATGTATCTCTTCAAAATCTTCTTACCTATAATTTACAATGGAAAATTAATTAATAGTAAATTATGAATAAATTTACGTCTAAGGACATAATCGATGTAATAAAACCGGGGATCTCTTTTACTCTTATATAAATGAACATTGATTACGACCAATTATAATCGCTATGTTATGAAAAAGAGATGAGGATATAGATAGGTAATATCAATAACTCATTATTCCCAGTCACGAAATGTTACTTCTACCTATTGGAATATGATGTTTGAGTCTAACGAAAAAAAAAAAAAAAAAAAAAAAAGAAAAGGAAAAAAAAAAGGAAGAGAAAGAATAAAAGAAAGAAAAGAAAAAATGAAAAATAAAGAAAGGAAAAAGTTGATCGTTATAGAACTCGATCTTTAATGGCGATCATCTAAGAAGAACAACGACTGGTAACTAATTACCGTCGTCTTACTATTAACTCTCAGCTATCGAAGCTTCTACTATTTCTTCGACTTCCGTTTTCTCTGCTCTCTGTGACCTGCCTCGTCTACTTACTTACGTCACGTTTAACAGGATAAATCGAGAGAGAGAGAGAGAGAGAGAGAGAGAGAGAGAGAGAGAGAGAGAGAAAGAGAGATAGAGAGAGAGATAGAGAGATAGAAATGAAACTCACGATCGAACGTTGCTACCAATTTTCACAGTAATCATTTAAGAATCCTTTACCAATAAAAAGTAGAAGTTCCGCTAATCGTTATTCCTTCGATCGAGGTTAGTAGCTTTGATCGATCTTTTTCCAAAGAATTTAAACCGTTAGATCGATCCAAGCGAATATAATTGATCCTTAGTAATGGGACAATAAATTTATATCATATCTCGTAGATCATCACGTCGTATAGATTATTTTTAATTTCACACTTTGAACGCATGTTTATTGTTCTTTCTTTCTCTTCTTTTTTTTCTTCTTTTTTTTTCTTTTTTTTTTTTCTCATAAAAAGTATTTAACGATATCTTGATCGATCGACTTCACGATCAAGATAAAAGATATTTGCTAAAACTTTGATCTCTCTTATTTAAAACATCTTTCGTTTTCTTTTTTTCTTTCTTTCTTTTCTTCTTTTTTTTCCTTGTTTTTTTTTTTTTTTTTTTTTTTTTCTTTAACGATCTCAAGTAGATTTCTCTTAGTAGACATGTCAATTATGAATAAGTGATATCCTGACATTCTACTAAGACTCTCATTAGCACTGGTATACTAACCTGATCGATAAAGTTATATCAGAATCATTCAAACGATCGCATCGATCACGTTGACGATGTATAGATCATGAAGTTCCTTATATCTATCGCGTTCTAGTATGTTACAACGAGGTCGTCTCTACTTCTCTTCATCTTTCGTACGTCTATTAATCTTGTCGAAATCGAGAAGCGAAGATTAATATTATAAGTTTAAGTCGAGGTGACTATATATTTTATCCTTGTAAGATGTCATCCCTACTTGTAGAAGGATAAAACGGGGTGTATTGTACAAAATTCGAGTTGATTAACTCTTAACAAATCATACTTCGAATAAAATGAAAATAATATAAAATATACGAATTATTAAAAAAGATCTTTAAATATTTTTACAATTATCATTGTCATACGAGGATCTGAATATATTTAATGAACGATTAATTCATATTTCGATTTATGATTATTAATGAATAAATTTGATAAAAGTCTTTAAATAAAATTTATTTATTTCTTATTGAATTGTAATTAATAAATGTAAAATATTAATTTTTGTTTGTTCAGAAAAATTCTATTTCAATATTTTCATCGTATATATCAAACGAGTTAAAGTACGTACATATGTAAATCACGACACAAGACATTCTTCTTTCTCTCTCTCTCTCTCTCTCTCTCTCTCTCTCTCTCTCTGTCTCTCTGTCTCTCTGTCTCTCTGTCTTTCTTGAAGCATCGCCTACGATCGAAGTAGTTGATCGTTCTACGAGACTCGTCTCGACTGAGTGAAGCTCAACGAGACGCTTAAATCAAACTTTAACGAGAATGGAAAGTCGAGTATTACCGCATTACCATTAGCAGTTACGGGGCGGTGCCGGTGTGCCAGAAGACCGTTAATTTCCGAGTGATTCGTTATGTGAGAGCATGAGAGAAGAAAAGAGAGAGAGAGAGAGAGAAAGGAACGATATTTATTATGCGTTTTGAAGTAGCCTATTAAACACTAACATTTCATGATATTTACAGAAGAATTTGATTGAATAACGTTGACTCTTCTCATAAGAAAATATCAAATAATAAAAAAAAAAATTTATTTCTATGATTGATAATTAAAAAGAGAAAAATTTATATGAGAATATTAGACATAGATATTAATTATGTTTAACGTACGAAACAGAGAAGAGATTTATTGTAATTGATTATATTTTTTTATAAATATTCAACTATTCGACAATGTATATTCTTTCTTTTGTACATTGAGAGAGACAAAGAGAAAGAGAGAGAGAGAGAGAGAGAGAGAGAAAGGGAGGGGGGAAGAAAGAGAGAAAAAGAATACAAAAAAAAAAAAGAAAGAAAAGGGATGAAGTATCGCGATCCCTCTTGACACCCGGATAAGCCGAATGCAAAATAGAGATTTCCAGTTGTCCGAGATGGATGATGCCTCCGATGATAAATGATGCTGTGATTTGCTAGCTGCGAGAACGTCCACCCCATCGAGAATATTTTTATCTCTCTCTTTCTCTCTCTCTCTCTATATATATACATATATATCTCTCTTTCACTCTTTCGAGAACCTACTCCTTATTTTCTTTTTTTTTACTCTTTTATATTCCGCTTATATTCTTACCCTCTTTTTCTTATTCCTATGTCACCTAAAAGAAGATGAAAGAACGAGAAAAGGGATCGTTTCAACGATGTCATTTTTATCTTTCTTTATCCTTCTTCGTGTCGAATGTTTCTTTGATGTTTATTTTTGAATATACAAATACGAATATCTTGTATAATTTTTATTTCTAATAAGATACACACATATATATATATATATATATATATATATATATAATATATAAATATGATTGATTGTTAATTTGTTTTTTTTTTTATAAAAACCTATGATATTTAAATAAATAATATTTCATTGTCGTATACGATGTAATGAAAAATTTGTCAACTTTTATTTTATATATCGTTATTAATGATACATTAGTAATCATTTTAAATAAACAAATAATATCGTCATTAAATTAAAAGAATGAAAAACATTATATCGTTATATTAGGAAAAAGAATTACATATGAATGAATTTTGAAGATATCATATCCCTCTTTGTCTTTCGAAAGTCAAATAACAAATTTATTCTATTTCACTGAAAATTTCTCTCGGAAGACATAAATCAGGATAGAATTAGGAAATAAAGTGAGAGTTTAGTCCCTAATGTTTTACGGTAAAAGAAGGAATGAGTTATAGATATAATGGAATCTTCCCCCACACGTGGCGAGAAAATCGAGAAGAACCTCGGAAAGATGGATTTCGGTTTCTTTAAGAAGCGAAGGACGTACGGCTGGAACGTAGAAATATTTTTCTGAAAGAAAAGAAAAAGGCGTAGATGGATATAGAGAAAGAGAGAGAGAGAAAGAATGGGGGTGGGAGGGCACGTTACTCAAGTAAGTTCGTCAACTCTAAAGGAAAGTAACTTTCAACTTATAGTATTTCCGCATGACAAGGAAATTATTCTTTGTTTCGTCCTAAACACCACGGGAGACGAACTGCGGAGGAATCTCAGCGGGTATTGACCATTGCATTGTCCTCTTCCTCTTTTCCCTCCTCTTGTTCCCCTTTAAGGAAAAACCATTGATTTTTCGTCAAATTTTATCGTCAAATTATTTCTCTTTCAAATGGATTCATATTTTTAATATACTCTTCTAATAATTAATTGACGATAAAAAAAAATTAAGTAACAAAAAATAATAATTATTCAATTAACGTTTTAAGATTTATCGTGTACATTGATCGAAATTTAAAATTGAAATTCTGACGTAAAAATAAATGTTACTTAAGAACGACAAGTTAACAAGTTATTATTGTTATAAATATTTTTTTTCTTTTTCTTTTTTTTTTTTTTTTAATTTATTGTCTAAAGACAGACAAATGTAAAAAAAAAAGAAAATTAAACGAACGTTTTCAATTTGATCGAAGACCTGCTCTTGAAAATCACGTTTAAGCACAGTGCCGCGCCTCTATATAAAATGGGTATATTAAAAAGAAGAAATCCGTCAAGATCGATACAACAGTGCTCTCGGACACTATGCCACTCGCACTCGACTTTTTCTCAACTGGAAAGATCAAACGCTTTGCTCGCTCGGAAATGGATCGGAAGGAGAGCAAGGATGAAATAAAAAGGCGAGGAGATGCCGAGAGAAAATGTGGTAGTCGATAAAAAGCTGCACTGGCCGAACGAGACGATCGTCTTTCGAACCACCCCTCTTCTCTTTCTCTCTCTCTCTCTCTCTCTCTCTCTCTCTCTCTTTCTCTCTCTCTTTCTCTCTTTCACGTTCTCTCACACAAGAATGAACTCGAGGGCATAGCACCGAGTGACACTCAAAATCTACCAAACGAATTAGCCTCTCACTGGCAACAACAGCAATAAAGAAAAGAAAAATAAAAGTACAAAAAAAAAAAAAAGAAAAAAAATAGAAAATAAAAGAAAAAGGAAACAAAAAATAGCGAACTATTTCTAATCGGATGGAGTCGAAGAGTTCTCCGACTCGTTTTGCCGGATGGCAGGTGCGAGAGACTCGTATACGAAGCTGAAATATTCAAAAAAAAGTTATGCCGATCGACCGTTCGATTCGCATGAGATAGAAGGAGAAACATTAGGGAAGACGAGGAACAAGAAGAAGAACAATAAGAAGAAGACAAAAGTCTTTTATTCTTAAGGAAAAAGGAGTAGGGAGAGGTTGGGGGTTCGAATGAGTCGGAAGAGAATGACTTGTTCCTAGCTGCGAAATATCGACGAGGATAACGTCAAAAGAGAAAGAGAGAAAGAGAGGATCAAAAAGATCTAGAAGATCGAGTGGTAGCACGCGATCGAGAACTAGTTTCACAAACGCGTTCGTTCATTTTCTCTTTCTTCTCTCTCTCTCTCTCTTTCTCTCTCTCTCTCTCTCTCTCTCTCTCTCTATCTCTCTCCCTCTCTCTATCCTATTAATCTATCTCTTTCTCTCACTTAGATGGAAACACACCTGCTCCAGTAAATTTAATCGTTTACTATTCTATCCAAAGCGATGCCTCATTTATCCTGACACAGGAGTTGCTTGTGGTTTAATCCCTTAATTGTAAAAATTCTCTTTATACCGACCTACATCGAATTCACGTTTTACAAGTTCCAAGTTCCTCCTTTCGATTCTCGAAGAAAACACGAACAATCCATATAAACGTTTCTTGCACATCAACCGGTACTCTTAACTAGCGATCCTTTTGTTCTCATTTCAAAAGAAAAATCACGTCTCGATCGAACCAACGATATCGAGCCTTCATCATCGATTCGACCGCATCTCGATTCGATGTGGTTGAAAATCGTCGAAAATTGTCCTAGGACTCGAATTCGTTTCGCTCGAATGATTACGAATAGAGGAAGGTCCTAAAAATCTTCTTCGATTGTTAAACTCGAATCATATAGAAATTTTTTTCTTTTTTTTTTTTTTTTTTTGATTATATCTATCTAAATAATAATGATAATTTCTTCGATATACACGATTCCAAAGAGAGAGAGAGAGAGAGAGATAAGATTTCGAATTTCTTATCATAAATATGTTAAATTAATCCTGCATAGTATGTAAATTCTAAATCTCACGTACTTTATTTATTAAAGCGAAAAAGAAATTTACATTAGAAAGATTTAAATTATTCATAAAAATTAGTATGCGTATATATAGATATTTTTTTACATGATTCAGATAAGTCTAAGAAGGCATGAACTTGAACTTGATGGAAATTTGCATAATATTATTTGGTAAATAAAATGAATTTGAGTTTTTTTCGATATGATTTGAAAAATTAGAATAAATAATATTTTATATCACGAGAATTGACTTAATCAGATGATGGTCAGTATTCGAAAATGTCGAACATTATAATCGATCTAAGTAATCTTATCGGAACAGACCAAATTGAGGAAAAAGTATGAGGAGTAAATAGGGCTGGGGAAAAAGAAAAAAAAAAGAAAAAAAAAAAGAAAACGATACAGGTTCGTTGCAATTACGCACGCGCGCATACTCGTTTCAATCGTTCGACTAAGGAGAAGATTCGATTCACTGTAATTGGTAATTACTTTTAATTATCGAGAGTGGCGCGTCGCGTTTTATGCTTATGTAACCAAGCCTAATTAAAAATTGAACGCGGCTTGTGGTCGTAGAAAGAAATTTTAAACGGTCGACGTTGGCAGCTTAATGACACCCCGTTTTCGATAACTCGCTTACCAAAGTATCGAGAAAAAAAAAGATATATATATATATTTATATATAAATAATATGCTTTTCATTGAACAGTATATAAATAACAAAGTAATAAACTCCATTGCAAATTTTACTGGTGGTTCGTCGTATACCATGAAATACAGTATCAATGATGATGTCAATATCAGTTATAATAATGATAAACTCTACACGAGTTAATCGTATCGATCTTAATTGTATCGTATCTATGAAATCAAGATAATTATCTTTCCCTTTCTCTGTTATTTAAATTACAATATTATTATTGATTTTACACGAACACACTCGAACTGTCTATTCGTAAGAATAAAACAGGAAGGAACAAATCTATCAATGTAACTATACTCAAAATAATTATCTGAAATAATCAAATTAGAAATTTTTCAATATAAGCTATCGCATTTGTTAGATCCATTCATATATAAATACGAAATTTATTGCAATAATATTGTACTTGAAATTCATTGTAATTTCATACGTAAGAATAATTCATTCACAATTATTACATTCGATTATTACATATCATTTTATTCTATACTATTTATTACTTTTTTTATTTTATAATAATTATTTATTTATTTCTGAATTATTTATACATTGTTATTATTTCATAGATCATTGAAAATAAATTATAGATCGCAGACGAATCGAATGTTTGTTTTACTTATGAATTAAAGAAGAAAAAGGAAGAAGAAAATTCAATACACATTGCATGATTCTACCCTTTATCGGAGAATTACGATAACGATAGGATAAATTGTGAACGAGTGAAAGAAACCTTAAATTTGCAAGTTCAATTTTTTGACCAATCGATTTTACCAAGGAGGGAAGAAATTTCCAGGAGGTATATGTAAACACGTATATACGGACACATACAAAAGATAACGACGCAAGTAATCTGCCTACGCGATTTTACTGGATCAGCTCGAGGCTTTATCTTAGTCGTTGTACCACCTCCACCTACTTCTCCTCCTCCTTCTTTTTTTCCTTCTTTTCCTTTTCCTCTCTCTTCTTCTTCCTGCTACTTCTCTTCTCACACAGAGCGTGTAACGTTTCGATCGTATACGAGAAGGGTGAATACGCTGCGAGTGACGAGCGCGTGCAAAAGTCAGCGTGAAGTCGTAACGATCGACTCTCTCCTTCTCTACCTCTCTTCCTCTCTCTCTCTCTCTCTCTCACTCTCGCTCTTTTTAAAACACGATGCACAGACACGCACATTCTGGCCGCAGGTTCCGCTCGCGTGCAAAGCGTGCGATCCGTCTCGGAAATCTCCATCTCGTAGGACGATCTTCCTCTCAAGAAGAGAGACAGAGAATAAGAGAGAGAGAGAGAGAGAGAGAGAGAGAGAAAGAGCGAGGAGAATCCGTTACTCCTCTTCTTGGGTGAGTCTCCTTTATAAAAACTGCATCTCCAATTTCGTAGTTGCATGTCGTGACGATTTAATTGTAATACGAATTCTCACCAAAACCTTTCACATATTTCTTTTATTTAATTCACCATTAATTTTGATCCTATATAAAAAAATGATATTTATTAAAGTTGAAATTATAAATTTATTATATATTTAAATATATAGATATATAAATATTTAAAATGTATAAATGCAAAAGAAACATTTTACAATATTAATTCTGATTTTATTCGAATATTTATAGATCGACCTAATACGAGTAATAATTATAACAAAACATATTCGTTAATATATATATATATATATATATATATATATATATATATATATATAATAAGAAAAAAAAAGTAGATACTTCGAATGTTAGAGAGGCAACTCCATTGACTTGTCGTAAAATTTATCCCCGGTAGCAAAAAATTTTGAGAAAAAGAAAGAGAGAGAGGGAGAGAGAGAGAAAGAGAAAGAAAGAAAGAAAATGAATGAAAGAAAAAAAAAAGTAATCAAAGCGAAAGGAAAGGGGCGACCTGTTATTAATGGTAATAAATTAATATAAGATGGTACGCCTCGTATCACCGGTTGTATAGTCGTTCGTACGTTTTATGAGTCCCTGCGATGGTCCTCTTTCGTTTCCTCCTCCTCCTCCTCCTCCTCCTCACCATTCCTTCCTTCTATCCTTTCCTTGATGTTTATCCAAATCGTAAAGCGATACGCTCTTGGCTTCGAAACGCTCAATGGCATTTGCAAAATCACTTAATCGTAAATTCACGAGAAAAAAAATAAATACATCCCTCTATCTTTCTCTTTCTTTTAATTTATTTTTATTTTTTTTTTTTTTTATTTTTTATCTTTTCATTTTATTTCCTCCCCCCCCCCCACTCTCTCTCTCTCTCTCTCTCTCTCTCTCTCTCTCTCTGTCTTGAAAGAAAAGTTTCGTAATCCTATTACCAAGGATTCGAGACGTATCCTCTTTACCCTCTTCAAAAGGACTAAGGTAAATTAGATTTGGACTAACAAACATGTAAGACGATAAAAACAAACGTAACGCGAATCGTTTTTATAGAAAATAATAGCTAAATGAAAAATGAAAAATTGTAAAATATTCGAAGGAGTGGTCGTACAAATGATAAGCATAAAGAAAAATTAAAGATAATGTGTTCAGGTGAAAAACTAAAAAGCATTATTTACAATTATAAGGGATGACTTTTTTTCTTTTTTATATATATATATATATATATATATATATATATATATATGTATAGTCAACAAGAGTTAATGGGAAGAAATATAATTTCCATTAATAATCCAATACTCGGAAATTTTTTCTAAGAAATTATTTCCTAAGAAAGACAAATCAATGAATCATCGTAAGAGTTAGAAATAGAGTGTGTTTATACGAGAAGAGTAAAAAAAAAAAAATAATAAATTTTTATGCAAAAAAAAAAAAAAAAAGAGAGAGAGAGAAAGAAAAAGAAAAAGAAAACAGAAATAAAATTAGAAAAATAATTTACATGAAAATATTTAAAATTTAATAAATAAATAAATAAATAAAAATTGTAATGATTAGAATGATAGATGATATTAATACTCTTTATGTATTTGTGAGATATAATAAATCGTACGACAAAATGGTGGAAAGAGTGGAAATGAACGAGAAGAAAGAAGGTGGACGTGTTCGACGCCTTCGGCGGAACGATTACCTTTCCATTCGTGGCACATCAAGGAGTTCGAGGTTTGAAACGTGAGCAAAAGCGTGGAATGTTTCGAATACCGATTTATTTCTCTCGTCAAGACTTTTTTCTCTCGATCATACTTCAGATAATTACGGGGGCAAAACATTTGATATTTATAAAAAAATTGTTTAATCTAACTATCACGTACGATACATCACGAGTATATATTAATTATAATATCAATCAATCTTGTCATCGAAATTCGACAATATTAATTCCTAATCCTAATTTTAATAGTTTTTTTTTTTTAATATAATGCAATATTCATATCATTCATATAAACACACACACACACATATATATATATATATGATATTAATTCGATGTGTGTGGTCGAAAGAAGATACATTCCAGCTTTTATAATATTTAATGATATCGCATAAACATTTCGAATCCCTATTAAAATTCGGGTATTTCTATCTCCCCTTTGCCTTTTCTTTCTGTCTCTCTCTCTCTCTCTCTCTCTCTCTCTTTCTTTCTTCTTCTTCTTCTTTCCATTTACATCTCGAATCACTATAAAGAGAAAGAAAGAGAGATTGTAATGAAACACGAGCCTGTTTCGCTCGATTACCTGCGACGCACGGCACGTTACATGCTCGTAATTAATATGGCAATTAGGCTGAGCGTTAATTAATCGGTCTTTGTAAATTATGTGTATGAGTGGATGATACAAGAAAGAAAGAGAAAGAGAGAGAGGAAGAGAGAAAGATAGAAATAGTCTTCGTGGGAAAGAACGATTCGTCCTCATCGAAACAGATTTCAAGGATAATACCTGGGTCTTTATAGGAAGAAACATTCAAAACCAAGCGCAGATATCGCGTGACCATTCGTAGGATGTTTGGAATGTTACTCGTGCGTTCCGATAACCAACGGTTATGCTCGTGTTACCTTCGTTCCATATCGTTTTAAAAGCTTGTACAGTGAAACCAAGCGACCTTCATTGCCAAGAATCCTGGAGAATTCTCTCCGGCGATGCTTCTGACCTGAACACTCACTCCTTCTTATCCTCACATCGAGTAATTTGCCAAATTAATTTCTATCTCTCATTCCTTTTCTCTTTTCACTTTTGAATTCGGCATGTTCAAAGGGAAACGAATCAACTTCAATCCAGTTTAGATCTTCCTCGAATTTTTATACAAAAATTTCCCCCATAAAGAAATTCTTTAACAAATTACAATTTAAGATCTTATCTCTTTGATATTATAAACGTAATAATTTTACATTTTATATTTCGGTCCAATTAAAATGAACTTTGTCAATTATTTCATATTATTATTATTATTATTATTATTATTATTATTATTATTATTATTTCACAATGAACTGTTTATACGATTTGTAAGTACATACGACTATTAAAAAATTCGACCTGTTAATCATTTTGGAATTATTTTTAACGTATAAGTTACTACACATTTCTTTCTCTCCTCTGTTTTTCTTCTCTTTTTTTCTGTTTTTTTTTCTTTTTTTTTTTTTTTTTTTGACTATATCCGAACCTATCGTTTGCTCTATATTGAGCAAAAGCAAAGCCGATAATTATGACGATTAGCATCGCACTATTGCGCGGAAGCAAATACCACGACATAATTGCGACAGCAAAAATCCAGAAAAATAGTTAACGCAAAAAAAAAAAATGAATATACGGTTTTGTTCGGAGACTTCTTGGACCGAAAGTAACATTCTCTGCTTCTCTTTTATTACTCGGAAATCATAGTAGTCGGACACTCGTAACGTATTCCAACGACCACGAAAGAATACGTTCTCTTGCCGCTCTCTTGACACAAGAACGTAATCTTCGAGCATAAATCTTGGGATTTAAACTCTCCATCCCGTGGAAATTCTCTCTTACTATATCTATCTCCCTCTCTTTCTGACTCTTTCTTTTCTTTTTCTTTTTTTTTTTTAACAATCGCCGAAGTTACGTTCCATTCGAGAAAGGCAGATAAAATGAAGATATATCTATACGCGAAATGTGCCGAAGTAGAGAACAAGTATTCCAACTATTCGGGAAAAAAATGGAGCTCCATCGAGAAAGAAATCGTCGCCATTGTTGCGACACTAATTACCGTAGTAATTCAAAAGTTTCTTTTATTTTTTTACTCTTTCTAAATCTTTTACAATTTCTCATTCAGAAATCACAGACAGATAAATAATCTTTTTACTGCATTTCTTTTCCCTCTTTTTCTCTCTTTCTTTCTCTCTCTCTCTCTCTCCCTCTCTCTCTCTCTATATATATATATATATATATCTTAATTTTGTATGATAAAAATTAGACAACAATTTCACTAATGAGTAACGAATATAAAAGAAGAAAAAAAAATCAGGATGATAATAATAATAATAATAAAAAGAAAAAACTAATCAAGAAAAATACAAAATAAATTCGATAAATCGATGAAGGTCAAAAGTTATTATCTTGAATTTTTATTATTTTTTTTTCTCTTTCTGTTTTTTTTTTTTTGGAGCAGATGTTCGGCAAGCATATACTTCGTATGGATTATAATTACAACTAATTAGTCCCGGCTCCTGGTAAAACCAAAGGTCAAAACTCGATCTTGCTCTTCGTTCTTTACCGTTTTATTTGCCTCTTCCTCCCTCCTTCCATCCCGCCTCTCTCTCTTCCTCTATCTCTTTCTCTTTCTCTCTTTTCCACCATTTTGTTTTATACTTCTTCACCACTTTTTCTCTTCTTCTTGAGGCAAAACAAAATGGCATGCCCGTTAAACGCAGGCATAATATCCGTACAGAATGCAGTGACGTTGTCTTGCGAGAGTCAAAGGAACCTTCCCCTCCTCCTCCTCTCATCACCCTTTCTCCCTTTACTCGTCGTTCCCCCTTCTTTCCTTCCTTCTTCTTTTTTCTTCCTTTTTTTTTTCTTTTTTCTTTATTTTTTTTTTTTTTATTTAATTATTTTTAAACTCCCTGTCGAATAAATACTATAGTATACATTTTTCTCTACCAGTTTTCTCAATCGTACGTTTATTATCATTCGTGCATACTATTGAGGTAAGACTTTTAATTGCTTTCACCGAATGGAATTTTAAATAATGTGAATCGTGAGAATATGCTTTTCGATGAAAGAGAGAGAGAGAGAGAGAGAGAGGTAAGTAATAGGGTGAAGGGGTGAGCAAAAGCACGGCGACATTAGCGCAGCATAAAATTCGAAATCTTCGTGCCATATCGAAGTATGAATTTAATGAAATTTTCTTACGTAGAAAGAACGTCATGAATACGACAATTGCACGTACAGTACGTTCAGCATAAAATTACTTATAAGATTACGAAATTCATCATTATTCAAGAAGAAAAAGAAAAAAATGAAAGGAAACGAATGAAAACAAAAAAAGGAAAGTAGTAGAAAAAAAATACATGATGTTGATATTTCTGAAAATTCTAACGAATTCTTTTCTTCACTTTGTCTTTGTTGCTTTTCGAACCACATCTTTTTTTTTTTTTTTTTTTTTTTTTTTTAGAACGATACAATTTTATAAAATTTCTATTAAAGTTTTCTTAATGATCATCCTCTAATGCTAATCATTGATTTATTAATTATCAATATGATTTATTTATCTTATTTAATGACTTTAATTGGAAAGTGTTAAAATGAAATAGATCTGATCATAAATCATATGCAGTTCGATTATAAGACGCTCAAATAGAAATTAATACAATGTAACGTGAATTAGCATGAATTATATACGATGAGAATAAGGAGTCATCTTTCGTGGTCCTGCAACAGAGTATATACTTTGCTACGTTCAAATAGGTAGTAAATCTTGGCCGAGATATTATGAAGTTCAACACGCGGGTAAGTAAACACGGTACTCGAACGTATTTGACCTGGTATTATGCAAATTTTTAGCAGAATTTATTGTGCATGTAAATCAATACCTTCGGTACGCTATGTGCATTAGGATCTTCTGAATATTTTACGAAAGTATAGATACAAAGAAAAAAACAAAACAAAAAAAAAAGAAAAAAAGAAAAAAAGAAAAATTAAAATAAAATATTCGACGCACATATTCAACGAGAGAATTATACTCTCGGATATATTTTGTTTTTGTACGTTGTTCACGTTTAAAGTTCATCCGAGAAATATGACATTTTCCTGTAGCGCATTGTCAATCGATTTTAGAAAAATTACTTCGAAGAAAAAGAAAAAGAAAAAAAAAAAATGAAAGAAAAAAATTTTGAAAAGACTCATCCTCGAATAAAGAAGGAGAATCACTCGGTAAATCACGATTCGCGGAACGATGGACTTTACCACGATGGAAAGTTTACCGTGAGCTAAAACTCAGCAAGCCATGCATTATGTTAATTCGGCAAACTTTATTAGCTGTGTAAATCATCGATCGTTCATCTCTTATGGCTGTTAGGATTTGTCTGTGTGTCTTTTTCATTTCTCTTTGGCTCACCGGTTACTTTCACAAAATCAAAAGAAAACAAAAATCACAGAAAGAAAGAAAAAAGGAAGAAAGGAAGACAAAAAGAGAGAGAGAGAGAGAGAGAGAGACAAAAAGGTATTTTAAAAATGTCATCGCGGCCGTCGCGGAGTAGAAATTTTATGATCGCAGCTGCGAGAGTCCGGGGCAACTCCATTCGTGGCTGGCCTCGAACGTTCGCTAACAAGTATTTCCCAAATCCATTAAGTCTATAATTTAAAGGCATCGGGTAGGAAGTATTTCAAGTCGACGGTAAGCAACTACCCCTCTTGTAATTAACGAATAAAGTACCTTTTTACGGGCGCCGCCGTGCTCTCGCACCTAGACCCCTCGTGTCCACTTCTTCTTCGATCCTTACAGAACAAGTAAGATAAACTTTTACACCGTTAAGGATAAGCCCCTATCCTTTCGCTGGATTCCGAGAGTTATCGTTAATGGCGAACCATGAGAGAAAGAGAAAGAGAGAGAGAGAGAAAGAGAGAGAGAGAGAGAGAGAGAGAGTAAATATGTTGGATAAGAAAACAACATTTTTTTACGCCGAGTCCCAAAAAAAGTATCCTCCTTTTAAATCCTTCGACAAATATTTTTTTCTCTTTTCTTTTTTTTTTTTTTTCTTCTTTGTTAGATGCAATTTCGACTATTAAATACGAATTTTTTTTCTTTTTTTTTTTAATTTTTTTTTTTCCATTAACTCGTTCTTATCGCGATGAAAATGAATTATACAAATAAAATTTTAATCATTGATAAGAGAGAAAAATAATCTCTTATGGATGGATCTCATCGATCGGTTGAAAATATCTTTCGTCGGGGAGACACGATAACTCGCTTGACTCGTCCGTCCACATCGCTTTATATCATCCTTCCGTTCGTGAAACCCCGCCATATGGCACTCGCCATAACGACTACCAGTGTTACGTGCACCTGTCCCTTTTATCCCGATACCTTATTTTAACTTAACGTTACTTTCTTATCGATTTGTCCCTTTTTTTTTCTGCAATCTTTTCGATTCACGACCTTGGATTCAATAATATCTCACTTTTCTCTTTTTTTTTTTCTTTCTTTCTTTTTCTTTTTTACGATACGACGAATCAACTAATTTACCCGCATGAATATTAAATGAAAATATTACGATATTAATAAAAAATATTATAATTTGTTAAAGCTTACATTGTAATAATAAAGTAGTAAAAAGTTATATTCATTGGGCAGCGTGAGAATGAAATCAAAAGGTAAAGTTTCAAGGCGAAACTTCGTGCCACTTTGTGCCACTTACTTTTACATGACCGGTAAGAGCGTCGATTTATAGAAAGCGTTACTGCTGTGGTCGTTACTTTGAACGTACCAACATAAGACGGACATACGAGAGAAGGCTTCGTGAAAGGTTCCTGCCATTCGCCAAAAGAAAACTTTTGGCTTCGAGCGAGCAACGAGCCTCTAATTTGCCTTCTTCGTGTATTTTTATCTTATACGTTGTTCCACGTATAGTATAGGGTACCTACCTACATATATATATATATATACATACATATATATACATGTACATATATGTATATATGTAGATATATACTGTAAGAAACTACCATGGCACGCTTCTCCTTCTCGCTTATCTTATTTGCATTTCTTTTTTCCACCAAGTTTCATTAACCCTTGACCCCATAGCCGACGGGTGAGAGAGACAGACAGACAGACGGACTAAGAGAGAGAAAGAGAGAGAGAGAGAGAGAGAGAGAGAGAGAAAGATTCTTTTTTTCTCATTTTCTCTTCGACGAAAGAAAGAGAAGGAAAAGGTATGAGGAAGCGAGCTATGGCGAATCTTCGAGCACGTAAAATAAACCCAGCTGAATATTCATACCCCCCGACCAACCGTAAATATTCCCTCAACGATAAATTCCGGTACTTCTTTCGTGAATTCCGGTAATCCTGTAGAAAGGGTTGGAGAGAAAGAGAAAAAGATAAAAAAGAAAAGTCAGGGGAAAAAGACCTTCTATCCCTCTCTCTCTCTTTCTCTCTCTCTCTCGTAACTCAAGCAAACGATACGCGTTGTGGAAGTTAAAATCGACGCTCGTTAACTGCCACGATCTTGGCCGTAAATCATGAAATTATCAGGACAAAAAATTTTTCTCTCCTGACATCGCGGAAGCGGATAAGGAGCGGAGCTTGTCGTTTACCTGGCGTCATGAAAATTGACGACTACTTTCATCGTGAGCCGGATCATTTTGATGAACAATAAATAATGTTATCTCCCAATAATGTTATTTCTAACGGGGTAGATATGTTATTGCCGATAATACATCAAAATTATACTATATCACTTAAGATAATTTTGTTGGAAAATTTTTAATAATTATTTCAATGAATTATAATATATTCGATTATGTTTCATTTACGAAAATAGAAAAAATAAAAGAGAAGAGGATTAATATGAAAAAATGTTATCCACCCGATACGAGAATCGATCCCTATTGCTTAAAAAAGGATTTTCAAAGTTAACGTCAAGATCGGAGAAAGATCAATAACGGTTAGATCGATCGTCGATGAGGGGTCCAACCCTCGCTCGAACGAGTGCAACCCCCGCTACAGGTGTATGTTCACCTAATGGACGAAACGAGTTTTCGAGATAGTGCAGCATCATTATAAAACATTTAGTAGGATCTAAAAGTCAAAGTGCAAGCCATGGAGAGGTAAAACGAAGAGAGAGAGAGGGAGAGAGAGAGAGAGAATGAGAGAGAGGCCAAAAAAATTTTCGAAAAAAGATTTCTATAATCAACAAATATCTATTATGTACTGACATAATCCAAAGCGTCTTTATAATAATCTACAGTATTTCGTTTATTATGAGACATAAGATAGAATAATAATAATGAAAAAAAAAAAAATAATAATAATAAAAAAAAAAAAAAATCGCGGAAGCACATTTGAAAAGACATGCCGCCTGTGATAATCGTTGCCACCTGTTCCTTCGGCACACGATCTTTCTTCGGGAGAAAATATTCGAAGGTGAAGAAGAAGAAGAAGAAGAAGAAGAAAAAGAAGAAAAAGAAAAGAGAAAAGAAGAAGAAGGAGAAGAAGAAGAAGAAGAAGAAGAAGAAGACGACGACGAAGAAGACGATGAAGAAGAAGAAGAGGAAGAAGAAGAAGAAGAAGAAGAAGAGTCTCGGGTTCTCTGAATATCGTACAGGAGCATTTCCTCGAGTGGACCACCTGTAGGTAGTCGGTGGCTCTCGGTACAACTCGGGATGGCAAACCACTAGCAGCGAACCGCAAGACGCGGTAATTACGCCGAAAGAGGCTGAAGAGTAAAGGCCTCCAACGTTAAGAGGGAAAGAGAATGTATGAAGAAGAGAAAGAGAGAGAGAGAGAGAGAGAGAGAAAGATGAAGAATGAATGTAAGAGAAAGAAAGAAAGAAAGAAAGAGAAACAGGGGGAGAGAGAAAGAGAGAAAGAGAGAGAGAGAGAGAGAGAGAGAGAATGAATATAGGAGAGAAAAAGAGAGGGGATAAGAGGGATGTTGCAGTAGAAAAAAATAAGTGGCAACAAAACGGCGAAACCACATAAAAAAGCACTTAAAGGGGGTCGGAGCATGCGAAAGAAAACGGTGCTTTGGTTTCTGAAGAGAAAAAGAATAAGAGAGAAAAGAGAGAAAGAGAAAGAGTGTATAAAAGGAAAGGAAAGGAGAGGGAAGAGAAAAAGAAAAAGGTAGAATCACTGGCACGGGTGCACGAAGCGTGACAGTGGGTGCGCGAGAGCACCTGCCCATTCTTGGAGAGCTATGTATGCTGTGATGTGATTTATGGAAACAAAGGGTGGGTGGGGCAAAAGACAGAGCTCTCGCTCTCTCTCTCTCTCTCTTTCTCTCTCTCTCTCTCTCTTCGTGTGTGAGAAAGAGAGAGAGAGAGAGAGAGTTCTCTTCCTCCAGGACAAGATATAACCGGCTTTGGTAAGAAGAGACTAACGTGATACTCGCGTACGTGTCGGCCACCTTTCTACACGATTCTCTTTCTTTGATTTTTCTTTTATATCTCAACAGTCAGACGAATAAGGTAACACTCGAACAAATTACACCTTAGATAGTAAAGACTTAACGTGTTTTCAATGAAAAACAAAAAAGAACATTATTAGAACTGGAATGATGTAGATAATTGACTTGGACAATCGGACGGTGTAAAAATTGAAATTTTATCATTTGATAATTCGATATTTCTCAAAAAAAAAGGGAAGTAAAAAAAAGAAAAAAGAAAAGGAAAGATCTTATAAAAATATCTTTCAAGCGTCAAAAATGTAATATCGATGTGTCACCACAATTAATAAACGTCTCATAAAATATCCAATGCAATAATATAAACGAATTGAACTGATTCTAAAAAGAAGATTACATATAATATCGTAATCGCGATATGATAAACAGATGTAATAATAAAATAAGGAACAAATTTAGGAATCAAGCCGTGAGAAGAACGATCTCGTTTATCTGCTTATTCTTCGCTCTCTATTCTCTTCGATATGATCATACATCTACATACACACACACACACACTCATACGTATATATATAGCTCCGTTATGTATTTATCTCTCTCTCTCTCTTTCTCTCTATGCTGGCGTAACACGAGGCTTTTACGCGCAATTGCAGAGACTCGCAAAGTAATGTCCACGTGTCACGCGTTTCTCCGATCGACCACACGCCTACGCGATACGTACGAGAGCATTAATGCTACAACTGGACCAGAGAGCCGTAAAGCGGCGTTACGTTCCATCGTCTTCTTCATCCCCTCTCGAGGCTGCTCTCTTTCTCTTTATCTTCGTATATATTCTTCTCTCTTTTACTCTTTCTATATACCTACGTTGAACACCCTCGGGCAAACTGTCCCTTCGTTTCTCTTCTCTTTTACTCTTTCATTCTCTTTCTATCATTCTTTCTTTCCACATCTCTCTCTCTCTCTCTCTCTCTCTATCTCTCTTTCTTTTCTTTTTTTCTCCTTCTCTTTCTCTTTCATACACATAGAGGATCAGGACGAACGCGTACTTCCTCGGTACTTACGACCGTCCCCGAGTAGTTTTATTCTGTCTGGACGCGTGGGCGGGTGCGGGATGACTTGGAGAACTTAGGGGCCATCTCCATTTGCCGATTACTCCGTCTCCCTTTCCTTTCTCCTTTCGCCCATTTCCATCCAACCGAGCGAACGAACGAACGAACGAACGAACGAACGAACGAACGAACGAACGAACGAACGAACGAACGAACGAGCGAGAAAATGCAAGAGCGAACGATATCGCGTGAAACCAGCCACCCGTCGTACTCGCAACGGAGTTAGGCCGATCGTGAAATTGAAGGTCTCCTTGCGGGGGCGACGACAAAACTTGACTCCGGTAGATCCTCTCCTTTTTAACTGAAATTACTCGGTTGGAATTTATCTCGACCACGCGTACCTACGCTATGGAAGCGTACGCCCGCGATCGTCTCTCGAACGTATATGTCGAAAGAAATACGATCGCGGTTGCGACCACGATCTCCTTCGAATTATATCCCTAAAGGACGTAAGAGTAGGAGGATGAAGGAATGACTCAGTTTCATATTATGCGAGTGCTAAAATTTACGAAAAAATTTTATTTAACATCTACGACACCCAAGTTACGTATACTCGAATGATTTAAAATAATAAATTAAAGGGGAATGATTTTCAAGACGAGTCTTGATAAATCGTATACATTACGGTGTCACTAGGCGTTTCTTGAAAATCTCTCGGTAAAAATTTTATTTTTATCCATATACGATCTTTGAACTCGTTTCTCTCTTATCTCTGATACCACGAGTAAATCATTCAAAAAGAGAAAAAGTATGGGAGGAAATATCGTAAACCAAAGTGAAGCAACACATCCGTTTCAATTCTATGGCATAAAGCGAGCCAGGAATTTCCAAGGCACGCGCTGACGGTAATGTGGCATAACGTTGTCTCTGACGAATGGGCTCGTACGGTCTGACCATAAGTATGTATCATACGTACACCGGCTTTATGGTAGTGCATTCAAGCCACGCGCTGCTTATATCATAATAATACCTAGCGGTTTGCTTTCACAAAGTACTCTCGGTGTGGTCCATCGATAGACATACCTATATTTCTAATTTTAAGCCCTATGATAATTATATAGTTTAATATCGAGGAATTCGTATGACCAAATGAGAAACAAAAGAAATATGTATAAATACGTGAAAAACGAAAATGTCAATTTAATTTTAAAGGACACAACCAAAGAAGAGAACCCGGCACGTCATTTTTCTTTTGTCGTTCTTCTCTCGCGGACAAAGCCAGCCACTTCGTGAAGACGAAGACGAGAACAAGAGAGATGAAGAAAAAAAAAAGTAGAGGAAGCAGAGAAAGAGAGAAAAAAAAAAGAAAGAGAGAGAGAGAGAGAGAGTCTCTCCCTCGCGTGGGCCCAGAGGCAAGTCGTTTTTGGCCACGAGAGTAACCGGAGTGTGCCCCATGGACGACCAAAGGGCCACCACCTGCCCTTACCACGAAGGACCCCCTTTTACGTTCACTTTATTAGCTATTATTATACGCGTGCTTTAGCTCTGCTTTCCTTCATCTTCTCTTTCTCTCTCTCTCTCTCTCTCTCTCACTCTCTCTCTCTCTTTCTTTCTTTCTTTCTTTCATTCCTTCCTTTCTTCCTTTTTTTTTCTTCTTCTTCCTTTCTCTTTCTCACGAGACACGCCCGCGCCTGTTTAGAAATATTTCACGAATGCTTTTTGGCTTAGGCCAAACTGAAAGAGTTCGTTATTCCGTTCGTACCATTCCGTTCCTTCGTTATTCCAACGTAGCCTAAACAAGTGACTCGACTCTCGAAGAATCGAGAAAACTTTCTACCTCGAAAACTACCTCGCAATATCATTTGCCTTACGCGTGTCTCCTCGATTTAGTCTTCTCAATCCTTTTCTACTATTTACCTTAGGTTTTGGTATTAGTGACACGGATAATACCAACTGGAAAACCGGTTCGTTGTTAGAGCCATGGGACAGCAATTACGTAGCGTAAAATAAGGCGATTAAATGGGACCATCTCCTATGGGATAAGATTTTCTGGAGCAATGAGATATCTCTTGAATCTTTTCTTTCTCCTCTTCCTTTCATCGGATTCTCTCTCTTTCTTTTACTCTCCCTTTTTTTTCTTTTTCTTTAATTGTATTTCATTCCTCTCATGTCAACTTCATTAAAATAATCTCCTCGAAATCTGAACGATAGCGTAACATATATATATAAATTTGATTTTTGAAAAGGATGAAAAAAAGAATCAATACGAATCGAATTATTGAAATTATTGAAATTAAAATAGTCGACGGTAAGTCATGTAGGTGTTCATGAAATAAATTTAAATCAAGCTATTGTCAATAACGAATAACGAAAGAGAGAGAAAAGAAAAAATGTTGGTTCTATCGGCGATCATGAAAAAGAATTTTACGAGTATATGTGACATCATCGGTGGCCGGTCGGCGCCAAGGGCCAATAAACGTGCGATCGGCTATCGGGAGCCAAGCGCGAAGCCACGCAATTTGTCGTCGTTATCCGAAGCCCTCGAGTCGAGGTGGTCACAGTCGACGGATAATCGACATTGCCGACGACCGTTCGACCGATAACGCTACGCTCTTCTTCGACCTTTTTACACCCACCCACCTACCTCCACACTTATACCTCCCACGGGAATGGTTACTCCAGTTTACGATAAAATCGACCTCGAACGAGTCTCCTCGTGCTCGGTACAATATCCATTGAGTAATTTGAGATCCCAGAGTGGGAGATAAAGTCCAATGAAATGTATGCCGAGAAAGTAGAAATCTAAAGTATATATATATATATATATATATATATATATATATATATATATATATATATTGAATATTTTATATAATATCCAGAGATAAAGTATACGATAAATTGAATATTTCTTTCTCTTACATTGTACGGCTAAGAGTGATAACAAATGTATTGTGTTTGACAGATCTTTATATATTTTTAATCCTTTCAAGTTCTTAATAAGAAGAAAAAGATAAAAAAATCTTTTCCTTTTCTCTAGCATGAGCGACATTTAAAAAGAAAAAATAGCTTTCTATAGAACTTGTACTTATGGTAATTAAACTTTGAGATTAGTGGAAAAAAAAATTATTTAGTATGAAATTGTTTAACGTAACGTATGAACGAGTCAATGTTTAAGTTCTCCTTGAAAGGAGAAGAACGTGAGTCCTCGACGACTTTTTACCTTTGAATCGTGCACGTACGTTTCTTCACAACGTGGAATAATAACCAACTACTTCTAAGGAAAGATTAGGTATCTAACCTTGCGAGAAATTAGAAGCAATGAGAACAAAGGAAAAACTTTTTTGTCGCCACGTTTCCTTTTCGTTAGTTCACGCTCATAAACGTAGGCACATCCTATTTCCTCTTGAAATCGGAGCACGTGCGAGTGCACGTAATATACAAATGTAAATTACATGTACGCGTGTCAGTTGCAGCGTGATCGAACACGTGCGAGATAATTGACTTCACTTGAAATTGCGAAAGATCTACTTAAGTTCGAATCTCTTATCGAATTTTATAAAAAATAAATAAAAAAAAAAAAGAAAAAAAAGATCAAACGACATTAAAAGCAAAAGACATTATTTCATTTATAAATTATAAAATTTATAATATTTTTCACAATTACAATTTATAACATTTCTACGCGTTAAAAAGATCGATCTTACAAGATTACCTTTGCATTCCAATTTAATAAAAAAAAAAAATAAACAAAATCAGATAAAAATAATATACACATATATATTATTATTTAAAATTGAAGTCATAAAAAAAGAATCGTAAATTTATTAACATTAAAAATAATTATCAATCTTTTATGTTTTTACATCGAAAGAATTACTGTATCTGATAATAATAATGATTAAATTTCAAGATCGTTATAAATATAATCATTTGAAGAAAGAAACGAACGAAAGAAGATAATGAAAACGAAACAGAAAACGAAGAAGAAGAAGAAGAAGAAGAAGAAGAAGACGAAATAGAGGACTCCCAATATGCAAGAGTGGGGTTTAAAGAACGTCTGTAAAAAAAAAAGAAAAAAGAAAAAAGAAAAAAGAAGAAAGAAAAAGAAAATCGTGCGCGAGAGCTCTCGAAGAAACTCTTTATTTCTTTCTCGTACCTTTTCTCCGTAAACATTTTTTTCTTTTCGAGTGGAAAGAGGAAACTGCAATCTCTCGGGCGCGCGACAGGGTGCCGAGATAGAGGCAATCTGCAAACACGAATTGGCCATTTGGCGTGGCACGGCATGGCACTGTGCGTCGCGCATGAGCGTCCTCGCATAATTTGCTTTGGCCCCGTAACTTCCTCCCTATCTTTTCTTTTTAATCCTCTTTTTATTATTTCTCTTTCTCTCTCTCTCTCTCTCTCTCTCTCTCTCTCTTTCTCTCTCTCACACACACTTTTCCTTCTTCTTCTTTTTCTTACAAAAGAAACAAAAAAGAAAAAAAACAAAAACAAGGGATTCGTACACTTGTACGCACAAAGTGCGGAGACTGCTTCTTTAAACTTTACAAACAAGTCCTTACATAATCGTTTTATTTTTATTTACGTTACGGTTTTCTTTCTTCCCCCCCCCCCTCTTAAATCTCTTTTCTTTATACATATGTTTCTTTTTTAGTCTTTTTCTCCTTTCTTTTTCTTCTTGTTCTTCTTTTTTTTTTCTTTTTTGTTGTTCTTTGTTCAACCGGTCCTTCTTTCTTATCAGCTCGTATCGTCGTTGAACTACACTCGCAATGACAAAAATCGAGTTTTACGATTAATCGCAACAAGTTCTCAAGTTGGAGCGATAATTAAACGCGATTATCTTCGCGGCATCGTGAGTAATTATAGGACAATCGGTTAACTCACCGACGAATAGCTTCCTTTCACTCTTTCCTTCTTTTTTTTTTTTTTTTTTTGTTGTTGTTGCTGTTTTCCTTTTACTTTTACTTTTTCTCTTCCCCCTTTTACTGAGCGCCGCTCGTCCGTGTAAACGCAGATGTTTAAATCTCTTCGAGTAATAGACGATGAGTCGCATCGAAACGAATATTATTCGTGTCGTTTTATCTTTCTCTCTCTCTCTCTCTCTCTCTCTCTCTCTCTTTCTCTCTTCTCGTAGCATACTACATCTTTTTCTTTCTCCTCTCTACAGATTTTAATCTTCGTTGTATTATCATTGCCTCTTCTTCGTGTAACCACGAAGGTCATCAGAAATGGCAATTGCAAGCTGTGAAAATTTCAACCACCTGTCGTCTTTCGTATACTATGTTAATGGCAAAAGGCATTCAAGAAAGTTCGAAGAAACAAAAATCTTACCCGTGAATTTTATATTCCTGTATCTACGTAAATATAAATAATATATGAATATTCTCGATTGCAATCTATTAAGTTACATTATTAAGTTTCAAGTCGATTAATGTGAATGCATTCGAATGACTACTATTTATCGATTTATCCAGCAAAAGTAAGCAATTATTTTCTTATGTAAAATTCTTACGTTATTTATGAATGAACGTTCATTTCATTTAATTGATTTATGATAGACAGTCAATTTTAACAGACTTCGTTTGTAAATGTTTTTAACATGTTTTTCTTTTTTTCATAACATTTATAATATTAAAAGTATACTCTTTGATAAAAGTAAAATCTAATGTAAAAGGAAATAATTAATTTACAAGCAAATTTACTTCAAAATCTATCGAATATGTACGATGAACTGATGATATGTGTGTGTTGTGAAATATGACATAATCGATTCTATTATAACGATATAATTTGATGACATATATGAAAAGAGAACATTTTTCCCGTTAAAATGGTATTTGTTTCATTTCTGTACGACTTTTGGTTGCGGAGATATCGTTGTCGAAAAATTTCCATTCATTTTTCATAAGATATGTACGTAGTACTACGAGTAGTACTACGATAGTACTATCGCATTACAACTACTACGTTCATTAAAGATCAATGAATTCCAGGAATTTATTTAGGTCACTACGTTTTTCTAAGAAATTATATAGGTCAGTGGGTCATCGTAAATATAATTATTTAAATTGTTATATCTCTGGAACTAAAAGTCATAGAGACTTGAAACAAATACCATTGTAAAGGGCAATTTTTTTACTATTTTTTCATCCAATTGTTATTAACAATTTGTTTATAAACAAATTGTTATAAACAATTTTCATCTCACATTTTCTTAATAATTAAGACAATATAATTAATATATATATATATATATATACATATTATATAATACATTTATAATTTGTTGTTAACCATTTTTTATAAACAATTAGTTATAAATAATTTGTTTTTCATAATTTCGAAGAAAAAATTTCTATAAATTGATATGACATAATAGGATGTCACATCATGAAGATATATATACATGGATATTAATATTAAACAATTTGTTATAAACAATTTCCATTACACATTTTCATAAATATAATTGTTTATATCGTTATATCTCCGAAACTAAAATTCGTAGAGACTTAAAACAAATGTCGTTGGAAAGGTTTAATTTTTCATTCAATTGTTATTAACAATTTGTTATAAACAATTTGTTATAAACAATTTGTTATAAACAATTTTATATGCCATGTTATTCTCTTATTTAATAAGACTAATTAATATATCTATAGATATACAAAAATGATATATAAATAATTTATTATTAACAATTACTATATAAAATCATAATTTCAAAGATTGACGAAATAGAAAAGTCTATGAATTGTATAAACAAAAATTTTGACAAAAATAAAATAAAAAAGATATAGAAGTTAACCAAAAAATTTTTTTTTGTAAATTCGTTTTTTTGTTCTTTTTCATTATTTGAGAAATATATTATACATACGTAGATCTATCTTCGTACGTATCCTCTTTCAACCTCCTCCTACACCTGCATAATCGGAAGGACACGCGCCGAAGAAGGATTTGCATGTAGGCCAACCCGAAAAAGGCTCGTAGTATCCGGCCTCTCTTACTCTCCCTCTCTCCCTTCCTCCTTTCCCCTCTCTCTCTATCTCTCTCTCTCTCTCTCTCACTATCTCTCAGTTTGTCTCTCTTCCTCTCTCTCTCTCTACGAGGAGACTTAACTTTTGAGACCGGCAATTATACTGGTATTTACTGCCGAGCCCTGCCGTTTCACCGGCCATTGTGCTCCTCTCACGCATTTGCATCACTCCCTTCCACCGTATCCCTTCTTTTCTGCGTAAGGGCGACTGTCGATTGTTTTAATGGCCGCTCCCGCAGGCTTTAGCCCGTAAACTTCATTGTTTAGGCACGCCCTTTTTACCAAGGCCCTTTTTCGTTGCCTCCATGCTACAACGAAAAATCTAACGACATATGTACGTACATAACAGTTTTAAAAGAGTATCTTGTTTCCTACACAAGAACATTCATTTCCCTTTAAAATCTGAGTCTCTCATTTTTTATAAATATTATTCTCTAACTTTGCAATTTTTTTTCCAAACCAAATGGCACCATCCTCCACGAGTTTCTCTTTCCTAATCATTAATCCTAATAATTATTATCGTGTATAACACAAATTTCTTTTCTTTTTTTTTTTTTTTTTCTTCACTTACATATACTTATCATAAATAAAATAATATATATATATATGTATATATATATATATATATATAATGAAAAAATTACTATATAAAATTATATGTTAATAATTAAAAAAGTTATAAAAGTAGTAAATTAATATTAGCAGTAAAAATAAGAAAATATACATATATATATATATATATATATATATATATATATATATAAATGTATATGTATATATTTATATATGTATGAAAATAAAAGTATATAAAAAGGAACATCTATTTCATGCTAAAAATTAGAATCACCTTAAAATAGTAGGAAGGCGTTCGAAATGATATAATAAAGGAACGAATAAATAAGGTTTTTAGGTGGCGTAGCTCGTATTCGCGTTACGCTAGAAGGCTAGGTAATTATCCGTGGATGCTTTTAATCGGCACAGGAACCGTCGGCATAATCGCTGTGATTTAGCGTGGAGGGAAGCACGACGGGGTGCACACAAACCCCCCGTCGAGCCCTTCGAGTCCTTTCAGTTTGAGGACGACCGAAAAGGCTACGGTGAGAGTTCGGTCATTCCATAATCGTCCACCACCGACTGCGATTCACCTGCCTTTTTCAACGAAACTCGAACAGTAGTCTATCTCTTTTTATCTCTCTCTCCCTCTCTCTCTGTCTTTCTCATTCTCCATCTATCCCTATGTCTTTCTTTCTTTATATATATATATATTTTTTTTTTTTATTTATTTATTTGTATAGCTCATTATATTTCTCTTTTATTCTCGTAAGCTGTGAAACTTGGCACCGAAACTTGTCGAGAACAAAAATATCTCTGTTATCTTACCTGTCGATTTGATCGATCATCCTATTAAAATATGTCTTATTTCGTTTGATTCTAGACGAATTTTTTTTTTTCTTTATTTTATTTTATTTTATATCCCATAGAAATTCTTGAATTTATAATTTATTTGAACTAGGCAAAGAATTTGAATAATTTCGTTGAATATAAAATAACGAAGGGAAGATATATTATGTATGGAAAGTAACAAGAATGTAGAAACTAAAAAAAAAGAAAAAAAAAAAAAAAGAAAAAGAAGAAGAAGAATTATAGAAACAATGTGTGTAATTTATCAAATAATTTTTCCTCACCAAGTGAGATCAATTCTTATTTAAAACTCGAATAATAATACAAAAGAAAGAAGAAAAAAAAAAAAGAGAAATAATATCGAATTACCAACATTATCATTAAACAAGCAAACTTAAAAGTTCATCTTATTAAAGAACATGGAGAAGGAAAAGAAGTATTCTTGAAAGACGAATGGTCATTCTTGCTCTATGAGCAAGCGAGCGGTCGAGCAAGCGGGCGAGCGACCGAGCGAGCGAGCGAGCGAAAGGCAAAAAGGAAAAGCGTCTAACTTGTTTAGCAATTTAAATCGTCGAAGAAGGACGTCGCCGTTGGCGTAATTAATGCGGTATAATATAGGCGTTTAGTTAGATCGCAAAACCGTGCGAGCGAGATCCATCCCTTCTATTTCTACATCATAAATAACAAGATAGAAAAAAAGAAAGAGAGAGAAAAAGAGAGAAAGAGAGAGAGGGAGAGAGAGAGAGAGAGAGACCCCTATTAATTAATCATTAACACCGGCAAGCTTTCTCTTTGAAGAAAAGAGAACCAAAGAGAAAAAGCGTTCATGCATTTGATTATAGATACGAGCTAGATAGCACGTATAAATTTGATTTCGTTCTTCTTTATACTTTGCTTAGTCAAGCAACTATCCTCATTAACACCAAGGGTTCATCACCTACGAATCATTTTCAATGGTGTTTGTGTTGATGATGGTCAATGTCTCTCGAAACTGGGTGGGTGATGCATTGTCTTGGGAATTAGTTCTTCTCTCGTGTGCACACGAGCATAGAAAGAATCAGAATGAGAAAGAAGATGGGAAGGATCGAAAAGGTAAAGGAGTAGAATGGAGAGAGAAGAAAGGAAAGAAGAAGAAGGAAAAGGAGAAGGAGGAGGAGGAGGAAGAGGAGGAGGAGGATGGTCACCGTCCTCTTTTACTGATCCCTCCTGCGAGAAACCTCGCTCGAGAACGGTCGATCACTTTAATCGATTTCGCTCGGGCTCGCGCAAGAAAACCGAACGGATCGTTAGATCGGCCCTTGATGAATGGCCGCATTATTCGCGAATGAACCGCCAATGAATATCGTTAATGAGAGAACGCCGCGTCGCGCCTTCTCTTTCTCTTTCTTTTTTTCCTTTTGCTATCTCTTTCTCTCTCTCTCTCTCTCTCTCTCTCTCTCTCTCTCTCACTCTTTCTTCTCTACCTTCTACACAGATTCTCCAAGGAGATCTTTCAGATACTATCTCTTCTACTAATCTTTTACTACCTTCATGGTTTGAGTAATAATTATTAATTTTTTTTTCTTCCCTTTTTTTTCCTTTTCTTTTTTTTTTTTTTTTTTTTTTTTTTTTTTTCATTTATATTGAATTTCTTCCGATATTTCTGTGATTATCAGTTCTTCTTTTAAATCCGATAGAAAAAAATTCTCTAGGTAAAGAAATTTCTTCTAATTTGCTTAGTATAGTAATTTCAAGGTTTAAAATTTCTAACGCTATATTTCATTGGTAATAGTTGTTCATTTCTTTTTTTGCCTCCTACCATGATACAAAAGATTATTTAAATAAAAGAATTATTGTTTCTCTCTCTCTCTCTCTCTCTCTCTCTCTCTCTTATTCTCTGTTAATAAAATTCCATTGTTTTTTTGGAAAGGAAAAGTTTCAAAGATTTTGGGCGTTGGAACGAAATTGAGCGTGAAAATAAGACAATGGATCAGGTAAGGTTAAAAAAAAAGAAAAAGAAAAAAAAAGCGTTAGTTTCTCGGTTCTAATCGGTCGGAACATTAGAACAGAAGCACTTTCGACGAAAAGGAAAAATTCCTCGTGATAAATTAAAAGAAGTTATATAAAATGATTCTCTCTAAAAATGAAACAATAGGTTGAGAAAAGAAAAAGTCGCGGTAATACGTTTTCAAAAATGAGAAAGAAAGAGAGAGAGAGACATAGAGAGAGAGAGAGAGAGAGAGAGAGAGAGAGAGAGAGAGAGAAAGAGATAGCACGATGAACGAGCATTTCGTCTGGCTCGTTTTCGAAAGACGATTTGAAAAATCGACGCCTAGAACGGGGCGGATCAGCGTGGTTAGCGAAAAGATTAGACCTACGAGCTCGAGACGTTTCCATTATAAAAGAAATTGATCTTCCCGAAGGAATTGATCTTCTTCTTTTTCTTCTTCTTTTTCACCTGCTTCTCCCTCAAAGGAGTCGTTACTTTGCTAGAATTTAAGAAACAGGTTCCTGTCAGAAAATGTTGCTAAACAAAATTTTCCATTATCCTGTTGTTACCTATATCATTTTATACTTATTGAATTGGAAAAAAAAGCTCAAAGAATCTTTCTTTTTCTTTTTTTTTTTTTTTTTCTTTTTCTTCTTTTTTCTTTAGAAATATAAATTACATTAAAAAAAGAAAAATTAAATTTACTTCCTACCTATCTTAATGACAAATATAATTGATCGATCTCTACAAAATATAATAATAATAATATTCTTAATATTATATATAATATTTAAAACTATGTCTATTAAAAAATAAAACTTTTAAAATAAGAACTAGAATTCAAACGTTCGATATGAAAAATATTATAAGCTGTTCATCTTAACGAGAACCCGTTCTAAAAAACCAGAATATAGTTATAGAAAGAAAGAGACAGAGAATCTAGCTTGCATATGTGTATATATATATATATATGTGTGTGTATATATATACATTCATATGTTGTTACTATACAAAAAAAAATCTTATGCCTCCCCACCATTAAAAGTTGCAAACGATTCCATCCTAATGAGATACGAAGACGTTAATGGCCACTTTAATTGGGTTGTTAATTTTCGGAGATGAATTCATAGGTTAAAAATGCAAAAGCGTCGAGAGGGAGGAGCCCTATGGATTAAATGGGCTATTTCGAGAAGCAACCGCCCCTGAGAATCGGAGCTTTCTCTATGTTTTTACATCGACCAATAATCCACGAAAATCACCACGTCGATTGTTTTAATATCATCATCGATTTAATATCAAATCGTTCTTCTTCGATCCTTTATAATTATCCTTTATCATTGAATTTAACAATCACGCATTTTAATTCTTATATTCTCAAACATTTCATTCTTTCAATATTAATTACGTCCTACTACTGAAATTTAAATTTAACAAAATTATTAGTTTAAATTTATTTATCAATCTCATTCAATGACATTCTAATTTTATTATACTATTTTATTAATCTTTTCAGACATATATACTTTATTATATAAAAATAATACATATTATCTTTCTCTCTTTCTCTTTCTTCCTCTTTGCCTCTCAATAAAAATCGAAGAACCATTTTAACAACAAGAGATTTAAAAAGGAACGTAATTCGATTTACCAAAAAAGAAAAAAAGAAAAAAGAAAAAAGAGAGAGAAAGAGAGAGAAAAGAAGGTAGCCAAAGGATCGATGTTACCTGCGTCCTCCATCAAACTATGAAATCTCGATTATCGCACGGAGTTTTCCGTGGCCCGCCCCGAGAAATTAGACATAGGACACGGGGTGTCAGAAACAGCGAGAGACAAAAGGAAATGAGAAGAAGGTGAGATCAGTCGAATGAGGGACAGAGAGAGAGAGAGAGAGAGAGAGAGAGAGAGAGAGAAAGAGAAAGAGATAAGAGTGAGAAAAAGAAAGAGAAGAAAAAACCAAGTAGTCCAAGAAAAAGAAAAAGAAGAAGAAAAAGAAAAAGAAGAAGAAGAAGAAGAAGCTATGGAGAACAATGTGAAGAAGAATGCAGACCGTTGTGGTGTTAACAACACTCCATTGTCGGCGATTATAGACATGTGCTTTTATCCATTCCATTCCCTCCCTTCCCCTCCCCTCTCCTTCCCTCGCCACCCTCCAATCACCTCTCAACTATACTTTTGTTTTTTCTGTCTTTTTTTTTTTTTTCCTTTTTGTTTTTCTTTTCTTACTTTCTCCCTGGACATCACCGTGAATTTCAAGAACATCTTCCCACTGATTTACCTTTTTTTTGTTTTATACCAACCGAAAAGGAAGGCAGCACACCATTTTCGCGTCGAGAACTGGCCGATAAATTGTTTAATCCGCAACGAGATAGGTGTGAAAGAAAGAAGAATGACTTTTGTTCTCCCACCCCCATCTCCCCCTCCCTTTGATGGATACATGCCGGCTGATTTTACAGATTTATTTTACGAACTATCATCGAACAGCAATTTCGTATTTTACGAATACTTTCTTTTCTTCCTCTACCCTTCCCTTCCTCTTCGCTATCCCTCTGAAATCGATTCCACGTTTCTTTTCGAATCTTAAAAAGTCTTACTGCGATTGTAATTAGGATGGAATAATAAAGTCGATTCATATGAAAGATTTGGTACGATCGATCATTGTTTCTTACGTTTAATTATTTTGTCATTATTATTATTATTATTATTATTATTCCTATAGTAATTAAAATTTTTATCGTATTGGCAATGAAAATGATCCTTCGAGAGAGAATTTTTCAAATAATTTTTTGAATTTGAAGAAAAAAAGAAATTTTAAATATCTAATGAAAAATAGATGAAGACAATTTTATAATATTGTAAATAAAATATTCGTACGATTCGATTGAAAAATTTCATGATCATAGATATAGATTGTTATTTTAAAATATAAATTTGTAGATTATTCGTAACAATTTTGCATTCGATCTTCTTTCGAAGAGAAGAAAATCTGAACGAAGCCGAACGAAAGAATTTACATTCCCCTCGCGCTTCGCTTTATGGACGTCAGAAAAATCCATGGGAGCCGCCGAAGGCGAACTCTCGAGACGTCGGTCTAATAAGAGGTAATCATCGCCGTGCTTCGTTTCGCGTTGCTCTCGTGAACCGCTACCGTGGAACATTTCTCGGACTATTCTAAACCGAAACCTTCCTCTCGAGATTCAAAATTGGACCAAAATCAGAGGGTTGCGAATATACTCTTGTACGGTTAACTACCTCACTCGCATATCGAAAAATACTATTCTCGTGGAAAAGAATTTGAAATGATCTTCTCATATTTAAACATTATTAAATAAAATAAAATATAATATAACAAATATTATAACATTTTGAAGATATATATATATATATATATATATATATATATATATATAGTAACATATTTTATTTATTTATATACTTCTAAGGACAAAAAGTATTATCTATTAGATAAATGAAATTTATATTTATTTAAAAGAGAAATGAGAAAGATTGAACGTACTCACTTGATTCACGTGTTCTTATCTAAAAACTTGATAATATCCTTATTGACGTATCACTCTTTGAGTATATTTCTCGATATGAAAAAAAAAGGTAGAAAAGGATCTACTACATCGAAGTATATATAAATATACTTTTTTTTTTTAATGATATATGACATTCTCGAAGGTGAAAAAAGAAAAAAAAGAATAAAATTTGAAACCGTAAAAAAATAATTTTTATAAAAACGTGTTGTGATTTAATTTGATTTTGAACCATTGAACAAATTATAATATACTTTTAAATAAAAAAAGATATGTTTTATAGAAAAATTACAGAGTCATACTTATCGGAAAAAAAAATTTTTTCCACAAATTTTCATTGAGACAAATCAATGATATTGATTAATAAAATTACTATTGATATATTTTATTTACTATAAAATAACGTAAATAAATTGCAACAACGAATCACCGAATTTCGCAGTCTCCAAGAGGCAGTCGATGCGGCTCGTTACCATTCGGGTTAATTGCACGACTGCACCCACCTACTCGTCCGGCTGCGATTACACGTGCGCATGTTCCCATCTGTTTCCCTTGCTCCTTTATATCTCTATCTCTTTTTCCCTTCCCTTGCATTCGTGTTGTTATTTTTATTACTGTTATGGTTTCATTAAAATGTCAGAAATGTCTCTTTGATTTCTTATTTACAATAATAATAATAATAATAATAATAATAATAATAATAATAATAATAATAATAATAATAATAATAATAATGATAATAATGATAATAATAATATATTGAAAAAGAGATAAAGAAATATAAATGATCGATTTTAAAAATTACATTACAAAGATATTCGAATATTAAATGAAAAATTTTTTAATAAAAAAGAATTACGATTGGATTCGATCGAACAATATGTTCTACGTTACAATACAGAATTTTTTTAAACGATTATGAGAGATATCGTCGAGATTAAAAATTTAGAAAAAATTGATACAATTCGATCGACATATTATTTCGTAAAATCTGACAAAAGTTTTGGAATTTTTTGATATTTCTTTTTTTTGTTTTTGAAGAAGAAAAAAAGGAAAAAGAAAAAAGAAAAAGAGAATTTTGAGATTGATGATCGAAGAAGAGTCTCTCGGTCCGTTTCGTTCGCAGCTCCTCTTTACCTTTCTCTTCGTTCGCATTACCTCGTCGAACAAAGGAGTTACTCGAGCAAGTCCTTCGAAGTCGATTTTTTTTCTTTTTTTTTTTCTTTTTTTTTTTTACGGGGGAAGAATTACCGGCAGCAAGATCATCCGAAGCATGAAAAGACCCGTAGCCGTGTTTTAACTCGCGCTTCCGTGAAAGCGAGATACGAAATCGGAGTCATGCGATTACGAAATAACTATGAAATCTAATCTAACATTGATAGTTCCCGTCTTATCACTCGTTATATAGATTTCTGGGCGTAACTTTGACGATAGTTATCGACTTCCTCAACGTTTCGATTCGCTCGATCGATTGTAACAATTAGATATGCATTGTATACAAAACGATTTAAAGGGAATTAATCTACTGTAACAAAAAAAAAAAAAGAAAAAAAAAAAAAAAAAAGAAAAAGCTTTCATAATCTCGTTCATTTCCCCATTAAAATTTCTACTTCCTATTGATCCTAGATTAAAATATTTTAATTATTCTACAAAATCGACATTTGTCTGAGGAAAATTAAAAAAGAAGAAAAGAAAAAGAAAGAACGAAGAAACTACACCAATTATAACACATTAATGTACACTAATTATAACAATTAATCTTTTTCTGACGATAATACGAAAGAAAACTTAGGACAAATAATTGCATACTTCAAGCTCACATTATAATCTTAATTTAAATACCTAAAGAAATTTCTAATGAACTTAAAAAAAAATTAATATATTTCCGAACGATATTAATTCAATTATTTCATCGTTGCCTCATTCAGATATATTTAAAGATCTTAAATAAGATCGCAGCATCCATGGATCAAAAGAAGAAAAAAAAAAAAAAAAGAAAAAGAAGGAAAGAAAGGAAAAAAAAAATACAAAGCCAAAATAAAACAAAAGAAGTTGAAGGCTGTTCATCTTAGGTGGAACGAACGAAATGCGGTTATAAAAGCAGGATGGTAAGTCGAAACTCGCATATATGCAGATGCGATAGACTGACGAGATGGTCGCGATGACTGCGTCATGGACGGTTCCGGCTAGTGGTGCGCAGTTCCCTTTGAGTGTTCGTGCTTTGTCTCTCTATCTCTTTCTTTCTCTAGGCTGCTCACCCAGTACTCACCCTCGCCTCTTCCTTTCTATGTTCTTCTGGCGCGCTTTGGTTTGGTGGCCATAGCTATAGGTTATATGTACATATACATATGAATATATATATATATATATATATATATGCACACATAAATGTATAAGAGTATTCATACATACATACATACATACACACACACACACACATACACACATGTATATATATATATATATATATATACACGTTTGGCTGCACGTGCAACGACGTATGTACGATTCGAGAGCTTACAAAGCGTGCCACGTTCCGGCGGCCGTGCTTCCTCCGGGTGTCCGCTCCAGTGGGCCAAACCAAGCGGCCAGCCCCGAACGACCGCTTGGACGACCGTTCGGATTGCTGACCTCGTTCTTCTTCTTTTTCTCCTTTAACTTCACCAACCAAAATTTCATTTCCCTAAGTATTATTAACCCTTATTCTCATTAATTCACATTCATTCTCAATCGCGTATATACTTTGTCATTTGATATTAATTAATGATCATTCAAATAATATTTCTTTTGAATTTTTCTTCTTCTTCTTGTTTCTTCTCTCTTTCTTTTCTTTTTTTTTCTTTTTTTTTTTCTTGATTTAATTAAAGTAAATGATAATTTTCTACGATCGATAAACGTTCTCAATCACTATCTAGTTTAATATATGTTGGATCATAATAAAAAATCTAGAGAAAGATAGAGAAAGATCGAAGATTAATTAAAAAAAAAAAAAAAAAAAAAAAAAATTGTACTGAGATCAGAAATATATAGCATATATAATTTATCCCGAAAAAATATACATTTTTTTTTTTATTCTAACGTCATAGATTCCCATGATAGTTCGTGGGTTATCATATTTTTTTTTTTTACTTTTAAAAATGTTAGCAAACGTGTCTGTGTGTGTGTGAGAGAGAGAGAGAGAGAGAGAGAGAGATAAAAAGAAAAAGGATTTCTTGATTCCTGTGGTTCGCTAACTAAACGACAATTTTGTAAGATGCACGTGTCTCAATCAGAAATGAAACATTCTGTCAGGTCATCATAAATGATACACTTTCGAGTTATCGTAAATCGTCTTGTTAGAGCCTACTGTTTTGTCTGACTCGTGAATATATCTGAGTCTATGTTCGAATTTCACGCTGCATGATTCAACTCCTCGCTGAATCTTATGTATTTTCTAAAGTGTTAAAGAGCAGAGAAGAGAAAGAAAAAAAGAAAAAAAAAAAAACAAAAAAGAACGATGGATAGAAAGTACAATTAATAACATTTCATTATTATACAAATATTTTCAATCCCAATACTAGCCTCGTTTCATTTATTATTAAAGCTATTCATTAAAAACAAAAAAGACATTTGTTATTTTAAAAACTTATAATAATTGATCATTGAAATATTTCAATGAAATCTCTTGCAAAATGATTGGAATAATTGTTATTTTAAGTTCAAATAAATAATCAGGGCAAATAATATGAACTTTTGAATATGATTTTAACATTTTGATTATAATGATATAAAATTAAATGATAAAAATAAAAAGGAGGAGGGAGAGAATAAAGAGGATAAGAACATAAAATGTTACTTTATTTGTCCTATTGGATTTGTAGTCGTATTATTGATGCATGGATGGCATCGAACTCTATTAAAAAGCATCTTAGCATGTCCTGCAGAGAGAAGGAAGATGATTTCTCTGTTCCTTAGTAAGTGGTCTCCGCAGGATCATGACATGCCCCATTCGCTGACCCCTGCCAAACGACGAGGATAGTCGAGATGCCCCCTGCGCGCACGCGATAACACGCACGGCCACAATGCGGTGAGTGTTTGTGTGTGTTTGTCGAGAGTTCTCCTCTCAAGAAATAAGAAGCTGAGTCGAAGGGTCAAAGGTCAAAAATATCGACGCACGCAAACCTCCTTTACAATTTGCCGAACTCTACGAGTCTACGATTAGAATAGAAACAAAAAGTGATTGAATAGGATGAACAGACTCTATTAAATGAAATTGTTTCTAGCTTATATAAATTTAAATAAAAAAAAAAAAAAAGAAAGAAAGAAAAATAAAAGAAGAACAAATAATTATTCATTTAATATTCATTATACGACAGTTATTAAAACTTGATAAATTTTAAATGATAATAAATAATAAAATAATAATAATAACAATAATAATTATAATAATAAAATTATAGAATAGAATTTGCATTTAAATAATAAAATTCTTTAAAACATTAATGTCTTAACATATAATATCTTTTTTATTTGGATATATCTTAATCATATTATATTTTACGTCAAAATCATTGCTCTAGATTTGTTTCCTCGTCATTTTTAACAACTTGTTATTTTTATCAAAACTGTTAAGAAACACGTGTCTTAATACAACATTCTCAAAGAGAAACTAATCTATACTAAGTTTCTTTCGGTAGATAATAACAAGCGAGGAAAAAAACAAAGTAATATTTTGACCTTTCGTTTATTTTTATTCACACTGAGAGATAAGCCAACCATAATTAGGTATGCACCAAGTAAGACGCAGTAACGAAGTACTTTCCAGTTCGTTTCGATGGTTAACTCTCCTCTTTTTCTCTTTGTCTCTCTCTCTCTCTCTCTCTCCTTTTTCTCTCTTTTTCTCTCTCTCTCTCTTTGGTAATTAAACACGAGTAGAGTCGAACCATGCGAGATATGCAAAGTTACGTTCGTTTCAAAACTCTCCTAGGATCTTGAAAATTTTTTTTCTCTATACTTTCAATATTCAATTCTACTTAAAAATTAAATTAACTTTCATTAAAATTATCAGAAAAATCTACTTTGCATAATTTACTTTAACTCATCAAGATACTTTCTTTTTATTTAACAATACATTAATATATTATAAATCTATAAATATATATTTTCAGAGTCCAATATAACGAAGATTATAATCATAAAGATTCACATTAATAGCTAACAATTTCTAAATATATACATATATATATATAACGATAAGACTATTCCTATACAGTTTCAATAATAAATATCACAAGGAGGTTTTTATCACAAGACCAAAAAAAACAAACAAACAAACGCAATAAAAAAAAATGAAACAAAAATAAAAATAAATATCATCTTTGAAAAAGAAAAAATGATTTCCTCATAAGCTCTCTTATCTCTTGCCCAACTTGATTCAAGAGATTTAAAAAGGAGAATTTACATGCTTGAATTACAAAAGATCACGTGTAAATATATAAACAAATGCGTCAAAATGATAAAAAAAAAAAACAAAAAAAAACAAAATAACAAAAAAAAAGGAAAAATAAAAGTCTTTTTTGATATTCAACTTTAAAGATTTATCGTCGTTGTAATTAAACAGTCGTTGAATTATCTCTCAAAAAAATAGAAATAAAAAATGAAAGAGAGAGAGAGAGAGAGAGAGGGAAAGAAAAAAAAAAGAAAGAAAGAAAGAAAGAATGAAAGAAAGAGGGAAAGAAAAGAGAGTTGTGATAACACGGTGAACTTTCAGGACATTGGAAAGTTTATCAAAACCCCACGCGAAGTCAGCTTATTCGATTTATCTCTTACAACGATGCGTAAACACTTATTAAAATGAGTTCGCGCGCACACGATTGCGACGGAATCGAATAATAACTGCTAGAGAAATTATCACATTTTTTTTTTTTTACTCTTCTCCTCGAAACGCTCGATTTCATTTAAATAAGTATTAAAACAACAAATGAAATTAATATGAAACTTCTTGGAAAATTTTAATAATAATATCTTGACATTTTTATTACAATGATTAGTCAAATCGATTATGGTACTCTTGTAACATAATGTAAATTAAAATGGTAAATGATTCATTAATGGAAAGGCAATTATTTATAGTCGATAAAAATGACTCTTCAAGTTGTATTTTTTCTTTTTTTCTTTTCTTTTTTTTACATACAACTGAGATAAAAAAAAGTCGTGATTACTTTAATAAAAAATAAATCCGCGAAATTTATGAATAAATCTGTGAAAATGAGGACGGGCATCTATATTTTGAAATTATAATGAGTGATTGTAATTATTATAATATTTTGCAATTATATTCACTATTTTTTATATATTTAATATATGATGTAAATAAAAAATAACATACATATACAATTTTATTTTAATTTATTACTATTAATTACGATGACACTATGATATATTATACCGAATGATGAGAAGTTTCATTATATAATATAATAAACATATTTTCTAGTAATTAGAATACATAAATCAATTTTATATAGGTATTGAAATTGTGAAATCGAAATTTTTTTTCCTTTCAATATAAAAGGAAAGAGAAGAAAAAAAAACACACAAATACGAAACTCAATCTTTCTCATTTATTATTCGTGAATTCTTCGAAAGAACTGGACACGGTCGTTACTTCATCGAATCCGGCAACGAAAACCACGAAATAATGATAGACCACGGTCAAAATACCGGTATGAATCGAGATTCGTTTACTTATTCCTCTTTTTTTCAAGCTCTCCTTCTTCCTCGCTTCGATCGTTCCAACGAATGCACCTGCCGGTAATGCACTTTGTGTAATGCACGAGTTATCCTTGACATTATTTTGTAAAACCGTCGTTTTCTTGTCGTTTATTCTTTAACAAACAACGAATTTCGAAAGCTCCATATCGAAATATTAATTTATTATTTATTGCTAAAAATTTCACTTTAAATTTATATCGAATAACATTGTCTCAAGACAAAGGAACAGAAAATCTTCAAGATCAACTTAAAAACTTGAATCTTTAAAGATCACTAAACAATCGTTTATCACAAATAATTGAAAAGAAAAAAATTATTACAAACGAAGTAAACAAAGTACGAAAATTGATTATCTCGTATAAAAAAAAAAAAAAAAAAAAAAAAAAAAGAGAAAAAGAAGTTAGAATTTGCAAAACACTGTACTAAAGTAATATTTGAAACTAAAATCAATTTTAACTGATTTAAATCCGAAAGCCGAGAAAGCCTTTGAAAAGTGTATGATAACGAAAGAGAACTTATGAACGGATAAAGCAAAAAAAAAGAAAAAGAAAAAAGAAAGAAAAAGGAGAAGATGAAGAAGAAGAAGAAGAAGAAGAAGAAGAAGAAGAAAAAGAAAAAGAAAAGGAAAAAAGATATTATACTAAAAGGTATACGGAATGGAAGGTACGTGTAAAAGAGCTCGTAAACTGTCATTTAATCTTTTCGAAACTAAGACGGAAGGATTCAGTGTCGGTGCTAATCGCACCTGTACGCGATCGTAACTCGTTTCCTGACATGGAAACGTGTTAGTAATTCCATGACGAAAGGGGATGCTCCTGATGTTTTACCCCTTAAAACTCATCGGCCCGCGGCAGCTTCCTGTCGCAGGAAACGTTCAAAGTTAAATGGGGGCGGTCTCAACGAACCATAACCGAAGTCAGATTATATATATATATATATATTATCTCTATTTCTTTTTCTTTCCCTCTTAACAAAAAGTTTCAAGAGTATAAAAAAGTTCAATCGTTTAGTCGATTTTATCGGTTTTATACTTTTCCATTTTATACTTTTGTCCGATCAAATTATTAAAATTGAAAAGTTTTTCTATCTTTTTCTTCTTCCTCTGTTTGTTTCCATTTTTTAATTTTTTATTTTTTTTTTTCTTTTTTTTTCTTTTTTACTTTCGCCATGTTCAACCTGTTACAAACTCATTCAATATTTATCCTCTGATTCGCCGATAACGATCCGCGATCCAGTAGTACCTGGCGACGACCGTTAATGGAAACTGGTTAACCGCTGTAAAATAGCTTGTAATATTAGATATGATATTTGTAATCGGTGATATTGATACTTTTCTATTGCTTTCAATTTATGACGTTGCCTTTGCCATCTAGAAATTATAAATCTAATGATATAAATAATATAACGAGATAAGTAAAATAAATTAGTAATAGAGTTGATCCTACGATGTTGAAACTTGTTCATATAAAATAGTAATCCTCGAAAGTATTTAATGCTCAAATAAAATATTCGTAAATTTTATCATTATGCGATTATTACACTTTGATTAAATTGTTGTTAAGTAATAATAATAAATAATTTTTTAAATATAAAATAACACGTGCATATGAACAAGTAAAAATTTTAATCCTTTTCAAATCAAATGAAAATCAATTTCAATCGAAATTCAATGTTAAACCGTTTAATAGGAATGATAAGCAAAGTCATTGAAAAAAAAAAAAAAAATAAAAAAAAAAATAAAAAAAAAATAAAAATAAATAAAATAAAATAAATATATAAAAAAGAAAAATAAAGAAATGAAAAATAAGGAGAAGAAACGGTTAGCAACTAGTTATTCGAGCGCACGCTTCGATGCTTTTCGTCGCACAACAGACATCCGCTTTTGATTTCTGTATCACGAAACAGGTGGCCACAAACGAAAGGGTCCCCTTCGATGCACTAGCTATTTCCGCTTACCGGTTTCCCTCGAGATTTGCATTCGTAACATCGCGCACTTGTCGCACACCGTTCACGTGATGCGACCAGGCAACCGGAAATCTTGTAATTATGCCTCTCGGCAACTTCCAAACGATTCTCGGCGATGTTTCTTTAAATATTACCGACTAACTTAATACACATATACGTAATTTCGTTCGCCATAGGATCGATCAACTTGGAACGATTAATATAATTCCAATGAAAATTTATTTGGCTTTTTTACTAATTAAAATTAATTAATTAATTAATTAATTAATTAGGAAAAAGAATTTTCAATTTGTGTTTCTCAATCCCGAAGAATTTTTATAGTAATGATAATAACGATATAGTATAATTATTATTTAAGGAAAAGAAAAAAAAAAAGAAAAAAAAACTAATTGGATATCGTTGTAGTAAAAAGATGAGACTCGCTGATTACGTTCAATAATTAGCCACGCCAACATTTCTCAATATCGTACTGAACATTCTTAATTTTTGTAGACTGTTAACGATAAGACGTATAAAGTTACGTTAATACGTAAATGAAAAGTCGGTATACTTTCGAGAAGATAGGCCTGAAATTTTTGAACATCGATTAAGAAGCAAAGAAAATTGAGCAATCAAGTCAAGCGATTATTTTCTTTCCAAGCGAATAATTACCGCAGTACTTTGATCGTTACATTGGAAACCGTCGCATTATGGCCCATACGTAAGTCATCGATATAATTCGCGTAATAATAAACCTAATGATCGATACCAAGGAAAGATTATCGTAACCGATCGCGTGAACATGGCTATCGTATCACACCCGTTACTTGCGATTAGCGATAATAACGATGATTCCCCGATTTAAAATCTTCTTCTTCTTCTTTTTTTTTTCCTTCTTCTTTTTCTCTTTAACGCACTCTCCTTATATCTTATATCTTATATTTTTATTTTATAATCTTAACGAGATTTTTACCAAGATTGAACCTCTTTTTAAACACATCGTTGAATACTTACTTAAGCTCGCATCAAATCCTATCTATACGTACTAATCATTGTACACTTTAAATTTGAACAAAAAATAAAATATTTTTAAAAAGAAAAAAAAAAGATTAATTCTAATCATAAAAATGTGAACATTAAATTGACATTGATAGTTATCACATAGGATATAAAATTAAGAAAAATATTATCGAATAACGTTTGACGTTTTAACGATAATGAATCGTATTATATTTATAACGAAAGATTTTTTAATGACGAAAATAATTTTTTCGTATTTAATCTTAAATATAATTAATGAAAGAAATGTTACGTTATTAAATATTCTATATTTTTAATGAAAGGAAAATAAAAAGCAAAAATTAATTATTACTTTTAACAATTAAAAATGAACAAGAAATAAAAGATAACTTCGTTCCTTACTTCGGTAGTATCATTTCGATCGAAATGATAATGAAGAGTTAAATACGAACAAGGAGCTAGTTTGTTATGCATATATATATATATATATATATATATATATATATATATATATATACAAACACGGTCTGTACGTCTATAGCTTCTCATTGGCATATAAAAACAATCAAAGAGAAACGAAGTACTGTCTTGCATGAAGTACTACAACAGCCATTATCGTACCAATACGATGTTATCGATACAACGATCACAATGCTCAGAATTACTTATTTATCCTTACACACGTACTCTCGATAATTTTTCGATTATTTGTTAGTACATCTTAATGGATAATTTAATCGTGAAATTTAAATCAAATCGTATAGTAACGAGCAAAGACCAGGTATAACAAAAAAAAAAAAGAAAGAATAATTATCAAAAATTAATCAAATTATTTCAAGAAATTATTTGGTAACTCACGACTATTGATATTATTATAAAATAATCGAACAAAGGAAGTATGAATGAAAAAAGGATCAAGTTCTGTAAAAAAGAAGGAAAAAAAAAAAGAGAAAAATTAAAAAGAAGAAGAAGGGGAGAGGGAATAAAAAGAAAGAGAACAGGTAATCTAATTAATCTTCACACTAAATCACTTAAAATATTAACCTTCTGTACCTTAATTTTCTTGACTCATCCAACGTAGATATATATGCATTCACGTACCATGAGAAAAATAAAAGAAAGGAAAGAAGAAGAAGAAGAAGAAGAAGAAAAAAAAAAAGAAAAGAAAAAAGAAAAAAAAATAAGGAAACCCTCGAAAGAGATAGAAGGAACATATTCTTGCAATTTGTCCATGTTCCCTAAACGTTAAGTTAATGAAATGAGTAAGACGATCAAGTGAAAATGATAGATAGTCTTGAAACGTGTTTGGAAATTAACGCGGAAGCAAAGAGAGCATAGCACACCACACGGTCGGCATCAAACTCAAAATGACGAAGGCCGACGATGGCAAAGAGATGTGGAAAGATTGTCGTATACTTTTTTAATTAGTCCCATCCGATGTGGCGCTTAAATTATAATGACGATGAGAAAGGGACGAGGAGAAGACGGGGAAAAAGATAAGGGGATGTAAAAAGAAAGAAAAGGATATAAAGATAAGGATAAAGAAAATGAAAAAGAAAGAAAAGGGAAAAGGGAAAAATAAGAAATGGACACGCACGACGACGGTTGCTTGAGTCGAGTCGGCACGAAAATGATTAATTGCACGATGAGGGACACGCGTGTTGCCAGTACGGACGTTTGACTAACTTATGTGCCTTATTGTATGCGTGTATATGTATATGTATGTGTGTGTATATATATACATAAAGAGAGAGAGAGAGAAAGAGAGAGAATTTATATATATATATATATATATATACAAACAACGAACGACGACCTTGCTACGCTGTGTCGAGGAACGTGCAGGAGCTCGCGCGATACTTATCGCCTTGATTTACATCGCCGTTAAAGTCGTTGACGTGACACGACTCTCCTACCCCCCTTCTCTTTTCCCCCTTTACTTACAACTTCCTCCTACCACCCTTTCTTACACCTCCTATTCGCGATGTAAGCCGCGGTTTATATACGCAGAAAGATTACATACGTGAATTACTTTTCTTCCTACGTCTATCTATTACTATTACTATTACTTTTGTTTACGTTTATCTTTTTTCGCCCGTTCTCTTTCACTTTTTGCTTTTCTCTTTTGTTTATTTTTCTTTTCTTTTTTTTTTTTATTTTTATTTCATTGCGAAATAACGAGGACTCGATGTAAAAAGATTTATTGATCTCTTATCAGTTTCTTTTTATTATATACTTTATACTTGACATAAAATTATTATGTCGATATTTGCAACAATCGAATGATCATAATAATAATGATGATACAATTTTTCTACGCTTAATAAGAGTTTCACATTGTGCGAATTAGGACCGATGTACTATGAAAAATATAAAAGAAATAAAAAGAAAGGTAAAGATTTCTAATCATACGTATATTAATCATTCAAAATGATCAAATTTCTCTTTTCTAATCATGACACGAGTAATTCCTATCGTAAAGATTCTACGATTATTTCAAAATCTAATGGTAAAATCAGAGAGATCATTGTTCTTTTCGAATGATGAGGAAAGAGAAACGAGTTAATAACGTTTTCTTCAGACTCGCTTGTTTTTTCTGATTGTAAGAGAAGTCGGAAGGTCCCACGAAAGTTCTTTTCTTGACACCGCAGGGGAAAAAAGATAAAGAGAGAGAGAGAGAGAGAGAGAGAGAGAGAGAGAGAGAAAGAGAAAAAGAGAGAAAGAGAGAGATAGATAGGCACAGACAGAGAGAAAAGAGATAGAAGAAGAGGATTCCAAAGTTGGAGGGTGCTGTCGGCGCCCCAGGGCGCACAATTAAACGTGATTATCCCTCATTAAGGACGAATTCGACGGACGAATGGGTGAGGGAGGTAGAGCTTGCGTAATTGTGGGAACGAATCGTACCCGTTTTCTTTCTCTCTTCTCTTTCTTTCTCTCTCTCTCTCTCTTTCTCTCTCTCTCTCTCTCTCTCTTTCTTCCCCCTTCTTTCTCCTTTTTTCTTTTTCTCTCATCCTCTCTCACACATTTCTCGTTTCTTTCTACATGGTCACCTTGATGGTAGCCCGCGGATCGTTGCGTGCACCCACGCTAAAAATCAGACTTACCTTTCGGCGAATTCGTACGAAAGATCGACAAATTTAATCCTGATTTCTTTCCATCATTCGATCGTTCCGTCACGCTCGAAATTTCACACAAATTTCCTTTCCTGTTCCGGTTCAATTCGTTCTTACTTATTAAAAAAGCATAATAAATTTCACTGTAACAAAATGAAATAAAATTTCAATTATTGAATAATAACAAATAATAAATATATAATTTTTTTTTTCTTTTTTTTTTAAGATATTATTTCTTATATATAACCCAATATAATTGTAAAAATTTTTTAACTCTTATATTTAATAATTATACAATTATTTTACTTATATATTATTAAATTATAAAATTTACTTTAATATTTAAAAGAAGTTTTATATAATTTATAAAATAACCGATATAATATAATATATAATATCGCATTTATAGATTCAAGAATTTAAAATAACTTTTCAATGGATTTTCTTTTTTGTTCCGATGAAATCGAATTCTTATGTTAATTTCTCTTTAAACAAGGAAACGACGAAAACGTGGGTACATTATCGAAATAGGAAGTTTCGCGCAATAATCGACTTCTTTTTTTTTTTTCAAATTTAGAACGACCAAACGTTCAACGTTATCGTTTATAGTGTCAGCAAAGTGCAACTTCAGAAGTTTCCCATTGCTTTTCACGATTATAGTCGGCAAATTTCATCCAAGCAAACGGAGATGCCAGTGCGTCGTTCGCAAATTGCACCCTTTACTGCAGCGATTAGCTTATCTCGTCGGCTGTCGTAATGGCGCACGCGTCCGGTATCTGCAATGTGTGCAAGAAAAGAGAAAGAGAAAGAGAAAGAGAACGTTCGAGTTCAGTAAGAGAAAGAAGAAGGGAGATAGAAACCAAGAGAGAGAGAGAGAGAGAGAGAGAGAGAGAAAGAGAGGAAGAGGAAAAGAGAGAGGGAGAGAGAAATCGTAGAGTTTATCTAAAGTCGGCATTACGTAGAGTCGACATCCGTGCTTAAATGGGAAGGCGTCGTAAAACGATCCAATTACATTTGGATAAAGCATAATCCTTTATACTAGAACATTTCTATAGTTTATTTTCTTTTTTATTTTCCTTTTTCTTTTCTTTTTTCTATCTTTTCCTTCTCTTTTTTTTTTGTTTTGTTTGTTTCTTTTCTTTCTTTACTTTAAAAGAAAAAGTAACATTATAATCGAAAAGTATCATCCAATTTAAAAGATTTGCTTCTTTAAATGATTTATCCAAATGTTTACATTTCATCGTTCATTAAATTATCGGCTTGTTCAATTGGAAATATAAAAATTTTATTATTTTTAAAAATCATATATACCTAATATTATAATACCTTGGACTTTGGAAAATTATGACGGATCATTGTATCGATTAATGCTCGTAAACGATTTAAATGGTATTATCGGTGGTACATAATTTTTTTCTTGTTTTTTTTTTAATGTAGAAAAGAAAAGTAAAAAAAGGAAAAGAAAAAGTAAAGGAATAAGAAGAATGTCGTAATTTATTTATGATCCTGTGCAATAGGAAGTGGAAAACTGTTCTGTATTTCTAACGATTCTCTCGTTCCCCTTTTATTCCTAGAAATTCTTCCAACGAGTTCTTTCAAAGAGAGTACAACGAGTTTTCAGATTGTCAGTCTAGAAGCGTCGTTAGCATCCGTTCGTGGAGAAGTAAGCATTAGGAAGGCGTAACCAGTCGTCACACGAGTTTTCTAATGCATCTGCCTCTGAGTAAACGCGGAGAAACGCGTTCTATACGTCTCTCTTTCTCTCTCTTTTTCTATGTCTGTCTGTCTGTCTATCTGTCTGTCTGTCTCTCTTTCTCCGTCTTTTTTTTCTATCTTTCTTTCTTTCTGTCTTTTACTCGTCTCCGAATGTATTTAAGAGTATATAGGAAGGAGCCCACAAGATCTTTTTCTTCTCGATTCGCCAAGCCGCTCGCGTCGGGCACACGAGCGTCACGTAAAACAAATATGACGTGGAAAAGGGACTGATCAAACAACAGGTGCACCTGTTAAAATGGGACCAGACGTGGGCTTCGTACCAAACCAATATATATATATATATATATATATATATATATGTATATAAGCCATATACATACGTATGTATATTTCTCATTAGATAGAAAATGATTCCCATTTTGAATCATTTCATTCGAAAATTCCACTTTTATATTTTATATATATATATTTTTTTTCTCTCTTGTCACCTCTCTTCTTTCTTTTTTTAATTTTTATTATCTTTTTTATTTTTCATTTATTTATTTATTTATTTTTTAACGAGTTATAAAACAAATATCTTTTTTCTTATTAGTTGAGAAAATTTTCCTTTCGATGTTAATTAAATATTTCCTTTTTCGAACGAACATATCGATTTCATTAAGTACGACAAATAAATGAGAATTTATCTTTAGAAAATTTTCTAATGGAAATTTTATAAGAAGAACTTTCAAACTTGATGCATTCATACGAGACAAGGAATCCCAATCTTAAGGATGAAATGATCTTATCTAGGGTTGAGTCTCGCGAGACGACGTGTGGTATCTAACCCGCCTGAGACAACATTTGAGGAACCTTAGAACTCTGAGTGCAGGTAGATATACGTTCAGGAACGTTCCTCTTCTCTGGGAAAGTCAAACAATCAAACATACCGGGACGCGCCAAACGTTGACTCGCGGCATACATTTCGTAGGGATCCTCTCTCCTCTCTCTCTCTCTCTCTCTCTTTTTTCTCTTTCTCTCTTTCTCTCTTCTTCTCTCTTTCTCCCCATCGCAAACAACCTGTCGCGATAATGATACACCGGATAACGGTAGATAAAACTCCAAGAGAGAGAGAGAGAGAGAGAGAGAGAGGGAGAGAGAGAGGATAATCGTAATAAGTGGAAATGAGGAGGAATATTGGTAGTACAAATAAAAAATATAAATAATATATACAAATAAATGACAAATCGACGAATGTCGATATATTAATAATAATTAAAAGTGTGTTTTACAATTTCCTCTGTCGTTTTATAAATTATATATGATGTAATCTATATATGAACAATTTAGAATCTCATTAGAAACATTTTGTATGGCGAAATTGTGAGAAAATTTGAATAATCGTAACTTTGTATCACTCGATAATAAATTATTTTTGTATATCAATGAGATTTGTTAAATAGAAGAGAAATGAAGAAGTATTTGGAAAAATAAAAGAAAGGGAAAAGATGAAAAAGAAAAAGGGAAAAGGTGAAATGAAATAAAGACTAATCAAGAAATTTGTCGTGTGCATGCCACCTGCAGCATGATATCGGCACAAAACCGGTAACATCGAACGAGATATCCGTGGCGACTTGTTGTTCTACAAGAGAAGATGGCACGTCTCGTAATTTCGAGCGTGGTCTCGCAAAAATTTCTTAATTTCGACACGATGCGATCGTGACGGACGACGATGAGCTAATTTAACTCGGTGAAGGAGACCGAAACAACACCACGGGTGGTCCGTTAGTTCTTTTTGACCATACCTACTCTTCTTCTCCATTTCTTTTTATTCCTTCTCTCTTTTACCAGACAATGACAGTAGATTATCCTTCGTCCTTAAGACCAGACGAAAACTGACAACGCATCATGTATTTCGTCTCTCGCCTTTGGCAACTGGCACAGAATATTGCATCGACCCTAATCTCCTTTTAAGAGCCCTTATCGTATATCTGTCTTTTTCTCTGCATATACTCGATGGACCATTTGTCCAAGCTGACAGGTAAGTATTCCCTACATTTTGATTTATTCGACGAACTTAAATCATGGACATTTCGTATATTATTCTTATACCATGTGTTGTTTAATAATTATTCATTTCAATGGAAAAAATTTTCGAGAGATATAATAGTTGTCAGATTACAAAAATTATATACTCATTTGTATCGTTTTAAATATTAACCGAGTCAAATTAAAATAATTTGCGATCCATGTTTATCTCTGATTGATACTCTGTTGCCTTTAATTTTTAATTTAAAAAAAAAAAAACAGAAAAGAAAAGAAGAAAAGAAAGCGAAAAACAAAAAGACAGAAAAAACAAACAGAAAAAAAAAATCAAAGATATGTATTTTAAATAGATTCACTCACACACGTACACCCACACATTATGCGTAAGAATGAACATTGTTAAAAAAATTATTAGACTGTATATCGTGGCATTAAATTAGAAATATCCCCCTTTAAAAGTGCGAGACGATATCTTAGCTCGATCTTCAAAATTTAGTGATTCAGCCGATGTCTCGAGGCGAAACGAACAATTTAACACAATTTCAGATTGGCCACACTCGCGGAGTATGTGGCCATCCGGAGCATATACGGACACCTGTTTCTGAAGCTAATCGCCGTCAAACTATCTTGTATCTCAATCCGCGGTAGGCCAAGGAATATTGATTTTTTGCTTGGACTAAAGTATAACGTCGTCTAACGACCGCGTATCATCATACCGGTCTCACCCAAAGCTGAGACGGACCAAACGGGAGATGAAGTTTCACCGTTCTGCTGCGCTATGTTGCACTGTGCTGCGTTGCCCTGCGCCGCGCCACGCCGGCTGCATTGCAGACACCAACGCGAAAAGATCGATTCGCTCACGGTGGTCTCACTTGTCAATTTTTTTCCCTCCCTAATCTTTTACTTTTTGTAAGCCATAAACAAAATGATTCTTTTCTTATGGAAATTTCACTGTAACTTCATTTAACAAAAGATTTATATATAATTAATCATTTAATATTAATTTTTAAATAAGTCAATTAAATAATTAATATATATATATATATATATATTTATATATTATACAATTTGTACAACATAGTTACAATTGTACAATATAATTTTCCTTTTTTATTATTTCTGCATTAATATTATACTAACTTGATAATCGTTATAATATTTTCAATATAAAATATCACGCATTTGATCACTTATGACTTATTTCACAAAATAATGTTATAATTAATATTATTGTAAAATATTGTCATTTTATACATCTATTTAGAAACTACGAGAAACAGATGGGTTTTTATTTATCAAAAATATCAATTTACTACAAGCTGACAAGGGGAAACATATAGCCCGACGAAAAGGACGATTACCTAACTGCACGTGAATTTGTCGCCGTCTCGAGACCAGGAAGGACCTTCAATCCTGACAAATGATACGAGCTTGGTCTTGGTATTCGGCCACTCGGAATAATTACGTGGATCCTAAAATACGGGAAGCCGGACGAAGAGAGAAAAGAAAAACATCAACGATCGCGAGCGAGGTTAAAGCTTGAAAAATTAAGCTCGAGTGTCTTTTAAGAACGTCGGCATGTCTCTCGTAGCTTAAGCGGATCTATTGATAAATGAACAGGATGAGAGAAGGATGTTATCTCCCCTTCTCCTCCTTCTCCACCTCCACCTCTACCTCTCCCCCTCTCACTCTCTCTCTCTCTTTCTGGCCCTCTTTTCGACGATTTAAAAAAAAGAAAAAAAAAACCATAAGTTCAAAAATAAACGATTCTCATTTTCTTTTTCTTTATTGACACTTTTAAACGAGCCATATTATAACGTATTTAGAATTAACTGTTAATTGCACTGATTAAAATTAACAGCTGAAGCATTATAATTTAATTTCTTTGTTTTTCTTTTTTTTTTTTTTCTTTCTTTCGACGTCTAAAAATAAATTGTATTACGTGAAAATTCTATTACTACAAGTTATTAACATCAGTAGTTAATGTAGTAATAGCTTAATTACTGAAAAGTGTGGCATTAATAATTCAGTATGATAATAGTATTATATCAAGTGTATACGTTTACGAATTATTCATTTTCATAAACTATGAACTAATGATTAATTTGGTGATTAAAGAAAAAGAAAGAAAGAAAAAAAAGAAAGAATAAAAAAAGAATGAATGAACGTAGATAGGTGTAAAAAAAAAAAGGTAGAAAAAGAAGAAAAAGAAGAAAAAGTTAATGAAATACGTGATTCGTTGGATTGACTTTTCTTTCGCACGAATTTCAAGAGCAGGAATCACGAGTAATTAACTACATCTACGATTCATGAATATATTGCATCGTTCGCGATATTTATCAAAGCTTTTTCGTGTTCGTCGAGCGAAAAAATAGATTCCTCGTGCCGATATTAAAAGTCAGCGGAGAGAAAGAGAAAAGGAGAAGAAAAGAAAGTAACAAAAAAGAAAAAAAAATTATAAAAAAAAATATAAAAAAAAAAATAAAAAAGAGAAAGTAAAAGAAAAAAAAATAAGGCAAATAATAAATCGTGTCGTTTAATTAAAATTAAAGTTCAGTCGGGATAAGTTAATGACAGAACACAGAGACATTGGCGTGTTAGCTCCATGAAATAGGATCTCATTTCGCAAAAGACTGATATTAGAAAAACACTGGTCATTAACTCTGTAGTCCGTGACGACCGGACGACTCATTATCGCCGTCACGGATGCGTTCCTTTGTGTTCAGTAGAAATACATATAAAAAAAAAAAAAAAAAAAAAAAAAAATGGCAAAAAGAAAATATTTTAACTAGGATACTTGACCTTGTCTTAATAAGTTAAATAATGTATTAATTAATAACGATATTAAAGTAATCGGTACTCGTTAGCGTGAGTAAAAATCTGTGAAAGTAAACTTATATTGAATTAGTGAATGAATCGAAAATAATGAATGAAAGGAAATGATCCTGACTATTATTAATGAAAATGACTAATATCATTCTGCCTGACAAATATTGATTTTTTATCGCATGATCGAATATCTTCGAAGACTAATGATCCATTGAACGTCAGGGACGATCTTTCCACATACTTCGTCTTCCTTTTCGAAACATATTTTCCCTTTTTACGGTCCTTTCGTTAAATAAAGACTATTTAAAGAATTAGGAAGGAGACTAATCGTTCGTTAGAGAGGACCAGCCCGTTCGACTCTAGTGAAAAAGTGTCAAAATTTGACCGATGATACGTTAGAGACTAGAAGAAAAAAAAATAAAAATAAAAAAGAAAAAAAAAAATAGAAGAAGACGGAAATTCGTTGCAGTTAAGTGACTAAAAGAGAGATAGAAAGAGAAGAGAAGAGAAGAGAAGAGAAGAGAGATGACTGGTAAAAAAGGGGGAGTATGATATTCGTGAGCGAATATTCATTTGTATAGGAGGATGTCCGTCTAGAGCAAAGAGAGACAGCAAGAGAGATAGCAAGAGAGAGAAAGAGAGAAAGAGAGAGAGAGAGAGAGAGAGAGAGAGAGAAAGATACTTTTGGAGTACACGTATCGGAGTGTGTCGCGGAGGATGCACGAGGGGTCTGCCTACTGACTGAGAGTAACCTAATGACTGAAGCTTCCTGCGTTTGCAAACTGCACGAGAAGGGAGAAGCTTCCCTCTCGCAGGATATCCGATATTTAATCTGATTTCTGGATTACTCGTACTCCACCGTGCGCCGACGAAAATATATGTTATTATAACGAACTAAAATTGTTTACAATGAGAGATTTGTCCATTGGCAAAATATATCTATTAACAAAACTACATAATACTAATTTAATGACATTAGCTTCTATATTAAAACGGATATAATAATAATTTTTCATTACACAAAAGTACAAACTTTCACTTTGATTTACCCAAAAAGATAATCATTGTACTAATTAATGAAAATAATTACAAATTTATTTTTTAATGATATCGTACATTTAATTATCTTGGTTTTAATCGAATATAATTTCAATTGTAAAAAGTTTTATATGTGTATATATATATATATATATATATATATATATATATATATATATATATATGGATACGACATACTAATACGTGTGAATGCAATGAATCAGAATAAAAAAAGGAACTATAAAAGGAACTACGATCTCACTCTATCTTGACCTGATCTCGTCGTTTCTCCCGAAAAGGGTTTTTCTTACGTTACTAACAGGAAGTCAATTTTCCCTAGAGAATTCAACTTTTACCTTTTTTCTCTCTCTCTCTCTCTCTCTCTCTCTCTCTTTCACTCGCATACTCACGTACACACATACGCTACCAAACTTTTCTACATGGTTCTCAGTTACTTGTGTTCCTTACTTTTCTAACTTCCGGTTTCACGATGAAGTCTCTCTCTTCTCCTCCTCCTCTTCCTCCTCCTCCTTCTCCTCCTCCTTCTCCTCCTCCTCTTCTTCCTTCTCGTGCTCTTCCTCCTTCTTATATTTCTCACGCTAGAGTTAGAGAAGATCAGTACAATCCCCTTTCCTTCTTCGTACTACCGTGTACACGTTCTTAATTGCTAACCATTCAGAAGAACATAGAAGTAGAAACGTGAAAACTCTAATCATCATTATGTCAGAACTAAGTTACCTTTATTTCATATAACTGCTGTGTACTTGGAAATGACGAATTTTTTTTTTTTTTTTTTTTTAATTCTTTCAAATTAAATATATTTATTATCCGAATAGAAAAGACGAATGAATTGATGTGAAAGGACCTTTACTGTTTGTAGATCCTCTTGACAATGACTTTACAAATTATAGTAAATCGAATTTCATAGAAAATTCCTGAAAAAGAGACATTCCTGTAGACACGAATGAATATTAAAAGAGGAGAAAGATATTTCAAGGAAAAAAAAAAAAAAGAAAAAGGAAAAAGAAAAAGAAAGGAAAATAAATAAAAATTTAGACGAGACGAATTATTGTAAAAAGAAATTATAATTAAAAATGATTATTTATAAACAAGCAACAATATGATTGCAATCCTCTTATTTTTTCGAATTAAATATTTTTTATTGTGGCTAATAATGATGAATAAAATATTAAAAAAAAAAAAAAACAAACAAACAAACAAAAAAAACAAAAAGAAAAGAAGAAGAAAAAAGATGAATGAAGTCATTGTGAAGGAAGCTTAATACGGCACGGGTCGTCGCGCACGATCTCGCGTATCGTGGAGGGGATTGGCGCGCGTCGGTTTCTCCCAAGCGTGGAACCCTTTCCTCCTCCTCCTCCTCCTACCCCTCATCCTCCTTCACCTACTCTTCCTTCTGCTCCTCTTTCACCTCTTCTTTTTCTTCTTACACTGATCTCAGCATTACCTAAGTTCTAGATTAAACTGTTCGCATTCCTTGAACGTCGTTAACGGTATCTTTAAATAAATAATTAAAGGGAGAAGAAAAAAAAAAGTACATATATATATATATATCTAATTAAAAAGTTTAGAACAAATGAAGAGATATTTAAGTATAAAGATTATAAAAGGGGAAAAAAGAAAAAAGAAAATAAAAATGGGAAAGAGAGAGTAAGACTTGGTATATTTACGATTCTTCCTTTTGATTCTTTTTTTTTTTTGTTTTCTTTTTTTTTCTTTTTTTTTCTTTTTTCTTTTTACATTTTCTTTTTACATTTTCTTTTCTTTCCCTTTGCCATGTCCTATGCTCCTTCGTAGATATTCGCTAATAACTCTTTATCTTTAATGACGACACTGAACGAGATGAAAAAGTCTCGGCACCTTCGCGGATAATATACAGCGATGCTTTAACGACGCTCTCAAGAAATTCTTGCGGGTTCCATTATGGATGCTGCGTTAGTAGCAGCGACGAGAAAGTCCAAAGACCCACCGCAAAACAACATTCGCTTCGTCGTAACTCCTCTCTTTTCTTTCTCTTTCTCTCTTTCTCTCTTTATCTATATTTTTATCTTTCTTTCTCTAGAACGTACTACGTATCGTTTCGAGATAACGACGATGTACGCCTTTAAATAGTTCTTTATCGACTCATCGATCAACATGACTTTCCTTCTCTCTCCTTCTCTCTCCTTCTCTCTCTCTCACACACACACACACATGCACACGCACGCATACACATACTCTTTCTCTCCTCTAGGACAAATCTATATGTTTTCTTCCTCTCTCTTTTTTCCTTAATCAACGTAATAACATCATAAATTGTGATAATTGTATGAATGAAAAGAAAAGAAAAAAGAAAGAAAGAAAGAAAGAAAGAAAGAAAGAAAGAAAAAAAAAACCAAGGAAGAAAGAAGGAAAAAGAAAACATTGATAAATCAGTTGAAAAATAGAAATTAATTTATATCAATTATTCCAATTATTCGAGAATAATAAAAAATAATATATTTATATTCAAAAGTATTACGTAGTTATTTATATAAGTTTCATTATGTTATTATCATCTATCGATTGAAACGTATTAATTGATAAAATATAATTACGATGTGGAATTAATCGAGGATAAGGGGCGGGGGGAAAAAAGAAGAAAAAAGGAAAAGAAATAAAAAAAAAGGGACGATAAATCGGGATAAACGTATTTATCTATTTGTTTCGGTCAACGTCCCACGAATAGCTTGGATTCATAATGCAAGTATACGGTGACTGCCCATGACACGTTCACATGACCCTTTTCCACGGCGTCACAGTTCTCATGAAACAGTATACCGGTGCATGTGAATGGGAGACGTGTCGTTACGATACTTCCGGCGGATAGCTGCCTCACGAACACGAATAATACATACTACGAGAGAAAAAGAGAGAGAGACAGAGAGAGAGAGAGAGAGAGAAAGAGAGAGAGAGAGAGAGAGAGAAAATATGAATATACGGAAAAGACTATAGTTGCGACGATGGAACGAACGAACGAACGAACGAATGAACGAACGAACGACGAGTACCGATAATGTTTGCTATGATTATATCATTCGTTCCTTTAACGAGGTATTAGAAAAAAAAAAAGTTTAGCTTAACGATGCTCTTTTCTTACTGTTCATAGATAGATAAATATCTATATATTCACGATAGTACGCCAAACTACCAATAATTTTTCACTCTCAAGAAAATATGCGCTAATATCTAACAGAAACTCTATCTAACGTCTATCTATATAAACAATTTTTATATTATCAATCATTTACTGGTGAGTATTAAAACGAATGTAATCAAATGGAATGTTGCGATTAATTCGTTCTGTAATGCATTGATTAAATAATCCAATGGAAAGTGTATAATAGAAAGTCCATAGAACGTGCATTATGGAATGTCCATTAGTTTTTATACGATATATTTCTATCACTTAATTCTATTCAATAAGTGAATTTGTTTTGCCTGCATTGTATTTAATAAATGTATCAAAAAAAAAAAAAAAAAAAAAAAAAGAAAAGAAAACTTTTATATCAATTAAGATACTTTTGTATATAAAGCAAGTAATAATGATTCTTCGTTATTAAAATTACATCTCATTACGTTAATATGTTACCTTAATGTGGATAATATTCTACTGATTAATTTTTTAAATAAAATTTTAGAAAGTCAAATTAGATGATAATCATTACCATAAGGATATACTATATTGTACCATACAATAACGTAGTAATAGAAAATCAAAATAATCTTTCTAGGAAGCATAATAAAACTGAGGAATACGATAACGATGTAATAAATAATTCGACGGAAGTCAGTCCGTGGGAGTTGAAGCTTCGTCTCTAAATCGTCTCCCGGATATACCATCTCGAAAACCCAAACGAAGTCACGCGAACGGCACGACTCGCGGAAGAATCGGCCACGTATTCGTAAAGTCGTGTAGAATCTGTCGAGAAAACTCGCCAAGAGTTACTACTATACTCGTCGCAAAGTAAACAGAATAAAATAAAATAAAAGAGAGAGAGAGAGAGAACAAAAATAATGAGAAATCACGTGTACGAGTAAGCGCGTGAGAAAGAGATGCGAATCAGCGAATTCTGTGAAGCAGAAAGGATTTTAAAACAAATAAAAAAGAAGAAGAAGAAGAAGAAGAAGAAATACGATTTCTCTGTTGTTTTGAAATATAAAAAGAAAAAGATTACTTTTCGTTTAATTGTCGAAATTTTACTGAAAAAGAAAAAAAATAACAACGTTCAAGTATAACACATTAATTGTTTAACAATTCGAATTATCCATTTAATTTTATAACAAATATTGTAACAACGCAATTTCATTCATTATTTCCATCATAATATTCACTTAAAACCTGATATAATTTTTATTTATGAACGAATAAATAATATAAATATCATTCTCTTCAAAGTTCCCATAACAAATTGGATTTTTACGAGATTTAATTTTTTTTGTCGGTTCAAAACAAAAAATTACTTATTAGTCGCATTTTACGACAAGCAGAGGATAGTGTGGGTAAATACTATTCACAGAGGTAGGATACATATATATATATATATATATATATATATGAAAAATACTTTGCTGATAAAAAAGAAGAAAAAGAGAGAAAGAAAGAAAAATGGAAGAAGAAAAAAAAAAGAAGAACTTGCAGCATGACCTAACGCACGAAATTATATCGTATCCAATTTTTATGACCTCTCCCCCCCCTCCCACCTCACATTCATTCGTTATCGATTAATTATCGAAATAAATAACAATCGAAGAAAACTTCAAGCACAATAATCATCCTCTCTGTTTAAAACATCATACGATACGTGGACGTATCGGGATCGATGAAATAATTATTATCAGTAAGACGAGTTTCTTAGAAAACTTACTCGTTCAAAGTCCATCCTATGAAGTGTCACGTGCCATACGTCCAATCGAAAAGACATCGATATTATTGAGTAAGAAGCGTCGTGATGGGCCAACAGCAACTCGATCATGGACTTTTTACTTATATACTTCATTACAGTTTTAATCGTTATCACTTAATTACCGCGTTCACAACCCGTCAGGTCTGTCGCAAGAGGTCGAACGAGGGCCGTGGAACTTGAACGCGGATAAAATGACGAAAAAATATATATATAAACGTTCCTTTTTATTTTTATTTTTTTTTTTTATTTTTTTAATTTTAATTTTTTTTTATTATTGTTAGTAAATATTATTATTATTATTATTATTATTATTATTATTATTATTATTATTATTTCTTTTATTTGTTTATTTTTATCCAAGTAACTTTAATCTCCATTAGTGTCATGACAAAAGAAAAGTAAAATAAAAAGAGAAACAAAAAAAAAATAAAACATAATTAAAAAAGATTTTCTAAGTTTTAAATTCTACAAAATTTTTCCATATCTTTCATTATGATTCTTTATTATTAATTCATAAAGTTCATTTAATAAAATAATTCATTGGAGATATTTAAAAAAAGATTAATTGATTTTATGTCGAACTACTCGAAAACAAAATAATTCTACTGTCACAATGTCGTGACACGTAAGAATGTAAAAAAGAAAGTAATTTACAATAATATAATAATTTATATTTATATACAGAATAAATCGTAATCCATAACAATAATAATAATAATAATAATAATAATAATAATAATAATAATAATAATATAAATTAATTGATTTAAAATATCGTATAATTTATAATGAAAATGACAATGAATTTGTGAAATTTTAGAAGCTTACTATGATATAATATCGGAGTAATAAAAAGTCGATCCATTGAATGAAACGTTTTTTAATAATAATGATTACGTGAGTATGTATATTTTTTTTTTCTATTTTTTTTATTTTTTTTATTTTTTTTTTTTTTTTGTTTTTTTCTACATAATCATTATTATTAACCCCGAAGGAAAAGTTTATCTTTCGATCGAGTAATAATATTTGGGCCATGGCAAGAGTCGATATTCACAGTACGAGGTTGGTCGCTCGTTAAAGGCATTAAAGAGCTTCGACTCGCCGCCTTCGGGTTATCGTCGTGCTAATAAAGCTGGCGTTACGAACACGGCGCATCGATAAGGAGCTCGTTTCGCCTCTCCTCCTGGTTCTCGATCTTCATCGTAAACGTGCGTAACACGCGAGCGTATCGGTAGATCGAGATAAAAGTTGCTCCAAGAATCGAACGAGGAACACCGGACACGTCAAAAGATCTGCTCGACTAATGTCGAAACATACTATAACCTCGAATAACTTTTATTTAAATCTAATTGAACATTGGTACAGTAACGTTACTTAAATAAAAACTTAATTCAATTCTCTTTAAATCGAGATATAATATGAACAATTTTTTTTCAATCTATTTATTTCAAATAATATTATTCGTAAAAAGTATTGATCAAAAATTATTTTTCATCGATATATAATTAATAATTATAAATGATAATTTTATATCTTTGTTTAATCTTTAATCATAGATTATATTATCGAATAATTTAAAACCATAAATATATTTTTATTTTTATTTTTAATTAAAATTAATCAATTAAATATTAAACAAGTATAAAACAAAATCCGAAAATTAAAGCGTCAATGTTATTACTATCTTGATATTTCATGTCTAATTTTAAATAACTTTTTCTTCGGATATAAATATGATATATATATATATATCTTTTCTTTTTTTTTTTGTTTTTTTGTTCACTTCAAATCGAAGCGAACATTTAAAATTATATTTAAAAATGTTATTTTCGAATATTAAATAGGTCGATTCATTCGATCTGTCTGATAAGAACTGAAAGTAGTTTTTTCCCTTTTTTCTTCTTTTTTTTTTTTTTTTTTTTTCTTTCAAAAATTTTCCGAGTGCACTCCTCTTGAAGTACCACCTTCGCTCGTTAATTTACATCGGACGCTTGGTTCGTTCTTCTCTTTTTACGAAAAAAAAAAAAAAAAGGAGAGAGAGAGAGAGATAAAGAAAAAGAGAGAGAAAGAAAACAATTCGAAGCGGGTCGAACAAAATAAATTTGCTTAGTCTGTTCACGCACGTCGCACGGTACTTCGTACGATACGGACGCACGCGCGGCTACGACACGTTTACATGCGTCATTATTACACGATGGTAAAGTAAGTTTGTACTATAGTTAGTACCTTGTCTGAAAAAAGTATACGTCCTGTGGAATAAAAAACGAGATTCTTCGAGAATCATGACAGTTCTACATAAAAAACCTTGAAAATCTTTCACAAATATACATATATATGTGTATATTACTTTTTATTATTTTCAACTCAAAAAATTTATTAGTCACACATATTACATTTAATTTTACTGTATTTTATATAGATAAAGAAAGAAAGGAACTAGAATATTTTTATCAAAAAAAAAGAAAAAAGAAAAAAAGTGATAGAGAAACATATATACATATTATCTTTCGAATATTTGATCTATAATTTACATGAAATGTGATATAGCGTTTGAAAACAAAAAGAAAGAAAAGAAAAAAAAGAAAAAAGAATTGATCAAATTTACTTTCATCAATCGAAAGACTCGTGTGACATAGTTCGAATACTCTCATTATTGGACTGTCATATAATTACGTGAGTTACATAAAAGAAAATGTAATGTAACATGATAGAGTTAATGAGTGCTCATCGTGTTCCTCGTTAAAGAAGCGATAGATACACGGTAGAAATGTTCCGTTCATCGTTATTATCTATGCAAAGACTCTTTTAAAAGCGGCGACTAATGGCTCGGACAATCTATTTGAAATAAAAATTCAAATAGAAAATTAAATGTATAAAATTACACACATATATATATATATATATATATATATATATATATATATATATATATTATAGATCATTCTTTTATCTCGATATATAAATCAAAACTGTCAATTGGATTTTTTTTAATTCAAAAATTTTTAAACAATTCAACATTTATTTTTCTCTCATATTGTCCCAATTTAAACGTCATAATGAAACCTCGTTCGTAAATATTTTTATAAATAAAAAAAACAAGGTATATATAAATTTTACAATATGTATATAAATAATCATGCGTTTGTACAATTAGTTTGTACTCGATATTGCAGACATTAAGTAACGAGCTTGGCACGTTTAATAGGCGTATACTCGTGCCGTTTAACGAGCGAGTCTTAATTACCAAATAATAAGTTGACAAGCGTGGAATCGAAGAAATTGCATACATATATTTTCTAGGAAGACATTACAGGGCAGGTTGCCTTCATCCTCGATGATCGTATCCGACAAGATTATCGCTAGAAGAAACTCTTCTCTATGCTGCAAAACCGTTTTCTTTATTACACTCTTGAAATGTGTACATATATATATATATATATATATATATGTGTGTTTGTTCGTGTGTGTGTGTGTGTACATATAAAAGCACCTAACCAAAGTTCAACTCGCTGAAATTTATTACGGCACTCGAAACGACACGTGTTCCGGATAATAATCATAAACATCAGTCTCTATTTCCCTTACTTAGAAATTCTCAATCGTGTGGCTGCATAGCCGCTAATTAAATATTCTTTTCATTAGTGATAATCATTAAAATTCATCCTATAAGTACATTATTGGATTCAACAATATTTTCCATTTCACTACAATGTTCATTTTATTCTAAAACTTATAATACTTTTATCGTTATATTTTTATATAGGTATATACAACAATTAGCGATATAATATCTTTCTTGAAACGTTGAATATTCAAGAATTCTTTCTTTTTTTTTTTTTTTTTCTAATTATGTCAAGTGAATTTTTATTTACGCGATAAAAAAAAAAAAAGAAGGGAAGAAAGAAAAGAAAAAATGAATAAATCCTTCTTCTTCTGGCTACTTAATACGCGGCGTGCTTTATGGGATTCTCTCGCCCACAGCGGTAATTTACTCGAAGGCACGGCATGCACTTCTTTCTCACTCTCTGTACCGTCCATCTTCCTCTCCACCCCCTTCTCACGTTCTTACCTTCTGTCTTCTCTTCGAGAAACTTTAATGACCCGCAGCAAGCAAGACCGCCGCGACTATCATCAGGCCGATACGTGAGAACACGACGACGGAGGATCATCGCACGGTGACTCGCTAAGAATTAGCCTTCACGCTCTCTATCTTCAAGGTAGACGCCTCAAAAATGGACACACAAGAAATTTCATGGCCTTCGGATATTATTATTAGAATTTCATTCGATTAAAATATGATCCTAATTTTCGATCCATCGACTCTCCTAAGTCCAAGTCACGAGAGAGAATTCTCTTTTTCTTTTTCTTTTTTTTCCCTTGTCTTTTTTTCTTTTTTAAAATTCTTTCCTCAACTTTAGAATTCTTAAGGATCGCTCTTTAAATTTTTATGTAGAAATTAGACAAATTGAAAAAAAAAAAAAAAAAAAAGAAAAAAAGAAAATTATAATCTACCGTAAGAAATTCCAAACAGGCGAGAATTTTGATGTTACTTTCACTATAATGCCGTCAAATTGTATAAGAGCATTAGGACACGTGGAATCCCACTAGCTTCTAAGTGGCATTAGAAAATGTGAATGTAATATAGATAATTTTTGAATTATTCAAAATTACGATGGAATATTTTCTTATACCTGAACTTTCTTCAACTATGAAATTCTTATAGAATTATTTCTTAAATTCAATGTCAAAATTAAACGAACAAATGGAATTTATAATCTTTCTTTCGATAACTGACGTTCACTTAAACTTGCATCCAAACATTAAAAAAAAATTTACTCGTCACTTGTATACAATAAATACGATAAAACGATTTAATTCAATACGAAAGCAAACAAAAATGAATAAACGAAATATAAACAAAAAAATCCAAGGGAAAAAGAAGAAAAAATGAGTAAGCGCCAGTGTGAGACTTAAAATTATCCCATGAGAGAGAAGAAAGTGGAAAAGAAAAAAAAGAAAAAAAAAAGAAAAAAAAAAAAAAGACAAACAAACAAACAGAAAAAAAAGAAAGCAAAAAAGGAAAAGATCGCTAAAACTGTGATAATAAGATACGTATATCTACTCGAACCGAACAAACAAGATCTTTATCCATTCCCCCGAAACATAATCAAGCT
>NC_140823.1:3980000-4012500 GCF_050613455.1 Vespa mandarinia
CGGCTGCTGCTTGGAAGTGCCGACGAATGTCGATATTCATAGAAAATATGAAACGATTCTATATATATATATATAAGTCCATTGTTCTTAAATATCTACAATCTTTATATTCTATTCTATATTTTAATATTTTCTTTTTATTTTACTTTCATATTTTTTAATACGATAAAAATATATTTAAAGAAAGATCAACTTGTATCAGAAAGAAAGAAAGAAAGAAAGAAAGAAAGAAAAAAAAGAAAAAAGAAAATAAAAAAAAAAACTTAAACGTTAGGAAAATCTAAAATTTCGCTCGATTACATTTATAAAAAAAAAAAGAGAAAAAAAAAGAAAGAATATATGAAAGCCCATAATTCTTATATTTATAATAATACGCCAATTAAACACAATTAAATTCGAAAGTTTCGAAATTGTCCCATTTCAGGGAAGTTTCGAATTACAACGTGTTAGTGAGAAATATGTATATCCGCATGATTCAGACGTGAACCGATGATCTCTCTCTCTCTCTCTCTCTCTCTCTCTGTCTCTCTAGACATCCTAATTATAGTATGAACAAGAAGAAAATCTTCTTCCAAGCTTGATCATTCCACGGTAATAATCTCGGAAACGCGTCAATCGTAACCGAAACCTGCTCCCAGCAGACTTCTGAAACGTGCGACCGGTGGCTGGCTTTATGCGAGCGCCGTCTATCTCGGTGCAACCTGTAATTGCACTTAGCCTTCGAGAGAAAGAGAAAGAGAAAAAGAGAGAGAGAGAGAGAGAGAGAGAGAGAGGTAGCAGTCAGCAATAAACGGACTTCTGATTGCTATTGCTCAGCTTCGAAATGCGTGACCAAGTCGAAGTTGCTCGCTTCTACCTTTCTCCTTTTTCCCTTGGAGCATTTGACCTCCCTCTCCTCTTCCCAGCCCTCTCACACTCTCCTTTCCTTCTCTTTTATCCTCTCTTCTTCTACTTCCACGTTCGAGATTACCTCGACGTCGCCCTCTCTCTCTCTTTCTCTCTCCCTCTCTCTCTCTCTCTCTTTTCTTCTCTTCTCTTCACTTCTCTTCACTTTTCTTCTCTTCGTGACGCGACCTCCATGTACCGATCTCGCTTTGTCTTCCTCCCTGTCTCTATATAAAAACACTCTCCCACAGAGACGAGAAACTAATTAATCTCCGTCTAATCGTCCTATCGCCTCGTCGACGTTACTGGATGAACCAAAAGGGGGAAAAGAAAAAAAAAAAAAAAGAAGAAAAAAAGAAAAGAAAGTTAAGTAACGCAAAGAGATTGAACGAAAAAAAAGTAAAAAGTGTCATTTTAAACGCCATCAAAAGAGAATCAGAAAAGAAAAGAGATTATAGCGAGATTACTTGAAAAATATATTTACATTGATTTCTTTTCTTTATGCGTTCCTAATAATCAATAATTTTATCAATCTTAAGTATCTTCGTAATTATCATCCAGTATCGTCATTTCTTCTCCTTTAATATATCATACATCGCACCAACATAATAATAAACATAATTATTATCAAGTCGTGATTCACTTATCCTTAACTTCCATTCATATCGAATAACATATCACTAATGTACACCGTATTATTAAATAATTATTATGTCGAAGGACATTGCTCATCGTGCGATGTGACTAAAAAAAAAAAAAAAAAAAAAAAAGAGAAAAAAAAAAGAAAAAAAAGGTATAAATAAATAAATAAAAAAAAAAAATAAAAAAAAATCCTAAACAAATCCGAATAAATTTTTCTCTCTTTCTCTTCGTCTTCCTCTTCGTCTCATTCTCTCGTACGAAAGAAGAAGAAGAATAGCCCGAAAAGTATTGTGTGTGTGTGTGTGTGTGCTCGTGAGCGCAAGAGAGTGGCACTAAAAGTTTCGGGGCGTGGGTAATAATTTACGATGCCGCACGGTAACTATCCGTAAGTACCGACGCGGACACCGCTAATGTTCGTCCTTATGTACCACCCTATATGTCTGGATACGTGAACGAAGAAATAAGAGAAAAAGAGATGGAGAAGAAGAAAGGAAAGGAAAGGAAAGAAAGAGAAAGGAAGGAAAAAGGGGAAGAAAAGAGAGGGTTGAAATGGCCACGAAGATGCCTCTAAGGCGTTCACCTTTACTACGCATAAATCTGCGGTCGAGACCGCCGCCGCCACCACCACCACCACCACCACCACCACCACCAACACTGCCACCACCACCACCACCATTGCCGCTGCCACCACCACCGCCACCGCCACCACAGCCGACGTCGTTTCAACATTTTACTACCTTTCCTCGAAAGCCCGAATACAACTTGGATCGTCCCTGAGAAAAAAAAAAAAGAAGAACTAACCGACAGACACGCTCGAATAACGTCGTCCTCTCAATGTAGGTCTCTGTGTCTACCCTTTGTACTAAAAACACATAACTTCATTTTATAGCTAAACAAGTTGATATTTTTTCTCCAGTAAAATACGTACGTATATATTTACGATTTTGTATTACGAACTGATGCAATTTTTTATGCTGATACATTTCTATTAATTACTTTTTTTGTTTTATTTTTTTTTTTTGTTTATTTTTTTTTTTCTTTTTTTTTCTTTTTTTTTTCTCTTTCTTTTTTAACAGTATATCAATAAGTACACGAGAATTTTCGTAATTACGAATTAATGTGATTTTTAACACCTACATATAATCGTCCCCAACGATTACATTCCCTTCAGCATGATATAGATAAAATTAAATGTAAAATACGATCACACAAGTTCGTATAATTTTCTATAAACCAGAAATATTTTCCGATAATAATTTTTCCGGTAATAATTAGAAAACGAAAAAAAAAAAAAAAAAAGATATATCCTTAATCGATTTCCGATAAATCGATAACCACTCTCACCGGACGATTACAAGCTTCGTAAATCATCTATAGCATAGGTAACTTTTCAAGGCCACGATCCTTCGAAAGCGAAAGAGGCGTTTTACAAGGTTCGATTAATTAAAATCGTCGCGCGTAAGTCGAATACCTGGCATGGTATCATTTAAATCATTAAATTAACTCACTTCAAATTTCACAAGGATATGCTTAAATCAGTTAAAGAAATAAAAAAAAGTGAGTGAGAGTGAAAAAGAAAGAGACAGAGAGAGAGAGAGAGAGAGAGAGAGAGAGAGAGAGAGAAAGAAATAAAATTACTTTCTTATTAGATACTCGACACTGATACACCTATTCCTACATGTGTAAGTACGAAATAGCTGTACAAGATTCTTGATTAAATATGTATACGATGTACATATTTATATGTATAAGGAAAAAAAGAGAAAGAGAGAGAGAGAGAGAGAGATGTCTCGTGTGACTTTAATCAATATAAGATAGCCCGCGAGGAAGCAATTAATATAGTAATTAGTGTGCAAGGCACTTACACGCCACGAGGCTCCTCCCATCTCTTTGCGTTACGACTCGTATCGCTGTTCCATGTACATAAGTATGTGTCATACATACATATAGGTATGTATATACATATATACATACATATATATATATATATATGTATATACAAAGGCAAAGAAGAAAAGTGCCTAGAGTCGCTGCACGTGGCGTTTATACGTGATACATATGAAGCACGTAAAACGTAATAACAATGCGTTGGCGGCTGCTCTCCGATCGCGCACGTGTATGCCACGAGCGTGTTTCTTAGTAAGAGAGAAAGAGAGAAAGAGAGAGAGAGAGAAAGGCAGAGAGAAAGACAGAGAGAGAGAGAGAGAAAGAGAAGTCGAGGAAACGAGATTACGTAGGAGAAACTACCGAGAGAGGTAAGGATCTCTAGATGGTTAGAAACGGACGTGAGAAGTTCCAAGTTCCCACAGACGATACACGAAGATATAAAAAGATCGAGAGATCTTCTCTATCATCTTGATCGAAGAAAACTATGATGATAACGATAATCGATATTGCAGTACTATTTTAAAAAATAACAATAATACGTTATTATAGAAAGTATTTGTTATATTATATATTTTATTATTATCGTGATATAAAAAATACAAAGAATTATTTTCATCGTTTTTATTATGAATTGAAATAATATATTTCGTTTGATATAGTAATACAATATTTTTATTATCTAAAAAAGAAAAAAAAATACCCACGAAGAGAAAAACAATCGTAGAATATATATATATATATATATATATATATATATATATATATATATATATATAGCGTCACATCAATAAACAATTTTATCATATACTAACACTTATACGATAATATATTTGAAATAGAATTAGCAACAAATTAATTTCTTTCTTTAGTAATCCATATTACTCGGAATAGATCAATTTCTGTTTTATTCCTTTTTCTTTTTGTTCTGTTTTTTTTTTTTTTTTTATTATTTTTTTCCCTTTTTTTTTTCTTTTAATAATCTATATTATCAGTTACTATTTTATCCAATATATAAACACTCCTACCGTTTGAAAAGAATATATAACATTTTTGCAATGACATTTTTAAAATAAAAAGAAACAAAAATAACAATAAGAATAGCAAAAGACAGAAGGAGAAAGAGAAAGAGAGAAAGAGAGAAAGATGAAAGAGAAAGACACGTGGGATAAGCGGCGATCGGTAAAGAAATATCGACGTCGTATGCTCGCTGGTTTGAGCCATGCGAATGCATCCGATCGTATCTGTAATGCGATCGCTTTGGCACTGTATGGCGATAGCATCATTAACCCTCCGCGTACTGAACACCGGCTAAGATCTTGTTACGTGATATCCGAGCCTGGACCCGCGCTTCTGCTTCTCTCTCTCTCTTTCTTTATTTCTCTCTTTCTCTTTCTGTTTCTCTGTCTTTCTCTTACTCTCTCTCTCTCTCTCTCTCTCTCATTCACAATACTCGCTAATTAAACGAACGGGTTAGCTTGGGCCTTGGCAAGAAGATAGAAGAAGGCGATTGCTTTGTTTTCGTACTGGGGACTACGCCACGCTTCCACAGCCAAATTAATTGGAGACGAGAAATAAAATAGAGGAATCGTGCAGACCTTTTTTTCGAAACCTGGATGAACCTGGACGTCACGTGAAAGGTGTAGCCCCATGAGAGGACGTTTTAAACATTCACACATTCATACATATACATATACGTAGAAGAATGGATTAACAATGCTATCGTCTGATTCACTAATACGATTTATATATATATATATGTGTGTGTGTGTGTGTGTGTGTGTGTATGTGTGTATATGTACGTACGTAATATGGAATACGTGTAAATGTTGCAAGAGAAGATGAATCAAGGAAATCGAATATAAATCTTTGATCCTATCGAGATGAAATCAATCGTGAATCTTTTGGTCGTGTCGTTACGGTTTTCAACTTCTTCCTCTTCTCTTCTTGTCTTTTTGATCGCAACTACATATACATATATATACGTATCTTGTATAGATTTAACAAAAATACTTTATATCGAGATTTTACGATTTTTTCCTTTCGATAATATAACGTAAAATTAACAAATAAAATCTATCTAAAATGAAAGCGGTAAAAATTACACGTAAAAAAAGAAAAAAGAGAAGAAAAAAAAATAATATCATTGTTGCTATAAAATATATTGTACAAAATGTTTCATCGAATGGTTTAAATTAATATGAATTAAATCAAATCTTCGAGAGATTATCAATGAATTACATTTGTAATCAATAATCGTAATGATTAAATATAATCATACAAAAAAATATCAAAATCATTTTAATAACGAATAAATAATTATTCTATGTAAATCTTAAAAGATATAAAAAAAAAATGTAATAGCTATAATAAAAAATAAATCTTTTTTATTTGACTCAAGTCCAAACACAGAGACGCATGATAATTATTAAATAAACATTATCAACTACTTTATCTCGCTTCGATGTTGATTACGACACCCTCGATCGATCAGATTTTATTTATTTCTCCTTTCGTCGGGAGATACTCTCTGATATTCGAGCAGTTATCACACAGAAAACGATAACGTACATACCTGCATAATCTTTCGAACCTTGAAACTCCAAACTTGATTTTTTTTTCATGTCTACGTACGACTTATCTACGTCGTTACTTCTCTTAACGAGAATATACGAGCGAAAGTTTCGATAAAAACGAAATGATGGTATATAAAAATTTGTTGGAGAATGATTAGAAACGATTAGATATTGAATAAAATTTAATCTTGATAATATAAACGATATACGTACATTTTTTTTTATTTTTTAATTGAATTTAATTACTTTTATGAAAGATTATAATTAACTGTACTTATTTTACAAATATCAATATTATTTCAATCGTTTCTTAAAATATTTTAATAAAATGTCACGATAAATTATCTCATACGATTGTTTCATTTAAAATAATAATCCAATGAACAAAAATTCATTCCCATTATATTTGAAGAAACAATACGCTTCGTTCTAGTGTCCTTCTAAAGTAAAAAAAAAAAAAAAAGATAATTAAAACTAGACACGCGTACTCTTAGATCCTAGTTTAACAGGTGTGGTTCTTTCTAAAACCTTGCGTAAGAGTCACCAACGTGGATACATTCGAAAACAGGTGTCCCGGATGCCGATACAAATGCCGAATCAACTCGAAGACTTCATGCTCTTTCGTCATTAGACGAGCTACTCATACGTTCTCACGATTACTAGCTATACTCCATGATAGAGAGAGAGAGAGAGAGAAAGAGAGAGAAAGAGAGAAAGAAAGAAAGAGAGAAAAAGAGAGAGCCTAGGCGACCGAGTGTCTGGACTCGTTAAAGGTCATTCGTTAATCTCGCCTTGAAACAAACCATAGAGAGTTTGTTATTGTCCTTGAAGTTCTCTTAACTTATGCTACTTACGATTATATCATATTATCATATATTACATCACGTCAAACTGATTTTCATTTAAATAATAGTATTCTTAATATAATCTATCTTAAACGCAAGAAATATTAATCGTCCTTGAAAGAAAAAAAAAGAAAAAAAAAATTCAAAAAAACATGTCGATGACGACGAAATGGAGATATTAATGGAGATATTAATTTTATAAACTATTTTTTGTTGTGTCTAAAAAAAAAAAGAAAAAAAAGAAAAATGAAAAGAAAGAAGAGAAAGAAAATTATATAACGTGACATTATGAAAAAAAGTAAATAAAACCATAAGTCATAGTGTTATAATATGTATACTATTATTTTTACTATGACCATTTAATTCACAGGCTTACAAAATCGCACATATATACTATTATATCCATCCTCTATTTTCTGTTGTCATTGATAATAAATATTTTATCTTTGAAGGTCGATAAACAAATGTCATTAATGTTCGACATAAAATCTATATTAAATACAGTGCCGATGTGTTAAATACATAAATGTAATTATTATTTCGATATACATATGTAATCAAGTTAAAAACATAAATAGATACATAATTAACAAGCTCATAAACTAGATAGTAATTTAAGTAGTTCTTTAGTTTAATTCTTCTAGAGAGAGAGAGAAAGAGAAACAGAATAAAAAAGAAGAAAAAAAGAAAAAAGAAAGAAGGAGAACTCGTTTTGAATACATCATGTCGGGACACGAATAATTATATTTTGTCAACCATCTTGGCACTCTCTTAACGTTCGTTCGATTCATCGTATAACGTTTTCTCTCGACGAGAGTAGCTTTAATTGGGGGCTTCGTTCATGAATAGATCTCATCTGCATACTCTGCTCTCTAACGAGGCCAAGAACATTGTCCGTTCGTAGAAGAGTGCTTGCTCATCTGCTAATTAATTAACCCCACATACATGCATATACATCCCGTTTAATAGTTACTACCTATAGAAATGGTTGACATTTTGACAGATAAGCAACAACTCGAACGTCGTTTATTATTTAAGCACGTTCTCGATACTTAAGCTTTTGTCGATAATTAATATATATTAATTATCCACGACCATGGTATTTACCATCTTCTATAATATCTTATCACGATGAACTTCAACTTTTGTGTACACATTTACCTTCTAACGATATTATTAATTAATTTAAACTTATAATATTATTTATTTCCATATGTATATATATTATAATTATTAAATCTATGATAGAAAATAAAAAAACGACATAGAAATTTGATTTTAAAGATTATTTTAATATTTTTGTTTCTTGTTTCCTTTTTTTCTTTTTTTTTTGTTTTTTTTTTTTTTTCTTGAATAATCAGTAGAAAATCGCCCGAAGGTCATTCGATCGAGTACGCTAAAACAGCAATCATCAAAAATGAAGATCGCGATGAACGAGAGGAGCGTATCGATCTCGTAGCCTGTAGTTTACCTCGCACGACACGAACTCGAACGCACCCTCGAGGATTCGCCATTGTGATAGTAATTGTGAGCCTTCGAACTGAGAAGCAGAACCGGATCAAGCGGCCAATCCAGATCAGAGATCACGGCCGTGAGTCTTACCGAGGCTCACTTCTGCTCGCGGGGTCACGATCTTAAATTTCACGAATGCCCTCTCTTCTCATCTTTTCATTTCTTCTTTTTCCTTTTCCTTTTTTTTTTCCTCTTTCTTTTATCCAATAGATGATTCTTCCCTTACGAGATAAACGTCTCCGGCGTCCATTAAGAGGAACGAATTAAAATAAAAAAAAAAAAAAAAAAAGGAAATCAATAAGGATAACAATATAATGATAATTCTTTTAACAACATCGATAAAATAAAAAATCAAGAATAACTATCTAAAGGAAGAAATTTCTTTCGTATTTTATAGATGCATCCATTAGTCTCTCTCGATAGGATACAACGTAAATGGATTCTGCATCCTTGGCATAGCAAAAGAAGGAGCTAGAAGAAATCTTGACACGCGAATCGACAGCCGATGTATCCGATGTATCCGATGTAGTATGTAGTACCGCAGGCTCGTTAAATGTCGAGTAATCTACCTTGAACTTTGCTCGTTTCGTGAGCGTCTAGTATGGGAGGATCATCGACTGCAGAAAACGCATTCCAGAGAATGGTGCAGGTGGCCGGGAAACTAGCTATCTATCTTAACCATCTATCTTTTAAATGAAACTAAAAAGCAAAATTCTATCTATGTACTTGTATATATGGATACATACGTAGAAATGCGCACGGCAACGTTTCTCTAAAGATAACTCTCTAGCTTTGAAATTCATTGAATGGTAAAAAGAAAAAAAGAAAAAGAAAAAAGTCTTCCTATACATTTGCAATTTAAAAAGGAAAAGAAAAAAAGAGGAAAAAAAAAAAGATTAGATATCATATATTCAGGAACATCTAGAGCAAACCTTCAATGGGAGAAGATAAGAAACAGAGATGCGGTTGCAGGTTGCAACGAAAGGTCGCCGAGAGTCTCGGGGATGAGTAGTTCCCACACTTGGAACGTACTCAGAACGCTAGGAGCTCGTGGGTCAGACCACTATGCGCCTCGTGATCGAAGTCGTGACCAAAGCGATGTTACACGAAACAGAACCTACCCTTTTCTAATATATGCAATCATATATATATATATATATATATACACGCCATCTTCTTTATTCCAACGATAAACTTAAAACTTATAACAAAGTATATGTCAATTCAATTCCACAAAATTCAACTTTCAATTTACTTTCTAACTATCGCGACATATATTCTCTAATAAATTGAAATTTAAATCCAACAAATTATATCTATTCCACAGTCCTAAATATATTATGCAAATCAATTGAAAGTATAAATTAGATATGCCTACCACATTAAAAAAAAAAAAAAAAAGAAAGGAAAATGAAAAAAAAAGGAAGAAAAATTAATAATTTTTCTTAATGCTATTATACGATATTAGAGACGAATTGTAATGGATAGAAATAGGATATAAAATTGAAGATAAATTTAGTAAATTGAAAAGGAAGTATAGATGAAGAAGAGAAATGGAAAGAGAGTGGATGCCTCGTGTAACAGCGTCTGTAAGTGGCTCGGGGCACGGCGCGTGCAGGACGTGATTGCGTCCCGCGGTGCTCCCTCTCTCCTTTACTCGTCCACGCTCGCGACCACTTCCCTCCTTCTCCATCTCCACCTCCACCTCCTTCACCTCTTTTGAACCCCTTCTCTAACAACAACAGCAGCAGCAGCAGCAGCAGCACCAAGCACCACCACCACCACCACCACCACCACCATCACCACCACCATCACTACCACCACTGTCTGCCACCACCTCTCGCCACTTGCCCCTTTTCCAACTCCATTCCTACCTTCAATTCTTTTTGCTTCCATTTCCTCTCTTCTCCTCGCTTCTCCACGATGTAGAGGAGAGGACGGCTCCCACCGCCTCCGCTCGAGCACGACTGCCGTGGTCGAGGCTCGTGCTGCTCTTACTGTTCTTACCGTCCTTCCATTGGCGTAACCATTGCAATTTTCTCAACCCCAAATATCGTAACCCATTTGAGATTTAATCTCAAATATGAATATCCAAGTATAAATATTGAAATGGGATAGATGATCAATGATATCGATCATCGCTTTCCTTTTCTTCTAACGATATCATTGATTTTATTTTTCATTGATTTTATAGAATTCTTTCTTCTATCCTTTTCATAATATTTGCTTATTATGCCAAAAGAAATTCATTGGATTTTTATACAATTCACAAATTTTAATAATATACGTACACTTACGATTAGACTTAATAAATAAAATCGTTTGCTCGACGATATATATATATATATATATATATTGTTGGCTATTATTAAATTATTATCAATAATTAAAGGGTCGATAGTAAAGTTACGCCAATGTTCCTAGGCAAGGCGCGTGGCTGGAATGCGGCGCGACCGTGCTGTCGCTCGCGCGACTGGAACTCGCCATGCGCCAATCGGAAAGTCGAAAGAGAGAAGATAGGCTTCTCTATATTCTATGACGTTTTTCTCTTTATCTGATAGAATCAAAATCATTTTTAATCGAGATGATCGTTCGCCTTTTCATAATAAACAATTTTCAATGTTTTCAATGATCACGATAATTACTTGACAATACGAACATACGTTAGTGCAGTTAATACTATCTTCGAAGAATATACATATACATGTATATATCTATATCCTAACTTTATTCAACGATTTGCATACCAAGAGAAATCAACTTTATACCTTCTCTTTCTCACGGATCATTCGGACTACCGTTTTTTCTACTCTTTTGCTCTTCAAAGCTTATTACGTATATCTTCCTTTCAGAATTCATATTTTCAAATTCCAAAGGTCGACCGTTCGCCGTTTCTTCTTGACTTAACGATCCACCTTAATGAACCTTAACATCGAAATTCTCCGTATTTCTGGAAACCATAATATACTACCAAGTGATATTACTACTTTCTATCTTTGAGGCGAAACCTCGAGTATCGAATTTCAATAGGTAATCATACTCAATAATTATCTATTGCATTTCATAGAGAACTTTAAATCGTCATAAGGAAATGTTAAAAGATCAATCGGATACAGGAGTGATCAAATCGGAGAAAAAAAAAAAAAGAAAATTAAAACCTCGTCGAAAACCTCGTTAGAAATATTTTCAAATCTCACGTTGTTAAAAAGAAAATAAGAGAAAGAGAAAACGAAAAAAAAAAAGAAAAGAAAAAGAAAGTAAGAAGTAAGAAGAAGAAGAAAGAAATGAAGCGTTCGAGCTCGACACCCACTTCGTGGTAAACTCGAGCACGAATCATGATTTATGCTATCCGTTGAAAAAGAGAAAAAGAAAAAGGAAGAGGAAGAGGAAGAGAGAGAAAGAGAGAAAGAGAGAGAGAGAGAGAGAGAGAAAGAAAGAGAGAGAAAAGCATATGGGCCCGGACTATATCATTGTTGCCATCACAATGGCACGAAATGCAATACTGCTCGTATGCACTGCTATCGGGTGCGCTTTCGCATAATGTGTCATAAATAGGCGGCGCATACGACGCCGCTTCGCATACCGTGCGCTGAAACAATAACCATTGTGGTGGCTGCGTCTGTTTATAAATAAGCTCTTATAAGTCCGAGCGAGAAGGTATATCCACGTGAGATTTCTATCTTGAAAAGGGGATGCCCTCTTGGACGTGGGTTGGGGCTGAAAGATGCCTTCATCGTTCCAACTTTTCTTCTTGGTCCTTTTCAATTCTCGCAATTACGATTATCTCTCACGTTCACTTTTCTCGATAATAAATATATAATATTGTTTAATCTAAACAATTCGGAGTTAACATTCAAATACACGTATATTTAGAAAGAATTTTAAACTGATAGGAAAAAAAAGAGATAATTATATTTAGATTATCGATATATTGATGATACATGTATGTAAAGAGTTCATTATATATTTTAATATATACATCTTATATATATATATATATATATATATATATATATATATATATGTTATAAATATTATTCTCTTACTTTTACTTTCATATAGTAAACTCATTACTTATTTATGAAACAAAATCAATTTAACGAGAATCAATTAAATTAGAATTAGATCAATCCAGATTTGATCGAGCTATAGAAGAATCGATAATAATTTATAAATTCTAAATTCTAACGCAGGAGCAAGTCTTAACACGTCCGAAGAGTCGCGTAGACGAAAGAGAACTAAGCAATTCGTCAAAGTCATAATAAGAACACGCTCTTTCATTGTTTACATAATTTTGTTCTTACCAAAAATTCTCGGAATAGTACAAACCCACATGAATATATATATGCCTGTAGTAAAAGTTTATCATCGCTTTCTATTTTGTTTCTTACCATTCAAGACTACGATACTAAAAATTCGTAAACAAAGGACGTCGTCGGATATTTTCATGTTGTATATATCCCAATGTTATCTCTTCCTCTCTCTCTCTCTGGCTCTCTCTCTCTCTCTCTCTCTCTCTCTTTCTTTCTATTGAAACTTTCGTTTACATTTTTAAGAATATTACGTATCAAATATTATTTCTAGCATACCATGTAAAATTCTTGTAGATATTTTGAAAAATTGAATGAATGTTAGATCGATATTAATACAATATAATTATATATATTAGCTTAAATTAAATATATATATATATATATATATATATATATATATATGAATGCAAGAGGTAAGAGAGAAAGAGAGAGAGAGATACTTACGTGTACATATAAAAATCGTATATAAGACGAAATAATATCGGACTTGACAAGTTAATGAAAGATTATTAATTAGAGTATCGTTAAAAAAGAAGAAAAATATCGATATTGCGAAAATAAATCTTGAAAAATTCGAGAAATAAATATGACGCCATAGTTCCATGATAGAAACACAAGATCGAAGATTTTATTTTGACGAATATCTATTAAACTAGACGATGCCAAGACCTACGATCGTACACACGTGAAAATCGCATTTTCGGCAATCGATCGGTATAAAAAATAATTGTATACGTTAGATAAAATATATTAATTACCTGTAATTAACGTGACGACGAAATTTCGTGACAATCTCTAACACACGACGAATACGAAATAAGAGTTGATTGGTTGCTTCGCAACTATGGCGGACACTTCGGACGCGCATGCGTAATACGCCATTTTACATATATATACATATCATTCAGCTACATATGAATGAATTTCTTTACTTATAATTAATAAATCGTATTCCATAGAAAATTTAAGAACGATAAAGGATAGTTTTATTAATCTTTTGAAATTGGATATATATTTTCTACTTACTAATTCATATAAATACTCATACACACACACATATAAATAGTTTGCTTTCTTTTCTTTCTTAAAAGTTAAAAGTATCGTCTTAATGGTAATCTTGCCGACCATCAGACGAAATCGGTACTGGCATTTTCTACCATGGTGAAACGAAAGAAAGGCGATCTATACAAAGACGACGAGACTTTCTCAGGGATCCTGGAAGTGCCTCGAGCGAAAACTTCTGGGCACGTTGGCAAAAAAGTTCTGGCGGCACTTTTACACCACCGACACCGCTAACGTTACCAAAGATAAAGAGAGATGAGAAATCCACCACTTGGATACCTCAAAACGATTAAGAAACGAATCGTGTTTGGTGAAAAAAGACAACATGAAAAGAAAGAAAGTAAGAAAGAAGGATATGAAGAAGAAAGGAGACAGCTCGTAGATCTTCGAAGAAACGGCACCTGTGCAATTTTCCATTGCGAACTTGTGTTAGATCGACCGACGACAATGAATCCTACTAAAAGAAAAACAATCCCTTCCACCTGTTTATATAAAAACTCAAATGATACGGTCTTCACTACAAATTATCTAATTTATCTAATTCATCTTCAGATTTTTTAATTTATTGTAAAACAGTTAACTATCGTATATATAGACTCTTATCTATATTAAACGTATAAATATGATTATTATTATTTAAAAAAGAAATCGAGATTGTAAAATAATTTTATTTTCATTATATCCGTGTTTATTGAAATATCATTTTAGTATGATTATTATTTAATATACGATATATGAAAATTATTCGTATTATTATTTAAAAATTATTAATTCAAATGATATTAAAATATGTAACTAGATATCACATTTATCTTATTATATTTCTTACGATTATTCTTCTAATTTCAATCTAATTTCGTACAATAATCAATATCATTTTCATATCTCGAAGGAACATTATTTTTAAGATTTCTTTTTGTAAATTCTTTGAGTGATTCAAAAATTTCATCTTCCAAGAAGATTTGAAAGAAACGATTAGAAGATATTTATAAGCAAGAAAATTAAAGGGACATTCTCGTGAGATACTTTTTTTTTTTTTTTTTTTTTTATAAGGAGCAATGATTTCCCTTAATTTCGCAGAAACCGAGAAGGCGTTCTAGCGCGACCGAGCGGAGAAAACGAATTTAAGAGTTGGAATCAACCTGATATATCCAGCTGCAAAAGGTTGACGAATCAACGATGAAAACGTTCTCTCCATCCGATCCGATCCGACCTTGCTGAAAGTTTTATTTAACGGTAGCTCGTTCTTCGATCGCTTCTTTCTTCCTTTCTCCAAAGAACGGTGTCTGCACTTCATAAAGTTAGTTGCAGTTACATTTTTTTGCTAAACTTCTGACCGCGACCTCGATGTTTTTCTTCTCTCTCTCTCTCTCTCTCTCTTTTTTCTTGTTCTTTTTACGGAAACGTTAATCGAATTGTATGCTATCATTGTACAATAAAATATCGTTGATGATCTATAACGATCAATGAAATTCACCCTCGATCGGTGGAATTATCTAAAAAATTTTTTATACGAACTATCAATATATTTCTAATTTTGTCAAATTTATATTAATACGTCCAAATAAATAGTATAATACAAATATACTCTTTTGTTTTTAAATTGTAAATAAATTTAATTTACACGATAAAATATAAATATATATCTATATACATACATATATACATATATATTTATATATATATATATATATATATATATATAAATATAATATAATTATTAATTTATTAAACTTATTCTACAGATATTAAAATTGAAATAAAAACGATGAGGTGTTTCGATTTATCGATTTAGAATCTCTAATACTTATATATGTATATAAGTATCTATGTAGATATTATTCTAAACTAAACATAGATACCATTTAAATATTTATAGATAGCTCAAAGCCGGTTTCTACGAGATTTCAGTCGATACTACAAAGTTGGTTCGCATGTTCTCTCTCCTTATTCCTCTTATAGTTTTCTCCTTAGCATACGTCCTTTGTCGTCCTGACCGTGATCCTTGCAACCTCATTCCTCGTTTTCAACCTCGACACGGAGGATGTGGGAGCGGTACTTTGGTCGTTGACTGCGCGACTTTAACCGTGGGAGTTAATATCCTTTCACGGATCTTAAGGATGCTTTACGATCCCAAAAGGTCTCCGGCCTTGTTTCGACTCGACTAATGATCGAAAACCAACTGAATAAGGACTTAAAGATTGTTAAATACTATTATTAATTTATCTACGATTTGTCATATATATTTATCGTGATCGAAAGGAAATTGATCTATCCGTAAAAAGTACATGATATATTTTATATCATTAATATTTTATCGATAATGATTTATACTTCGTTTGAATCCTTTCACATAAGTTCACATAAAATCGTGTTAGTTGATCTGTAATTTGCAAATTTTTCCACGAATATTGTTAAATTAATTATTGTCGGAAAATTAGAATGGCTCTCAACATGATGATTATGACAATTTTAAATAGTAATATGAAATTCGAATTAATATATATATATATATATATATATATATATATATATATATGTATGTAGAATGTAGAAATAATTTAAAAATCATAATAAATAGGTATGATACGAGAAAACTGAGGAAAAAAAAATAAGAAACGATTAATGAGAAGAGTAAAAATTGTAAAAATTTCAAAACTACTTGAGATGAAAATATTTGAAAATCTTTTAATAAATTATATTTCGGAAAGAATAGAAAAGACGATCCGAATATCTCTTGTTCCGTCTTTGCCAATCGTACGAATGTAGTTCCGAGAATGTCGTCTAAAGGTCGGCTATGACGCACTCACCTGAATGAAATTCGAGGTGAATGGTTGTCCGCTGAAGTCACTTACGCTTCTCTGACTCACTTTACGTCAATGAAAGCAGAGAGAAGCAGTACCACGAATTAATATGCGCGAACATGACCAAGACTGCGTCTCTTTTTTTCTTCTCCCACTCTCTTTCTCCTTTTCCCCCTTTCTCTTCTCTTTCTCATCGTCATCCTTTAATGTTCGTCGTCATTCTCTATGTTTATATCCGTGACGCGTTAATGATCACGAGACGAAAGTTCATAATCTTCCATTTCTTTTCTTATTTTTATTTTTACTTTTTTTTTCATTTTTGTTTTTTTATTGTTTGTTTGTTTGTTTGTTTGTTTTTTTTTGTTTTTTTTTTTTATTCAAGCTAGTATTCGATTTATTTCAAAAAATTTTTTTCATCCATTTCATCGTTCGATCGTCTATAAAAAAAGAAAAAAAAAAAAACAAAAAATAAATACGATGCATCTTTTATTCTTTATTTACAATAGCATTTGATTTATTTCAATAAATTATTTACATAAATTTCATCGTTCGATAGTCCATAAAAAATGCATAAAATGCATTCGACATATATAATGCAATGGACAAAACATGCAATTTTTTTTTTCTTCTTTCGTATCGTACAAAGTAATATAAAATATATAGAATGGGAATAGATAATTGTGAGATTATTATTGTAAAATAATAATTGCAGAAAAAGATGAAGAAAGGAAATAAGAAATAATTCCATTAGGGACAATTTTTTTGTAAATCTTTTTCAATGGTCTTCTATAAATATGAAACAAGGAAGAAACGTTCAAGCAAATAAAATGAACATAATCGAGAGATGCATCAGCATCACCGCTTCGAATAATCATTAACGTCCTCGCTAATGACCGCCGAGAGATAAATTACTCTGTAATAATAATCCGAAGAACGCGGGACAGCTTCGTTACAAGGCCGAAACCAATTTACAATTTTCTTTCGACGCGATCAATTAGTTAAATGCTTTCGAGAAAGTGTAAGAGCGCTACGATGATTTTTGTTATCGTCGAGAACACACGAGCATGCACCCGGTTGCATCGTTTATTGCACTTACGTACATTATACATCAAAAATTACAATATGTCAAGAAATTAATTTTATTATATCAAAAATAATATCATTAGCCAAAATTAACGTAACATTCAAAAACTTAATTAAAAATTCATTAAAATACTGATTGAAGATGAAAATGAATTAAAATAAAATTCTACTCATTAAGGAATATTAAAAAATCCAAATGAAAAGAAAAGAAAAAAAAAAAGAAAAGAAAGAAAAAAGAGAGAAAAAAACTTTGAATTGGCAAAGAAATAAAGAGGAAAGATGAAAAGATTAAGGTGATCATCACGGAAAAAGGAGAGTCGAGAAATTTAACGGCACGTATAGTTGTCAAACGTGACGATAATCGCGAACGACTAATGAACGAAGAAATATATATATATATATATATGCGTGACTATGTTTGTATGTATGTGTGTGGATCTCTCTTTCTCTTTCTTTTTATTTCTGTTTTATTCTCAACCCTTTGATCGTTCGTTCGTTTTGGCGTCATCCTATGACCGCAGTCGGCACGCATTGACTCACGTGCGTGGGCAAAGGTATGCGAGGCGCATACGATGCACGACGTGAAATGCGATACACGTGCGCGCGCGCACACACATACACACACACACACACACACACATAACGAAAGAAGGAACGAACGATCGACCGACCGACCGAGCTTTGTGGGCCAGCGTTAAATCCGCCTATGTGCTAACTCGACTCGATGACGCCACCCGCTTGTATTAGCAACGAACGGTGTCGAGGACATACGAATAATAAACAAAAATCATTCGATATCAAACTTAAAAAGAGAAAGAAAAAAAAAGAAGAGAAATTAGAAATCAGAAAGTTTCTAATTTGATTTTGTTATTATTGTTGTTGTTGTTGTTGTTGTTGTTGTTGTTGTTGTTGTCGTTATGATTGTTGCTGTTGTCGTAATGAAAATTTTTCACAATATAGAAAATATAGTGTCCGACAATAATTAAAAGATAATAATAATCAACTCAATTACTTGTACAATCTAATCCAGATTTAATTATACATACATATTGTACAAATATATATAATTTCGAATAATTTTTTATTTTTCATTTTTTCTGTAAAATATTATACATTCGATAAAAATTTCTTCCTTATCTTGTATTAGATTGTATTAGATTTATATCTGACAGATTCTTATAAATTTCACATACTATATTACTTTCACGTTTATTGGATGTTAATTATAAAAAAAAAAAAAAAGAGAAAAAAAAAGAAAAGAAACCAAAAAACAAACAAACAAAAAAACGAAACTGCGAGATTTTTGTAGAAAATCAAGTCCCAGATGCAAAAGTATACTTATCGATGATATGAAAGTAATGAAGTGTTATACCGCTACTATTAATACTTGATCGAGGTGAAAACTAATGAAAGCCTTTCGAATTTTCTCATAAACTCGGAAGAAACTCTTAGATCCCCAGGGCATTCAGATACTTTTACGTTAACGACGAAAACGTCATGATTAACGTTCTCTCGATGATTAACTCTTGCCTGAAGCAAAGAATTTATAAATGAATTCATCGAAAGAGAGAAAAAGAGAGAGAGAGAGAGAGAGAGAGAGAGAGACGAACGGAAATTACTTAAATTTCTATATTTTTTTTTTTCATACTTGTTACTCGTCATTTTTAGGTCAATATTAGTTTCGCAATTATATACCACAAGCAAACGATTAAAAGGAAATCATATCAGAAACATCATTAACATTTTACTATAATTTGACATAATTTCTCTTGGTGGGATAATTTGATCGATAATAAAATAAACTATATGGAATATCATTCGAATCTTTCAAAATCTTTTTGTCGACTTTAATAATCATTTCTATTTTGAATATTTTCATTGTGAATAATAGAAAGAGCTCTAATTTTAAATGATCGGCATAAGTTCCGATGTGAAGATAGGGTTGCAGGATTTTAGGCGCTTCGTTGCACACGATAAATCGAGAACTTTCATATATAAAATATAATTCGATTGAAGAGAAGAAAGATGAAATATGACGATATGTGATAAGAAAATAAACAAAAAAAAAAAAAAAAAAAAAGAAGGAAGAAAGAAAACGTAAAACATTTGTTATAAATAACATTAGAAAATTATAATCGATGATAAATTGTAAAGAAACGTACGTAAAGATCGACAAAGTGATCCATAACGACTTATGACAATTCTCATTCTGAAGTCGTAGGCGTGAGCAATTTTCCAGTTCATCCAACAATTCTCTCGGACTCCTACACGATCTCGACGAGTGACTCGTTGCGTCGACGTTTGCCTCGCCTTTGTATTTAACCATAGCGGCGTGACCGAGAAATGCACACGTCAACTTTATACACTCGTTGTTGCACTCTGCAATTAAATTGACCGCTAAAAATATTCATTTAGATGTGCCTGTGCTTTCATCTTTCACAAATATTTTAACGATAACTCTCTTCTCACTTTTGACTCATCCAAATTGAAATCGAAATCTGAATAAAGTTTACGATTTAAAGATCTAAGATCGTCACATCAGACAGATCATGTCAGCGAAATTTTCTATGATTTTTGTTTGTAATCAAAAAAAAAAAAAAAAAAAAAAAAAAGAAAAAGAAAAAACAATTAATAATCAATATTATCACGATCATTCGAAATAACATTAATAATCGAGAAGTATAAAAACTATAATATTCCTGATACTTGTGACAGCGACGAGCAAAGATACTCAAGATACTCTGTTCGTTTCATTCAAAAATTTTCGAATTAAGATAAAGGAAGAAAAAAGAGGAAAAGGAAAAAAAAAAGAAAAAAAAAGAAAAAAGAGTATGAAAAATTCATCGTATGAAAAGTAATCAACTAATCCTAATCTGTAAGACCAAGGACGCCGGCTAGTTTCTTATTACATTTACGTGCCTCCAAGCAAGTTTTCAAAGTTGAAAGGGGAAAATTCAATGGCTCCAATGAAACTAACTAAGATCGGAAGGTATAGTTCGATCTCGAACTCTGGTCACGTATCGTGTGGATAAGCGTGCGGTGAACACCTTTTACCTAGCTACTTCTATACTACTCGCACAAGATCGGAGCCGACAAACGCAATACTGTGCACGCGTCTTATTGCCAAGACCACCACCGTGAACTCCGTAGACCTGGTAATTGCATAACTCCGGAGGTCGCGTCAGTAACGAGCGGCTTGTCTCTCCGATCTTCAAGATCGTAAGGCCAAACGAGAATTCTTCGAGTTTGCACGCGAGTCTCTTTTACCCTTTTCACATGCCGCAGTATTCACGTTAAACTTAAGTTAGTCTCTGTTTTAAAAAGGAATACAAAAATTAAATGAACAAACTTAAAAAAGAAGAAAAAAAAAAAAAAGAAAAAGATAAAGAAAAAAATGTAAAAAGATTCTTTCTTCCTTACACGAAAATCGATATTAATCTTATGCTTCTACAAATTATTCATTTTATATATACATATATATACATATATATATATATATATATGTATATCCCTTTAATTCTATATTTTATAAATAAATAAATGAAATGATTTGTCGATTGGAATAAATATTCCCTCTTTGTAGATCGAATCGATCTGGAATTTAAATCGTTTGATTCTCGATAAATAACACTCGCGAGATTTTCTTGGACAAGATTAACGTTAATTACATAGAACGAGGAAGGAACTCGAAAGTATGAAAGAGTTTTACTCTTTTTTTCAATGACTTCAAGAATTCAAAGTATGTGAATATCAACAATCTGTTATATACATACAACGTACCCTTATATATACATATATATATATATATATCTTTAATACATATATATAAAATTATAAAAATATATACCTACAGAAAGTACGTAGAATAAATGGTATCGGTATGCTGATTCTCGAAGCCTGGGAAAGGTAATCTAGGGTCGTACGAAGAGCACTGGAACGATTTGTCATACCTAGGTACACCTAATCGTCGCACATATCCTGACTACCAATTATCCAACGTAGTTGCCGACTAATTTAAAGCGATCGAAGTAGACTCATGTAATCGGCAACGTGAATTTGTTCTCGTTTCTTTCTTCTTCTATCACTTTGGTTGCATATGCGTCATCACGGTCAGCTGTTAATTATTCCATTGCAATAAGATTTATGCGTGTCTTTCTCGTATACATACGCTTTTCTCTTACGCAAAATTTTACATACTTCTTACTAGTATATTACCAGTACCACTATTACGATTTAAACTATGACTATGCCGAGCGTGAGAAACTCCCTCGGCTGCGACGTTCACGGTTAGCAATTATCTTTCATGTATTTATCAAGATACGGTTAGTGGACCGACCGAGAGAATTTTCAAAAGATTGCAACAACTTAAGAGACTGGGGAAGATACGAACAACCTGCGAAGAGACGACCATCTCATTTGTATTCCAACCGAGTTTAGAGAGGAGAGAAAAAGGGATGTTCTATTTTACGAGCGCCCTTTATATATGATCCAGACAAATTGGATCTCTGAAGATTATGACGAAAAATGGTGAAAAAAAAAGAGAAAAGAAAAAAAGAAAAAGATAAAGAAAGAAAAAACGAATCTTATTTGTTTAGAAAGTTAATAGCTAAATTAACATCGTACAATCGAGTAAAAATTGAGAAGGAAAAAAGGACAAAAAAGAAAACAAGAAGAGGAAGAAGGAATGAAGCATATTAAAAGTTACAAAATATTTCATATTAATTCGTATGATTAATTACTATTAAAAAATTGAACATGAAATCTTTTTCCAATTTATAAAAGTATCCATATATATATATATATATATATATATATATATATATATATATATATATATATATATATACATAGATATGTACAAATAGAATTCATTTTTCAAGTAGCATAACATTTACGACTAGGCCAATATTACATCAACTTGTTCATTTATCAGACTAACGTAGGAGCCAATCATCACAGTGGGATATAATTTTAGGCCTTACAAACGAGCCGACTCTTTTCAAAAGAGTCGTCAAACTCAACCTTTTGCCCTGTAAGAACATATTACGCTATACACTGAAAAGTAATTAGAATTGCTTCGTTATTAGAGCCCTTTTTCTCGTACGGTTGTATCGAATGTTCTTCGAAGATCGTAACGAGCGAACTACAAAGGGAAAAGGGCGGTTCGACGGACAAACGAGCCTCGATACATATATATACGTACATCCATATCTCCATACATAAATACATACATACATACATATATACATACATACATTCATACATACATACAAACAAAGATACGAGGATGAGAAAGAACAAGAGGAGGAGGAGGAAGAAGAAGAAGAAGCAAAAAAAAGGAAAAAAAAAAAGAAAACAGAAAGAAAGAAAAATGGCGTCGATAAGCAGGAGCACTTCTGCCAATGAAGTAGCTCTAGCCTAATTGGACCTTCGTTGCTTTCTCATATGGAGCCAACCTTTCTTCATAAATTAACTTTACGCGATGGCTTTAATTAAACTACCGATCACGATACGAACATAATTTTTATTTAAAATAGATGGACGTGACTAAATCTATTTTTCTTTTTTTTCTTTTTTTTTTTTTTGACCATGCAATAATAACCTTTTTAAAAGTATTGATTTATTATACGCTACCAATATGCCTTAGATCTAACAATAAATCTAAGAAAACGTGTTAGCAAAGAGAAGAATGATCCTTCAGACGACCACAAACTCTCCTGTATAAAATGACATATGCAAAATTATGTGAATATCTTTACATCTTATGCCCAGTAGTCGATCGTAAAGATTTATTGACATATCGATAGCTCGTCGTTACTGACAGTTTTACATGTAGAAATAAAATAATGATCTTTGTTAACAGATCGACACCTATGTGATTATCATTACATGCTAATTATCATTGAAATCGTTTAAATAACAAATGTAAATAAATTCCAATTAATAATGCATACAAGCGTAAATATAAATGATAATTTCTCTTAGATCTTATGTAAAGAAAAAGAAAAAAAAAAAAAGAAAAGAAAGAAAAAAAAAAAGTAAAATCTCTCAGCTAAAGATGAAATGACATTAAAAAGATCTTCGGTTTCCCTTTGTGTGGTCGGACGTTTCGAGGGGGGAAAAAAAAAAGAGAAAAAAGAAAGAAAGAAAGAAAGAAAGAAAGAAAGAAAGAAAGAAATAAGAAAAAGGAAAAATGTCGAACGCCGGAACGAATCAACATTCGATGTTTGATAACTCCATCGAACGTTCGTGGACCAAGTAAGATGAGCTTTTACAACGCCGACGAAGAGATATTTCGTACCCGATTACGAACGTGTCAGCTGGCGCTCGCAGAGACAGAGAAAGAAAAAAAAAGAGAGAGAAAGAGAGAGAGAGAGAGAGAGAGAGAGAGAGAGAAAGACAGAAAAAGAGAAAGAGAGAACTCAAAAGGTTCTTTCTACTATGCACGAAAACTGGCCTATACAATGTCTGTATAAAGTTCCTTACCCGTTTGCCAAATTAACTTGGTGAACCACGAATTTACTTTCGACCACCTAGTAGTATCGAATTACATGCGCTACTGGTATACACTTCGGTCACTCGATCTCTCCGACTTTTAGCAATCCGACCACCTGTCATCAGCACACGTCTAATCCACTAAAGAGAAGAAGATTAAAGGACCTCTTCTAATTTTCCTACTCCAAAAAGATTTTATCTCTTTTATCTTTCTTCATTCACCATTTTACTACTATTTGTATCACCATTCTATACTATTATTATTATTATTATTATTATTATTATTATTATTATTATTATTATTATTATTATTATTATTATTATTATTATTATTATTATTGTGGAATTATTCTACCAATTGGAGTAAACCAAAAGTATCTAAGTTTGTAGTTTTACGATTTTAGAGAAAGAAAAAAAAAGAAATATTAATCTAAAAAATTACGACGAACAATGAACGATCTTTTAAATTATCTACGAACTTTCCATTTGCCCTGTATTCTATCGTTACATTATTATTATTTTATTATTACATTGTTATTATTATTTCTTTTTCTTTCTTAATTTTAATTTTTATTTTTATTTTTATTAATTCCAACGATTCGAAGTTAATTGAAATAAAACAAAGAATGAGATAATTGTTTGTGGATTTTTAAAAAATTCTTGGCCCATTCACGAAGGACGAGGCAAAAAATTTTACTACGAATTCATCCGATAGTTGTTACATGTCCCTTGTAAATCTTTTCGTGACCTTCGACCACGTCTTTTTCTTATCGTTTAGAAAATCATCAGAAAGCATCAATGCATACTGTGCTTTGGCAAAGGAGATAAGAGATACTTACTGGAGACAAGGATCGAACTTTAAGACAAAGAGAAAGATAGAAAAAGAAAAAATATCTCTCAACTATACCATAACACTAGTGGCTACTGCAATGCGATAGCAGACCAACATGAGGCCCAATTAAGGACCTGTAATTTTTTTTTCCTATTCTATCTTTATCTCTCTTTTTCTCCTTTAGTCTTTCTCTTTGACTTCTATCTATCTAACGAAAAGAAGAAATGAAATTTCTCGACAGTATTCAGAATCTAAAATGTCAAAAGATGGACGTGTCGTTGAATCGTTAAAAATAATGTCTCACAGTGACATTAAAAGAAGCATACTCTTCTTCTTCTCCTTCTAACCCACTTATCCCTATCTCACATCGGCATCTCAAATTTTATTTTAGAATGTAGATAATAAGAAAAAAAAAAAATAAGTTTACTCAATTTCCAAATCCCTTTATCGTCTAAATTAATTATAAATTTTTTTCAACGATTAAATTCTAAACAAAATATAATTAATAAATTAATAAATATGAAAGGAATACAAATATCGAAGAAAATGAAAAAAAAAAGAAATCAAAGAACAAATGATTGAACTTAGATATCGTACGAGAGAAAAATCCTTAAATATTGTTCTTATATAGATGAAAATTATTATTTTTTTTTTTTTGACTATTAGTTAATATTCAAAAACGTGGGTAGTACATAGTAGGAGCCCCATGGCTCCTTTAAATTGAATTTTTGGATAGGTTCCCTTACGCGGAACCTTTACGGTTACGGGGAACTATTAGAGAGTAATGAGTTTCACCGGAGGTATCCTATCTCTAAACATAGTAGCACGGTAGTGGCTCTTCTTATCTCGTTCGAGATCCGGCATATAGCCACTCCTTTCTCTAGTATCCTCCAGGCGTCGTTTAATCTCTCATGAGAAAAAAGAGAGAGAGAGATAGAGAGAGAGCAAGAGAGAGAGATAGAGAGAGAGAGAGAGAGAGTGATAGAAGATACTCATTCTTTTCTCTGAGAAGAGCGAGACGATTTAAAAGGACCATCTCGTCTTGTCTCATCGTGTTTGGTACCTAGCTAGCTAGCTAGCTAGCTAAGGAGCCAAACAGATTACGCATTTGGATTTCGATAAATCCAACGCGTTCTAACCTTTTGTCGGCAACTTCGTTTAACCAGAATTCTCAACTCTGATACCTTCAAGTCTCGATAATCTCGCCTTTAAAAATATCTTCGAGCTAATAATTCGAATAGCTTTTTCGTGTATTCCCCACTGAGGTGGCATTGCTTACTAATTTCTTAACATTCCGATCTCTTTGCCATGCTTTATTACTTTTGAATATTATCAACTTCAAATTGATCGATAAACTGAAACGATAGAGAAAGAAAAATAAAAGGAAAAGAAAGAAATAAAAATTGAAATGAAAAATTGTTCGAAATATTCGAAATCTTTTTTAGAATATAATAATCATTGAGAATATCGTAATATAGTAATCTATAAGATGATCGAAGATCATTAAATATTTTTTTCTATAATAATTTTCAAGAACAATTTATCTTGGCTTTATATATGTACATATATATATATATATATATATATATATATATATATATATATTAAATTCACGATTTAAAAGTCTCAATATCTAAATCGAATTGCGAGTTAAAATGAAAGTAAAAATCGTCCATGAGACATTTAACGAAATAGTAGTGATGATCAATGATAAATCGCTGGTAGGCGTACAGGTGGGCCAGAAGAAGGCCGGCGAATACTCGAACACGAAGGCGGGTGCTGCATCCTACCGGATTAATATTTCGTGCACGCACGCGCAAATACAATGACTCGTGCAAAAAGTTAAAAGGCCCAGGTGAGGCCCTCGTGTACGACGTTGAACCATCGATGAAGGGAACCGCAGTAAGATAAAGAGAGAAAGAGAGAGAGAGAAAGAGAGAGAGAGAGAGAGAGAGAGAGAGAGAAGGAAGTAAAGCGGTAAGCAAAAGGGAAAGAAAGAGATAGCGATATCCAAGGAAGGGAGCATAAGATTGTACCAGTTTTTCGATCGGCTATTGATACCACCGAAGAGCTGCTCCCCTGTATATGCATGAGTCTGCGAATTTCTTTCGTGGTCGCACGCCCGCCGTGCCCATAAAACGAATTCGTCCGACATATCCGTCCGACTGTCCTGCGATCTGCCATCGGCAAAAAATCCATCGTCGATTATACAAGATCGATCTCTTTCTTCCCGAACGATATTTAACTGTCATCTCCAACTCGTTCGCGTGAGCCTTCTCGAGATCATATACATTTTCCTGTAGCATGTTATTTTTTATGTAGGTTGGTAGAGAATATTTTTTGCAAATTATTGTCGAAAAAGAGAGAGTAAAAGACAGAGACAGACAGAGAAAGAGAGAGAGAGAGAGAGAGAGAGAGAGAGAGAGAGAGAGAGAAAGAGAATGAGAGAAAAAATTGAGAGAAAATGAAAAAATAATGGAAGAACTACAATCAATGGATAATATTTTTTTTTATAAAGAATCTATTCATTTTTTTAATAAAGAAAAATTTATAAATAAATATATATATATATATACATATATAAATATATGTATAATATAAATAATTATAACAGAACTAATTATATATTCTTCAATATTAAAGTCACATAAAAAATCGATATTTAATATTAAATAAATATAAAGAATTAAAATATAATTGATACGCATTATATAGCATTAGATTGCTTCTTGCATTAGATTAACTTCTTCTTACGGCGAACTCCGGATATTCTATCTTATTTGTATCACCGATTCAAAGTTATTGCGAGGTTTCACGATAATCTTAATGAACGTAAGTACTTACCTATGGTTCGCGCGAGGCCTTTCGACTGGTGCAAATCACAAGAAGGCAATCGAGGGCCGATTTCACAAAGGAGAAATTAATGTTTACGCCAGACGAATTCTACCGCGAGTGTGGTAGAATCGAAGGAGCCAATTATTGGCTGCACGGTGCGAATATAAAAGGCGTCGGGGAGAGAGCGATCAGCTTCGTGAATCTTCCTTTCTCTCTCTCTCTCTCTCTCTCTCTTTTTCTCCCTCTCTCTTTTTCTCTTCGTTCCACGAGAAACGAGAAGAAGAACCTGAAACGAGCACGTTCGACACCTTCGCGGCCTCATTAACGCTGCGAGCGTTAATTATGTTCCAGAGAAACGGCCTAATTGCCGACAATCCTATAGCGAAGAGGCTACGGAGAAGCAGAGAGAAGGATTCGAAGCAAAGGAACCATCTCTGTTTCACGATCGATGCACGTTGCACTTCCTTTGGCCTTCCGAAGCAGAAGTCCCATAGTATAGTAGCCTCTAAACGAGATCATCCGACGTGTTTACGTGCTAAGCACCTTAATGGACGGGATCCGAAAAACAGGTTGAGTATATCGTGACGATTCGGAGAAAGCCGAAAAACGTGACCATTTCTAACTTCTCCTTTCTCTATCTATCTATCTTTATCTCTCTCTGTCTCTCTCTGTTTCTCTTTGTCTCTCTCTCTCTCTCTCTTTCTCTTTCTTCACAAATTTAATGATTTTCGTGGAAAACATTCGATGCAACTTCGAAATATTTTTCCTCTTTTTTCTCCTTTTTTTTTTGTTTTTCTTTTTCTTTTTTTCTTTTTTTTCTCTTTTTGACGCAAGAAGAAACGTGATCTAATCAGATTTATCTAACACCTCTGCACGAATATCTACGAGTTTCACTTTTATTTTTTTTTTTTTCTTTTTTTTTTTTTTAATTTTTTTAAGACGAACACCTTATCGCTATACTTAAATGAATATCTGACTTATATACAATGGACTATCTAGATACTTGTTCTAAATGCATACCAAGATGAATGGATAGTGAAATCGAAAGAGAAAAAAAGAAGAAAAAAAGGAAAATAAAAATAAAAATAACGCAGAATTCTTGGAACGATTGCGTTAAAAATCATAGCGAGGAAAATATTCAGTTCTAGTAGAAAGGAAACCGTGGTAGTTTGAGTTAGTCGTAAAATTCTGAAACCGTTTAAAGTCATTTACAGCTGCTTTACGACTCTCTCTTTCTCTCTCTCTCTCACTCTCTCTTTCTCTCTCTCTCTCTCTATCTCTCTCTCTCTCCTATTCTAAAAAATAAAAGCGAAAAAAAAAGAAGCTTTGTGAAACTTAAGAGCACGTGAAAATCCATCCAAGTACAAAACGATTTTTACTGCTTCGAGTTATATACCAAAATGGATCCAACCCATTTTGAAGAACTTAAAAAGCCTAACCAATCGCTGAAATAAAGAACCATTGTCTTCCATAAGCGAAAGAAAGAAAAAGTGAAAAGAAGAGAAGAAGAAAAAGAGAAGAACATTGAAAAAAAAAAAAATAGAAGAAGAAAAAAAAACAAGAGATAACAAAAAATCGTTCGTATTACAAGAGAACAAAGAAAAAAAGAGAAAAACAAACAAACAAACAAACAAACAAACAAACAAACAAACAAACAAACATACAAGGAAAAAAAAAATAAAGGATCAAAAATATCTCGTAATACGTACGATGTCGTGGAATATCTGAAAACGCCGTATCTCGAATCGCCCTGAAGAGAATCCAAAAGAATTTTCACCTTGTCGATTCGTATCATTGACAGATTTAGGTAAAAGCAGCTAACTGTTGAGTTGCCTCTTTAATTGGGATCGAAGAAGGTTCTGGCTTGAACGATCGATGAAAATAAAGTGGCTTTCGTCTTAGCGCTCGCGCGAATTCTCCAAGTTGCAACTACGTTCTCGGATGTCCTAATGAATTCCTTGGGTTAACTTTTAAGAGAGAAAGAGAGACAGAGAGAGAGAGAGAGAGAGAGACCAAATTTAGCGGTAAATTTTCTTATACGAATCACACCTCATGCTGCACGGCACGGCACAACGTAGTACTGCCCAACGCGGCGCCGTACTTCTCACCATAAACGATTCACCAAACGAGAATACGCAGACATTTTTATTACGTAAAAAGATAACTCCACGAAGAAGTCAACATTTTCGTTCTCAAACGTATCACTGTTTACTTTAATTAAGATTTTCAAAGAACCGCTATTGGATTTATACTTTTTTTTCTCTTTTTTTTTTTTTGTTTTGTTCCATTCCTTCTAAAAATTCAATTCAATTCGTTCCTTCATATTTTTCATATTAAATATTCATATGTTAAATTTTCAAACACGGATTGTTTCGTAAGTACATAGTAATAGTAATTATTCAATACCGATATCTTTTAATAATAATAATAATAATAATATTATTATTATTATTATTATTATTATTATTATTATTATTATTATTATTATTATTATTACAACGATGAAGGAATATTATTTTGGTTTAGGAAAAGAGGAAAAAAAAAGAGAAAAAAATAATAACTAATACTAAATCCTTTAGAAATTGTCTCCTAAAAATATATATAATCACTAAGAGATAGTTCGTATTACAATATTCAAATAAATTACACACATCCTTTGCATCATAATGACCCCTATGCCTATTACCTCAGCGACGTTCTCTAATCTTTCCAACGAAAAGCGTCAAGAAGATTGCTCTCTTCCTTTCATAAAGAAAAACAATTTCTATATTCATCGAATTATTTTCATACACAATGGTCCAAACTCTGATAGAACGTATTAACTTGTTTCTTATTAACATAATAATGAACGTTTAAACGAAACCTATCGAGAGATTTCTATAGAAAGCAAACTCATTTCTCTATCTCTTTCTCTCTTTCTCTTTCTAAACGGTTCTTCGAGATTTCAAGGCGCGAAATTTTTAAAGCTCGGCCGTTCTCGTAAACGTTCCAAGTCGTCGCAGCTGTTACGTCGATTTAGAAAATTGCACTCGATCGCTACGTGCTGGTAGCACGTAACATGGCGTGACTATCGCACGCGACCGGATCCGACACCACAATAGCCAGCTCGTAATCATTTCCAAAGGAAAAAAAAGAAAAAAAAAAAAAAAAGAAAGAGAAGAAACGAAGAAAAAACAAAAAGAAAAGGAAGAAAAAGAAAAGAGAAGGAAGAAGGTATAAAACGAGGAAGTAATTTCTACCTTGAAATCCCTTGTTTCCTTTTTTTTTTTTTTCTTTTTTTTTTCATTATTATTATTACGAAATCTCTTATACCTATCTGACACGTGGCACACGTTCATTCACAATTTACAACCTAATTTATTTCTTACGTTTTACTTCAAACGTTTTATTTACCATATTGAAAGAAATTCACGATTAATTAATTCACGATCAATTAATAAAGACTTTTAATTAAAAAATCTCAACTTTCTTACCAACTTTTTTTTTTGTGTTTCTATTGTCTTTGAATTTTGTACTACTTATTTTCATGTATATATACGTATATATATATATATATATATATATATATATATATATATATATATATATGTATATTTCTTTTCCTGAAGGCTTTGCTATAATACGTTTTCTCATCCTCGAAGTCCACGTGTGTTATTCAGGTTGAATGATCTCGAAATGTCCGTAAGGTACAACTGGTATTCTTTACACCTCGTTGTTTCGCTCAAACTCGACCGTTGCGTAGCCCTAAATCAGCCATGCCGACAGTCTCGAAGCCGTAACGGTCGAGTTCTTCCACACTCGGAGGGGCTCTTATGCGAATTCTCAATGTACCAATCTGCCAGAATCATGAAGCACGATCTGGAAACTGTAACGCGTGTTCACAGAAAAGAAGAAATAAAAGATAAATGAAAGAAACAGAAAGATTTCAAAGCCAAAATTTAATTCCTCGCCAAAAATTAATCCCGTTGTTAAATAAAACATAAACTTCTTGAAATATTTTTTATATATTAATAAAAAAAACATGTGTATATATATATATATATATACATGTTATATTATATTATATTATATAATATAAAATTCGATGCAGGTAATATTAAAGATAAACATTATGTTCAATAATAGGATCATTCACATCAAATAAAAATCTTTATCGATACGATCATTCCTCCTCTCTCAGTCCTTTCCCTCTTTCCCTTCCGTCCTCTCCCGCCACATAACTAAGCTATCATTCGCACATTTACAAACCCAACTGAAGAACACGGTGTGAAAATTACAGGCACGCCGATCCATTTCGAAGGAGCTTATCCGCTCACAGGCACAACCGTACTTGAGAACGAGAGAAAATTGCAGCTACTAAAATCCTTTTTAACTTATACATATGCTAGTCTCTCTAACGTATCTCTCGGGGATATAAATTTATAGGTTACCCCATACATATACAGGGTATCCCATGAATAAATAACAGTTCTTAGATAAGAATAACCTCGATTATTCGTCGAATAAAAATTATAAATACATAGAATGTTCCATAATATAATCATTCTTAGATGAAAACAAATTCAACGATATTTCTAATAAAAATTTACATCGATATATGTATATATATATATATATATATATATATATATATATATATATATAAATATATATGTATATCCAATCTTCTTTTCAAAAGCAATTTAAGAAGAAGAACGATCCTAGTTTAGAGAGTTCCTCACTCTAACAAGAT
>NC_140823.1:4017500-4062500 GCF_050613455.1 Vespa mandarinia
ATGGTCCAGATGTCGAAAGAATTTTCAGATATTCGAGAAAATGGACAATGAAACTTTGACGAGATAGAAACGAAAAAGGTAGGTATGGTCTTTGCGGATAGTGAACACTGAACTATTCTATTCTCAAGAGTCTTTCTTTGTTGGTGGAACAATAAGGGTCAGAACTGAAAGTGCAAAGGGTGTGATGCAAGGTGCTACCTATGTTGGTCCATTGTCTCACAGCTGTCGAGGCGACCGATCATTCGCATAAAGCGAAGGATCTCTTTTTCCAAAATGGCAAAAAGAGTTCCTCTTCGATAATAAAAGAAAAAGGAATAACACAAAGAATTTCGTTTCAAAATTCTTTCAACAATATTCGTAAACTTTTAGTCGAACTTGAAAATTGAAAAAAAAAAAAAAAAAAAAAAGAAAATTGTCATCGAATATAATTTAATTCTCTGTTACCCAATGTTTTTTTTTCCCCATATCTAAAACCACAAAACTTATGGTATACTTACATATACTTTGCAATTTTACTGTACTATTGTATTTTTGTGTATATTAAAATTTGGCAAGTTTCTTCTTATAATTTGTATATACCTTTTTTTTTTTAAATCATTTTCATTTAATTACAGAGTTAATCCTATACGATCTTTCTTCTTTTTTTTCACATCTATATTATAATAACATAAAACTCATCCTAGTATTAAGAATAAATAAAATTTAATAGCGAGAAAATAACTATGGTTTTTAATAAAATTAACTTCAAAATTATATGACATTGCAGAAGGATTAATTTTAAAAATTGCAAAAAAAGAGCGAACGTACGAGAAGAGGAAAAACATTTCTTCGAAGAAAGTTGATTCGATCGATCGATCGATCGATCGACCGATCGACCGACCGATCGATCGATAGATAGATCGAAATCGCCTTAAGTGAACGGAGAGACTTCGATTTCTGCAACACACAAAGTGACTCTGGTAATGGATTTGTTATAGGCCGTCTCGCACGTATAGAACCGTAAAGATGTTCGAACGTAATCGTAGGTATCCGCGCGGTTGATGCGCACTTACAAGAAAACCGGATTAGCTCGATGTATAATTTTCGAAGATCGTCAGACGATAAATTGTGACACACCTGAGGGCTCGAAATTGCTCCTTCTTATCACTCGTTACGTGTCAACTTCACGACGATCAATGATTCGTTACACTTTCATATATGTGAACTTATTGAATCGTTATTGTTGGAGAAAAACATTACGATATATTCCGAAGTAAACAAAATAAATATATATATATATATATTTTCAATAAGAAAATTGATATTTATAAATTTATTATACAATTTATTATAAATCAATTACTTTATTACAATTTACATTGCTAATTAAACTTCGTTCATTCATATTTCATACTTGCCCATATCGTTACATTGCATGAATAAGCATAGATCCGAAATGTAAACCATTGATTCGCATTATGAAAATTAGGATTAGAATAGGAAAAAGAAAGAAAGAAAGGAAAAAAAAGAAAAAAGAAAAAAAAAGGAAAAAAAGAAAAAATACAAATTGGATATTTAAGGGATAAGGTATCAAACGAAATCGAGATAAGACGAAGGACATGCATGACCGATCGAGCAAACGCACCTGATGGATGACGTTGGAATCGAAGATCATCTTCTCCTCTTCTCGCAGAAAGCAAGCCGTTCTTTGCAAGTCACGGAACGAGCGCTGCTCTTGACCGTGACGATCTTCTTTGAAAGGGCACGCGAAACGGACACAATGTTGAATCGTGACTCAACTTTAGTTTAGATCTCTTCTATCGATTTGACTTACGATACTTTTACGAGTAAACTTTTCACAATGAAATACTACTAATTTTTATATTTTATCTTATCAAAGTTTAATTTTAATCAAAAGTTTAATTTTAATTATTTAAATATTGCTTATGGTAACACGTAAATAGATGAATACTTACATATTCTCGAGCATTTAATAATTTTTCTTTTTTCATTCCTTTTTTTTTTTTTGCAATCGTATCGTTGTCTAAATTAATGAATTAAACGTCATTTCTAACGCATACTCGTTTATTCACGAGTACCTAATGATTTGTTTTTTTTTCTTCTTTTTTTTTTTTTTATTGTAAAAAAGAACATTACAAAATTCATTTCGTTTTCATCTGCCGCATCAAAATAATCCAAATAATTAAACGAATATATTTTCTTGAAAACGTATAACTTATAATAAACATTAAACGTTTTTCCAATCATTATTACCTGTATGTGCATATTCGAAAAAACTTAAAATTCGTGCGAACGATCGTTTAAACGATATCAAAGGAAAAATTAATCCTCGAAATTCGAAGAATAATGTAACGTCGTAAAGGGAATCGCTCAACGATTAAATAAGCGGACTTGATACGTACTAATTACGAACGATGGATTTAAAGGGTTAGTTGTTCAGAAACGGCTACTAAATTAAACTATAAAGACATTTTTCGTTAATTACACTGATACACAACTGGCGGCAAAGCGCAAAACCCTTTTCGGTAGGAACTTTAGGGATCGGTTCAGAAGCATAATTAACGGACGAGTAAAAGAGAGAGAAAGAAATAAAGAAAGAAAGAAAAAGAGAGAGAGAGAGAGAGAGAGAGAGAGAGAGAGCAAGTTGGAAGGACTCATGGTACGCGAACATAATTTTGTAAATAATGATCGGTGATTCGGGGGTATGGTGCAGAGATAATAATTCAAAAGAGCGGGTATTTACGTTCCCCTTATTCTCGCTACCTCGACCATCCAGGGCGTTAAGTCATCCTTATTCCTCGTTAAGTGCGGCCTCTTTCGTATCTCCTCTCTCTTTCATTCTCTCTCTCTCTCCCTCTCTCTCTTTCTCTCTCTCTGTCTATCTATCTATCTCTCTCTTCTTCGGAGAGTGCTCGCAACGGGTGAAAATTAATATTTTCGGCGAGATGAAACGAAAGTTGGCCGTTGCTAGGCCATGGGACGATGTCAAAGGACTAATGCGAGCGACCGATGAATCCGATCTCTGTAATTAAGCGTTAGGGCCACTAATGACGAAAGAGAAGGAGAGAAAGAAGGAGAGAAAAAGAGAGAGAGAGAGTTCTTCACCTGTGCTACGAACCAAACTATGCGATCTCCTATATTGTCTCTCTCTCTCCCTCTCTCTCTCTCTCTTGTAGTAGACGCATATTAACTTGAATGACTCGCCTCTCTCTCTTTCTCTCTTTTTCTCTCTTTCTCTCTATCTATCTATCTATCTATCTATCTATCTATCTATCTATCTATCTATCTATCTATCTATCTATCTATCTATCTATTTATCTATTTCTATCTCTGTCTCTGTCTCTGTCTCTCTCTCTCTCTCTCTCTCGTTCTCATTTGTCCAACCGCGTCAAAATCGAACGCCCCCCTACCGGTAGTCCAGCAATTAATATCAAATTATCAGCACGATCAATCTGACGCGTTCCAACCTTCGAAAGTGAAACGGATATTCGATTTACACTTACTTCTGAGAGAAATTATCTAAGTTTATAGTAATTTCTCCATCGTTTGATTTTTATGAATCTTTTTGAGAAACTTTTTTATTTCAATTTGTAGAGAACAATGGATCGATAGTTAAAGAAAGTAGGACGATTTCTTAAAGAACGTTCAATTTATATTTACTTTCAATCGAATCTCAATTCTTTACTATATCATATATAATAAATCTGTATCTATGAAATGATATTGGTACGTAAAATTATTTGAATCAAGCTAAAGATCTATAATTGAAAATCATTTTGATAATACAATGTTGAAATTCTTAAAGAATATTCATGTTAAATAATCAATCGAATTTGAAAACTCTTGGTTTAGTCTGAAAAAAATTCATCTTCTCGAATTATCTTCTAAATGACGTTGAAAAAGATCCTGAGAGAAATGTTCAAAGGGAAAAAAGCAAGTGTGAGACTCGATAGGAATTCTCATCGAAATCCACGTCGATCATTTGTAGATCGCACAACTATCGATCAGCCCCCTTACGGTGCAAATTCCTCGAAGGTGCCCTCGAGGATCCAGACATTCCTATCGCGCAGGTGTCCGCTAACTATCGTGCAAAATGATAACCTGCAAGGAGAGAGACATGATCGTTCAGGTATTTATATACTTCGTTTACCACAAGAGATACTCTACTTGAAGGCCAACGAATTGACATCGTGAGCTTGAAGTTATTTTGAGATACTTCAACGACAGCCACGACCTTAATACGTAAGTTAATCCTTCAATTTACTGTCATTTAAAACATTTATAATGGACGAGCTCTTTAAATAATCCTTCGAAATATGAATTAACATAAATAGTACTCACAACTGTTCCTTTATTACGAGCATACGAATATACAATATAAAGTGCATATAAAAGAAATCATCAAAATTTGTACGAAAGAAATTTTTAATATCGATCAAAGAGAAGAAAAAAAAAAGAAAAAAAAAAAAAAAGATCTCTCGCACCCTTAATGCCAATGAACAAGAAGATTTGGCAAGATGTACTGAACCATATTTCAAAATTAAAATATGCTTTTCAGACGAAACGCTCTCGACATCTTTATGGACGATAAGGAAAAGGGGGAAAAAAAAAAAGAAAAGGAAAAAGAGAAAAGAAAAAAATCAAAGGAGACGCGAAATCCCACGTTGTCATCGTGACGAAGACGTCAGGATCTATCTCTTAAATGGACGAATTTGTTGCAAGCGTAGATCTTATTGTAAAGTAGTGCCCGTAGCTTCATGGCAGCTGCTTTTAATCCCTCCCCACCAACTCGTCTCTGTCCGCGCACGCGGTGAAAAGGTGAAAGTAGTGGGGTTAACGTTATCTCAGTCCTATCTGCGATCGGTCGGTGCGATATTTCTAACAGGGCCTCTGGACCCTAGTACCTTACCCCATAGATCTCAACGGATAAGGTTTGTGGCGTCCGCGGGACCCACCAGGGGGCCTCACGGAACCCTCCATTGTGTTCTTCCTCTTCTTCTGCTTATGGCCCGCGACCTCTTCTACTCCTACTCCTCTTTCTCCTCGTACGAGTCTCAACCACAAACTTTCTATCCTCCTTTTTTCACTCTTTTGAATTATTACTTTGTATTTCAGCTTAAAATACATTATTAATGTCGATAATCGTTTAATAAAAATATATATCGATATGTAAGAGTTTAAATAATAATTATACATATCGAGATAAATATGAAAACATGAACAAATATTTTCAATTTAGATCTATTTAAAAATGACATATTTTATATTTTAAATAAAACACGTATACGTGTTAGAATTTGTTTTTTCCTTTTTCTTTTTCTTTTAGCTTATCATCATTTACTATTTGAAATGACAAGCTGTTAATGCCAAAGTATAGTAACAAAGAAGATGAAAAGTTTATGACCAACGAAGAATATCGAGACTCTTTTGAAATAACAACACAAATAAAGAAGATCGTCCACTTGGAGAGTTTGCGGATCATTCATGGTGTAGACATAACAGTATCCCTTGAGATAAACGAAACATATCTAAAGTGTAGTCCTCCAACGATATCTTGCAGTTCTATAGCCGGATATCTTGAGATAGTTATCTGTAGGAAGCGTGGGTGTCTCAATGACGTGACCGGTCACGTTGACGACCGATCAGATAACATACTTGCCCAGAGCGTGACAATTTTCGTCGCGACACCTTATTGGCGAAACTCTATCACCATTCGAGATATATCAAATAAATATATTCCATCTTTTTTTACAGATATTTTCAAGAACATAACGGAAACTATCTTCTTAAGTCTATTAATTTACATAATATTCAAATATAATATTACACATAATAGACTTTAATGGATTAATCCTATAATTATATGGATTTAATATTTGTAGAATAAATACATTTAACGTTTAACAGGATCAATATCATAGAATCTATTAAATAGATTAATATATTATACATATATATATATATATATATATATATACATTTTTACAAATTTTCAAAAGTAAATCATACATCGAAGAATTCAAGATATAAGAATGATCGAGAAATTAATTTCATAAGCAATAAAATGATCTGATATATTTCTTATAAAATTAATCGAAGATTTATCTGTTAGATTTATCTTACCAGAAGAAAAAAAAAAAAAAAAAAAAGAAAAAAAGAAAAAGAAAAGAAAAAACTTTCTCTCTTTCTCCTCTAACTATCACGAACAAAAGATTTCCGTGTTATGGGGATAAAAATCTAAAAGATCTTGATTGGTCCATGAAAAACGTTTGGGATCGACTCGATGATCCTTAAAAGTATTGAATTTCGAAAGAAGCGCGGCCACTTTGAACGATGCCAAACAATTTCTGAAGTTACTCGAGTGTATCCGCCCTTTCACGGATAACTTGATCTCATTGATGATAAACTCACCGGCAAAACATTCTATATCTTTTCTATGATCAGATATCTCATGACTTAACAAGCGAATTGTACGCGAGAGTTAATTGCACTTCGAATCGATTCTCGAATTTACACACGTATACAAAGATACATAGATATACGGAGAATTATTTAATGCGGAAGTTTATGTTTTCTGGTGAACACGAGAGAATCGATTATTTATTTCTTCTGCGTTAGAAACAATTTACGAACTCATTAGATTCTTATCGATTTACTATATATAATTTAAGATTGTGCTAGTTTCTATCGAACAAAGTGAAAGCTAAGTTTCTTTGTTTCTTTTTTCTTTTCTTTTTTTCTTTTTTTTTCTTTTTTTTTCTAGATATATCCAACAAACAAATTGAAACAAATAATCTAATTCATTTAAATATTAAATTCTTGTTATTAGGGATATAGTAATGATAATTATTTTATACATATATATATATACATTTTTTTTTTCTTTCCTTAAATTAAACTTTCTAAAGAGAGTATATATTTAATAATACAAATCAAGATATACAATGAATTAACAATATCTAAAAGAAAAATCTCTCTAATGTGATAGAATGCACGAAATTTATGACAGAAATTTCCTATATATTTACTCTACGGTTGAATACGGTCTTGACTAGACATTTGAGACGAAAATTAACGTGAAGGACGATCCGTACTTCCTTCGTAGAGTAATTAAAGTTCTAAATGTCTTTCCTAAAGGCACGTACGACCAACTCGTAAAAAGGAATCCTCCCTGTTATACTCAAAAGTCCGGGAGCCTGTTCTAACTCGCGTTAAAATAAAACCACAATTCGGCATGAGTTTTCTACGTTTGGTTAGGAAATTTAAAGCTCGTGTTAAGGGCCCTGAAAATGTGTGTCCTCCTTTTATAGTTGGCCATAAAGCTCTAAAGGCGGAAGTAATGCTTTTCTAAGGGAGATTTTATAGAGCATAGACTTTCACGTTAAAATATTCAACGGAATGTAAAGGAAGATAATTCTCAAAGTTAACTCCAAAATGTTTATTCTTATAAACAAGCTATATCAGTATATATATATATATTCATATATATATATATATATATATATATATATATATATATGAAAGAATATTAAAAAAAAAAAAGAAGAAAAAAAGAAAAGAAAATAACGCCACTGAAAAAATTAGAAAATATTAAATTAAATTTTCTCTCTCTATCATTTCAATTTAATTATATTTCTACGATCGTATATTTAATCACATATATTATAGTTCTCGATATAAACAAATAAATACTAATATATACTGTGGTATTATCGAAATATGTAGAAACAATTCGTGAATGAAAGTATATCAATTTTCAATCGTTCTTCGCTATTTTACTTTTCTATTTATGTGTTAATCGAAAGGGGAAAAAAAAGAAAGAAAGAGAGATGATTAGAGAGAAGAAAAAAATTCACATTGAATCGATACATATATAGGGGAAAAAAAAAAGAAAAGAAGAAAAAAATCTTAGTAAGGTGAGAGAAGAACGAAGAGAGGAATGTTTAGATGTCCGTAGGTTGGAGTCGTGAAAAATAAAGACTAAATATTTTTCCGTGAACGTGGCCGACGACAAGGTATACAATGAGGGCGACAATGGAAGACTTTTAACGGCACCGTACGACAACATCGTACAGGCATAATCCACAGGGTTTCCAACGTTATCTCGTCTCGATCTAAAGGATCCTACTCTTGGATCCTGAAGAGCTCTAGATCCTCTTGCGATATATCCTATGGATCTGCACGCACCAGCTGTGCCACTGAAACTCAAACGACACGAATTCGTACAAATCTCTCAAGGCTCAAAAAAATAAATGCAATTGTATTTAAATTAATCGTTTATTAATAAAAATAAATTCATCTCTAGGAAGGATTTTAGTTTTTAATTACGAATAAAAAATTTTCTATCGAAACTATAGGTCAAATGATTTATCATTTTTCGAAGATTAATTCGTCGTACTCTTTATATCGAGAAGAAGAAATCGACCACCAAGTTGTACCAAGTCGTTTCAATTTCTTTCCTTACTTTTTTTATTCTGGTTTTTTTTTCTTTCCTTTTTTTTCTCTTTTTTTTTTTTTTTTTTTTTGTTTTTTTTTAATGTTGTTACTTCATTCCATTAAAGAGAAAACAACGACCGGAATCACAGTTGGTGTGCACATACGTGTACGTATATACAGATGAGACACATTACGCGAGATTTAAGATCGCATTTAAACCATCGACACGGTGTTCGAAGACCAAACAATGCGTGCCCATTTTAGGGAGGAGGAAAGAAAAAGAAAGAGAAAGAGAGAGAGAGAGAGAGAGAAAGAATCTCTCTTCGAAGAACATTTTATCCCAGGGACGTAACGAGCACGACGTATTCGAGGGGTCCTCGAATCGGCAAATTCTTCAAACGTTTCGAATTCCGTGTCCTCTTCAATACGAAATAAAATTAATGCGAAGGATTCGAATACGACCCATACTAACCCCCTCTCTCTCTCTTTCTCTCTTTCTCTTTCTCTTTCTCTCTCTCTCTCTCTCTCTCTCTCTCTCTCTCTCTCTCTCTCTCTCTTAAGAACGTAGAATAAATTATCGTGGGAATCATCGAAACAATAGAATCAATATGCAAACTAACGTTTCAATTATTCAACTTCAATTTCCAACATTCTTCGTATCGAAAATTCCTCCGCTTTCGAGAAATACTTTGAAGAAAAAAAAAAAAGAAAAGAAAAAAAAAGAAAAAAGGGACCTCGTACCTATCTTCTTTTCATTTCTTATTTTTTTTTTTCTTGCAGAAAGAGAAGAGAGTAAAAGAAGAGAAAAGAAATCGTTGAAATTTTTCCAAGGATAAGTCCAAGAGACAGAGGTGAAAAATTCGTTCTTTACTATCCGAAAATTTTCATTATCGAGGATCATTCATAAGCTGATTAACATTCCAACGCTGATAAGTATTCTACTTATTATTCGATTTCTCCGTAAAATATTACGTTTTTGTCGACGGTTCAATCTAAGAAAGTAAGAATTATGATTGGCAAAGATAATGTGTAAATTCTCAAAGGGGAAAAAAACAAAAATAGAGAGAAAAGAAAATAGATTCGAGTTAAAAGAAATTTCATTTTTTTTTCTTTTGTTCCTTTTTTATTTTTTATTTCTTTAATCCTTAAGCACGAAACAAAAAAAAAAGGAGGATTATTATTGAAATAAAAAAGATGTTAGAAATTTGAATTAATATGATCGATAAAATGAAATGATCATTGAAATAAAGGAGTTAAAGTTTTTGCAAGGTGCAGTTTGAAATTTTGATCATTTAATCTTTTCTTAATCTTTTCGAGCTCGAAAAGATCGAATTATTACGATTGGCAGTTTATAGCGTCCCTTTAGCTCCTTTAGCGCTAAATGTACGACATTAAAGACAAGGATTAAGCGAATGAAATGGAGGGTCCTACAGTGCATATTTGTGTGTGTGTGTGTGTGTGTGTGTGTATGTGTCTGCAATGTGCCGGTTACCTTGCCCAAATATAATATATGCTAATACGCTAAGTTTCAGTTTCAGCGTGCAAATTCGAAGGATGATTTTTCAATGCTCCTCTTGCGACGATGATAATTGTTAAAACTTGATCTCACCAAAGCTGAAAATAATAAGGGAATGTGATGAGAAATCAAGAAATAAAAAGATTAAGAAAAAAGAAAGAGAGAGAGGAAGAGAGAAAAAAAAGCAATAAAATGAATCAATTAAGTTGGATATTATCGACCTATTATAATAACAATTTCCATCGAGTTTTTATTATCTTTACTTATCGTATGGCTTATTTTCAGAATCGAAGGATATTCTCGAATATTTTGGGCGGCATTTCAATTAAGAAAATATCTCGTTATTATTTGAAAGAAAATTCAAATATTTGGCGATTCAAAAAATAACACCAGATAATACAATCGACGTGATATAATAACAATTTTCATCCTTGAGATTTTATTATATTACTTATTGTTATGAAATTTTTAATCGAAGAAAAAGATATTCGAGAGAGAAATAATTTTGTTACTTCGAAAAATAAAAAAAGAAAGAAAAGAAAAAGAAAAAGAAGATAAACAAAAAGAAACAAATAAAAAGGAAACAATGAAAAAATTCCAAGATTCAAATATTCGGCCAAGTTGTATAGATAACAAGCTAAATGTCCTAAAGTTGCGGAAAGATAAGTAAAAGTGAGATAAACTGAAAAAAAAAAAAAAAGAGAAAAAAAAGGAAAAAGAGAGAAAAAAAGTAGAAGAGAAAAAGATAAAAACGATGGGATCGACTGAAGGAAATTTACGATGGCGAACGCGCGGCAGCGTTCAAAGCAGCCCGTCGTTGTGCATAGCAAAAGCCGCGGCGGTACACGCGTAGGGGGGGCCCCTCGAAATATGAAAATGGATTCTATTACGTGCCTACGCTAAGCTCGAAGCGTTCCTTCCTTCGTCGAGGCTATTAAGCAAATTCAAAATTACGCTTGCAAATTTCGAAATGCAAATCTTTTCCACGGCCAGCCCTGAGCCAGTCTACGCGCTTTTTGTGCGACTATAAATTTTGCCTTTAATTGGATCGGATTATTGTAATTCCGTTCGCTTATTTATGTGCAGAAAAAAAGAGAGAGAGAGAGAGAGAAAGAGAAGATGTTTCGGGTTTTAGACTCGTCGAACTCGCGTTCTTAACTTTGCCTCTTCTTTCTCTTTCTTTTCAATGGAAAAAAAAAGTGAGTGAGTGAGTAAGTGAGAGATAGAAAGAGAGAGAGAGAGAGAGAGAGAGAGAGAGAGAAGCCGCTCGAAACTAAAGACAAGAAAGAATCGGTTATTAAATTATGGTTAAAGCTTCGCTCTCGTTTCTCGGCACCGGCAGGTGAAATCCCTTTTGCTTCTCCTTCGCGTTTACGCATACACGAATCTCCGAGCGAAGCTTTGTTAAAAGGCAATTTATGAAAGACGACGTAGATTACATCATTTCGACACTCACTCGCAAACCTGTTGAAATTTATAAGATCGCCACGGCTTAATTCTCACCTTCGACAACTTTACGGTGTGCAAAACGGGATCGAAATAAATGCGAATTTCCAAGAGACAAGGGACTTGATTAATGACAAAAAAATCGACGTCGAGTATCGTAATCGATATATATATATATATATATATATATATATATATATGTGTGTGTATGTACATATATTTATATATGTATATATTTTACATGTTCGCGAAGATAGTAATAAATAAATGATTTCTTAAATCTTTAATCACTCATTCGTAATACACCATGGAGAAGTTCTAAAGGATGAACGTAATAAAAGATAATATTTCAATATATTTACTTGATTTTTTTTCCTCTTATTCTAATGAAATTTATTAAAAATATATTATTCGTTCGAAGTCGCCGAAGAGATTTTAAACGAACTCGAGAGAAAAAAAAAAAAGAAAAAGAAAAAGGAAAGAAAAATATACAAATGACACAAGTCAAGTCAGTAAATAAAACATAATCGATCTTACTTGCAAAAAAAAATATCGGTAAGAACAGAAAAAAAGAAAAGAAAAAAAGAAAAATTTACAACATCGGCGAAAGGATCGACTTAAAATGATCAGCAAAAAATCCCGTAGCATTTAATACGATATTTAACAATGTAGAAACGTAAAATATTAAAGTATAATCCGTCCGTCGAAATATTATGCATGACTAAACATCGAAGAAAATATGAAGGACCCTTTCTTTCATTCTTCTTTTTCTTCTTTTTTTTTTCTTTTTTTTTTTTCTTTTTTTTTTACAAGCAATCGATCATTGACATTACAGAAGGCGATAGTAACGAATCTTGCCTACCATTAGAATTATTAAAAGTATCTCTGTCTCTCTTCTCACGATGACTCTGCGCTAATAAAGCTCGATAACCGTCGTAAAAAAAAAAAAAAAAGAAAAAAAAAAGAAAAAGAGAGGAGAAAAAAAAGGAGTAGAGAAAGTTTTAATGGTAACCGTTTCGACCGTTTAGATACAATAAAATTTCGATGGAGCCCTCCTTACACCTTCCTCTCTTTCTTTCTCTTTTCTCTTTCATTTCTTTCCTTCTTTTTGGCGAGTCATTTTGATTCGCAAGCAGGAAGCATCTGCATGGAGACATAAAGGCGCCATGGCTTGCCTTGTAAAAGGGAACCCTTCTTTTATTCCAACAGACATTAAAATGCGCGACGATCGAGCTGGGACCAAGGATGTTCGATGTTACATTTGAATCGACCTAATAGCGGTCCTGAAAGACCCAAAAAGGGTTACTTAGGGAGGATATTAAAATTCATGAAGATCGTCTAAATATCGCCATGTCATTCCCGATATCCGTCCTCGATTTTTCACGATACACTATATATCTTAACGTATGCTCACTTCTACTCAATGAAAAAATACAAAATAAAAGATAGCGGGAGAGAGAGAGAGAGAGAGAGAGGAAAAAATAAAAAAGAGAAATATATATATATATATCGTTTCGTACCATCGACAAAATTAAAATTCATGACACGAACGTGTCGACGATCAGTGCGATTTATCGATATCGAATCTGCTTCGTAAGCGAACTTCGCCAGATGGTAATTCTTGTAAAGGAAGGAGATCTCTTTCTCTTTCGAAAAAGTACATTCGATTTTCTTGCGAATTTCGAAAGTTATTCGCAATCGTAAATTTAAACGTTATCTCATTTCCGGATTCGAGCACAAACTTTTCTTTCCACTTTTTTTCCAAATCTATACAACGCCTTAAGAAATTTATTTAAGAAGGTTAAACTTAATAAAAAAAAAAAATAGAAAAATGAAAAGAAGGAAAAAGAAATCAAATAACATACAAATAAAACATAAGGAAACATCGATAAGAGAGGAAGTGAAGATCTTAGTGAAAAAAAAAAAAAAGAAAAAAGAAAAAGAAAAAAAATCATACAAACAAACAAACAAACAAACAAACTATATCTTATATCAATAATATCGAGGAATATTCGTTATGAAACATTGACAAAAAGAAAAAAAAAAAGAAAAAAAAAAGAAAATATACTTAAAACGAAAGATTAAAAATATGAAGATAATATTTTTGTCGCGGGACTTTCGTAACGAGGAGGAAATCGAGAGAGAAAAATACAAGAAATAAAAAATGAAAAATAAAAAGAAAAAGAATAAAAAGAAATGAAAAGATAAGAGATTGGAATATAGTTTACCTCGGAGATAAAGACGGAAACGGAAAGCAAAAGAGAAACGAGAAGAAGCAGTTACATAAGAATGCGTCCGCCGAATGCATTTCCTTCGTCCCTGGTGCATTGAGCGTGCTTGCGCGCGCGCGCGCGCGTTCAGCCTATCCCGCCGGGCGTTTTACACGGGTCGGTGCATCGATTAACCTGCATTACGAACGGGGGGACTCGTTGCTAGTCATGCAAGCTGCATCGATAAGTCACGAGCACAATGTGTAAGTCAGCAATGCAAAGAAGATCGTAAAGCGCTCTCTGAGATCTTTCTACCGGGTGTCTCTCTTCCTTCTACCATATATTACCAAAATTTCTCTCTTTCTCTCCCTCTCTATCTATCTATCTATCTATTTCTCTGTCTTTCGAAAATTCACATTTAACAAATTCATTTCATTTTTGTTGCAATCCATTATTTTTAATTTAATAATCATTATTTTATATAATTATTTACAATTCGTACGATATACAAGTATTGATATATACTTTGGAAACAAATTAAATCGATTGTCTTTCTTTTCTTTATATATATATTTTTTTCTTTTTTCTTTTTTAAATAGACATTTATACGCGTTCGATTAAATATTTGTACAGAACTATAAAAATTTCTATTAACAGGTTTATATAATAAATAAAGTAATAGATATCGATAATAAAAATGAACGTTTCGTTTGAGATTTTTTAATCGCCCATATAAATACTTGTAATCGAATTTACTTATATTTTTTCTAAAGATAAAAAACAAGAAAAAAAATAAAATCATAATTACAATTAATATTATCATTTGCATGAAGATTTGATCTGAATGAAACAAATAATTTTCTCTGTTTTCCTTATTTTTCTTTTCTTTCTTTTTCTCTTTTTCTTTCTTTTTTTTTTTTTTTTGTTTTTTCTTTCCTTTTTTTTCTTTTTTATTTTTTTCTTTCGATAAGATTCTAAGAAAGGAGATCACGTAATATCGAAACTCGAAAAACTCTACCTTCGAAAGGATAAAGCATTTCCCCCTAGGGACAAGTCGCGAATCCGACAAAGGCACAACCCGAAAAGGTTTCGAGCCTTAATTTATATGCCATTTTGTGGTCGTCCACATTCTCGCAAGAGAGCCCGAAGGATCTTTCTATGTGGTCCGTATATACAACACATATATAGGGAACTGATTTCGATGCAGCTATTTCGTGACTCTGTTTTCTAGGACCTCCGATCCCTTGCCCTTTTTTCGCTGGACCTTCGAAAGTACGCCTCCGATGCTAATAGACCACGATTTCTAGACTATTTTGCTATGTTAGAAGGTTTAGAAAGAAAGGGTGGGGGGCGGAAAAAAAAGAAAAAAAAACAGAAGAGGAAATAAAAAGACGACGACACGGAGAGATATGGTCCGTGCCACCCGGGTCGAGAACGGAATACCAGGAAGACTAAGTCAAAAGGGATTTATATATTCGATCGAGTTTCTTCTAACTCAATATATATATATATATATATATATATATATATATATATATATATACATCGTCTATTTTCTAATATATATGTATGTATGTTAATAAACGAAAAAATATCAACATATAAATCTATGACGATCTATAAGCCGAGATTTTCATTTTGACCGTAAAGAAAAAAAAATTAAGCATTGAAATTGGTATCAGATCTAAAATACAATTTAAAATACGAAAATGATTTTTGAAACAAAATTGACAAAATTTCTCTTCCCCTTTATGGATCTTAATCTTAACTTTTAACATTTAACAGGTATCTTACGCATGTATATATTTATATTTAAATTTATTTCATAAATTATATTTAAAAATCAATTCAACTCTAATCTCGTTAAATAACAATTGATTTTAATGTAATAAACGGATTAGATATTTCTCGGTATTTGATAATCTCGGTTAAATGAATCGTGAAATCTTCTCAATATTATGACTTGTCAAAGTAAAAAATAGAAAGGCGAACGAATTTGCATGAAAGTTCGTTAAATGGAGGTGCTAAGGGTTAGGATCCGTCTAATGCGTACGACATTGTTATTCAAATGATCTATGTGAATGCGCCATCGGCATGGCATGATGCCAACGACCGATTGGAGGAGAATCAGGTCGATGATATATCGTATATTAATGACGGATCGATATGTTATATGCAGATCATATTATAGATAGTAACAGGCTACTAAATAGCTGCCTATTCGAGAAAATTAATGAGTACGCCTCAATACAAAAATCTAAAAGGATTAATCTATCGATAATAATCGATATAACGTTAATGAAAATTGAATAAAAATTAAAATCATCATGAACAAATAAAATATTTAAAATATAATTATCGTCACAACTACCACGAAAAAAAAAGAAAATATATATATATATACTTATTTCCATTTTTTTCAATTTTCATATATACAATTTATGATAATTAAATTCATACTAACGAGGACTACGACGAACTTCCTCTTTCGTTTAAGTATAAGAGGATTTAGATCTATACATATTTTTAAATCTAACATCATACTCAATCAAATCCTTCCATATATATATAATTAATATAGATATATTTAAATATTTTTTCAGTAATTTTCATTCTATCATTTTATGATATACAAATTAATAAAAGATACGCAGATATATATATATATATATATATATATATATATATATACATATATATATATACATACATGTAGATAAACTTTTGAAACCTCATCGAAAAGAATATATGCTCAAGTCGAAGCATTTCTTCGTACCATAAAAGCACATTCAAAAGCATGAACGATAAAGAAAATAAATCACTATAAGTATATGTAAATTATACCTTCTCTTTTTACGGTATCACAAGGGCGCCGAACTGACGCGTTCGCCATTATTATTTTTTTTTTTTTTATTATTGTATCTCATTTTATTTTGATTTATTTTTTTTATTATTTTTTTTTATTTTTTATTTTTTTTTTTTTTATTTTTTTTTTTTTTCGTTAAACGTTACCTGGGAGTCACCGTAAAAATTCACACGTCATGGCACACGTGTCGCGTTAAACCCCTCTTCCGCCACCTCTTTTCTGCCATCTCATAGCAGTTACTTCACCTGCCGTTGCTCCTTTTATTTTTTTTTCTTTTTTTTTCTTAAATATTTTTTCTTTTTTATTTCCTTATTTTTTATTTTATTTACTTATCTTTTAAATTCTTTTTCTTCTTCATTTTTATTCGTATCGTACTCTTATATAAAATATATCGAAGAATCGTTTAATTGAATGACTTCAACTTATTCAGAGAAGCAAAGTTATATACTTATGTTATATATATATATATATATATATATATATATATGTGTATATACATGTTATGTGTGTATACATTATAGTGTATACACTCTCGTATATGGATACATTTAAGATCGATTTTACACGCAACGCCCAATCGATTTGACTGGAAAATCGATTCTCGATATGTGTTGCTCGAGCACATATACTCACCTTGATAAGTAACAACGCCGATATTGTGTATCATCGATGTAATAACCGTTTAATAATTAATATCGTATGCTATATATATATATATGTGTGTGTGTGTGTGTAAATATCTACTATATAATTGAAAGAAATTTATCGATCGTTCCCTTCGATTTTCAATTGGCAATCTTGCGAACAGATGTGTCTTACGGTCAGCACTATTTTAGGAGTGATCTATGGTATTCTCTAAATTTAAATCCATTCGTGTAAATTTTATACAAATATTCCTTTTTATGATAAACTATTAACGTAATGTATCTTTCCTAGCTTATAAAATCTTAACTATAGCCGAATTAAAATCAGGTTTACGATAATTCTAGGTTATCGATACGAGATAACTCATGTAAATTGAAGCTTATTAAGGACGTTAATGAGGCATCGATGATCCCATCTCATCTTTATAATATCATGTAAAAGTTTGTATTATAAATGGCCATTCTTGGAATTTCATCTTTTAACATTACATCACGTTGTAATTTATCTTCGATCGTCGCTCCAATTATCTTGCCGATAAAATGCCTCGATAAAATTCTTCGACTCAATCATTAATGTAGCGTAACACGTATATATCATGAAAATTTTCGTGATATTAAATACCCTTTTACGTGCTCGACACTCGAAGACACCATCGTGATGATAAAAAGAAGACGCATATTTTTGTTTTTGTTGTTTTTTTTTTCTTTTCGTTTCTTTTTATCTTTTTAAAATTGAAATATCTAAAATGGACGTCGAAGAGACACATTTTTAACAGCCAAAAATGATGGTTAAGTTAATATATATTATATACCAAGATTACTATGTTTTTTTTTTTTTCCTAAAAGATCTTAGATAATTTTCCAGAAAAGAACGGTCTAAAAAATTCGTCTCTCGTGAGGAGCAAAAGAAGAAGGTGTTCAATATATATATGTATATATATATTTATATGTGTATCTGGAAAGGTCACCGTGACTGTTGAACTACCTTGGTCCTAAGTCTATTTAATGGGAGGTACACAAACTACGTAATTGCTCGTGATTACAGGTCCGAAAGGACCACTGTTCTTTTCCTTCGCTAGAACTCAAAATTATCTTACAATGTAATTTTCGACTACCCTCAACATCCCATTCTAGGACCATAATTATTGCAAGGTGCAAACTCGGAAAAATCCTTTTTATATTTTCGTGTCTCTTCCGTGAATAATACAAGGTTACATAACCATAGAAATTTTTCAAAAATTCGTTCCGTTTCAATGGGCCATTTGTCTTCTCATTTTTCTCTTATTCTTTTTTTTTTTTCTTCCCCCGTCATCTCTCCCTCTCGATTGAAAGCCATGCAATTTAAAGATAATCATGAGAAACTTTGAAACGTCATGATCAACGCATTGATTACTGTAATTGTTATAAAATTTTGAAAAATGAAATCAAAACCATGACGTATTTTATATCCGTTTCAATTCTTATCTTTTCTCTCTCTCTCTCTCTCTCTCTCTCTCTCTCTCTGTCTCTCTCTCTCTCTAAAAAGAAAAGAAAAAAAAAAGGAAAAAGAAGAAATATGTTCGGTACGAAGCCAAAGCAATAAAAATTAAAAACGATCGAAGGATCCAACGTAAAATCTTGTCACATTTAAAAAGAAACTTCAACCAATGAATACAAAAAAGTTATAGTGGCAAAAAGTCGCACAAAAGCTTTAACAGCTTAAACATCTATCCATCGATTACGATCTTCGAAACGTCCTATGGCATGTCGATGAAGACGAGAAAGAGAAAAAAGGAAGGAAGGAAAATGAAAACAAGAAAAATGAAGAAAAAAAAAAAAACAAGAAAAGAAAGGAAAAAAAAATAAAGAAAGGAGGAATCGTTTAAACGTTTCTGCATGTAAATCAACATATCTTCGTTACAACCTGGCATGGATATTTCTCTGTGAAAATGAAACGAGACAACGAGCTATACGTGTATCCGTTGATTAGCTTAAAAATGGGAAATGTGTCGCCTCGACGAAAGGGCATATACCCTCGAAGGGTCTCCTCTTCTCGACGTTTGAAATTCCCCCTAATGAAATTCCAAACTCGTAGCAACACAAACGGCCCATTCATATGCCTGCTATTTCGTGCGTAAATCATTCATGGAAACGAAACAATAGAGTCGTTCATTCGCAAAACGAAATGATTCGTCGAACTTCTTCTGCAATTTCTTTGAAAAAAAAAAAAAAAAAGAAAAAAAAATAATAAATTTAATAAATAAATTAAAAAGACACGAAGGTTATATTTTCTTTTTTTTTTTTTTTGTTTTTTGCTTTTTCTTGCCATCGACAGAAACCGGAAAATGATAAACCTTTCATGGTATCAAACGTCAAAAAGATGAAACTCTGAATGAACGTCGAACGCTAAACTCTTCTTGGAGGTAACCTGTAATCTTTCTCTTTTCGAAAATTGCATATAGGTAGATTTTCGAAGATCTTTAGACTAGGTGTTTGAGTTAGGGTTTCTTAAATGTTAGAAATTATTTTCAATTTTAGTTTCTCAAAGATGTTCAACCCTTTTTAAAAAGCACAATTTGGTTGCAATTTTAACAGATAATTATTATGACATTAAGAGACAATGATTTTAATAACGAATAAGTTATATTTGTAAAAATTGATTAACATCTTTGTTTTAACATTTAATTTTTCTTTTTCCTTCGAATCTTTTCGAGAATATCACATTTTTTAAGATCTTTTCTGTCATAGATGTTGTAACTAGATAAAAAAAAAAAAAAAAAAAAAGGAAAAAGAAAGAAAATTATTTTCAACTTAGTCAATTAGTTGAATCCTTTCAAAGGAATAATACACTTATGATCTAATTTTAAAAGATAATTATTACGTACATCTGTATTTATTATTATGCATATCTGCAAAATAATTTCGATAATGAATAATTAAAAAATTCAATAAAGACAAACGATTTCTTGTCTCTCCTTCTTTCTCTCCTTTGCAGTTCGCTGAATTTTTCTTTGTCACTTCGTGTTAACCTAATGCATCGAAAACAATTAGAATCTACCTACGACGAGTCTCGTATTTCCATTGTTTGACCAAACGTTCTCAGCAGGATTCTGCGATATTATCCTTCGGGAAGGAGATGTGGCCGGTAGTAGGTGCCATGTTACAATCCTACCCAAAAATATTATATTACAAACCTTTGACGATCACCGACTTGATCTCGATGTGATTTTACACGGAAAGTCGAAAGAAAAAGAGAAAGTACAAAAAGAAAATGCTAGATAAGTATGCTATTTCGATCAAATTTTGTCTAACTATTAAAAATACGAATTTTATTTATAAATTATTTATAAATCAATACTGCTCTCGATTGTTCATTCACGTACGATTTTACATTGTACGATTTTATCAAAATTAAAACAAAATATCTATTATCTATATTCGTAAAAAGGAACACTTATTGATAACACTAATTGTTAAACTAATTTTCCATTAATTCTCTTCCAACGTACCGCTCTAGACGAATGTTAATAATAAACTGTAAAGGAAAGCGATTGCTTTGTATATCTCGCGTGTAACCTTTATAACGATCATGAAGGTTACGAGATAATAAGAATATAAATTTACTACGTCGATCCTTCGTTTTGTTGTTCTTCGTACGTAGTAAATTTTGTTATGAGAGAAAGACGGAGACAGAGAGAGAAAGAGAGAGATAGTATGATCTCTGTGTTTAATCCGTCCTAGACGAATGTCAATATAACCTTTATGTTTATTCTTCGTATAACTTCTCCTTTACACGTTAGTTAACATTAAATCGTCGCGGAGTGAACATCACACAGTGCCGAAAAATTAATTTCATTCTTAATTCATCAGTTTTTTTATTCGAATAAATCATTTTATCAGACAATATTAGATAAATTTTAATAGACACGTTAATTGATATAATAATACAAGTACATTTGTACATCTTATTAATCATTTTATTTAAAATTTATTAAATATTGCGATAATCAAGATTAATGTTAGTTACATCAAAATCGAATCTAAAATCTTACATTTAAGTACAATCAATCGACACGATCGATAGCATCGAAGGAGTCGTTAATTAACAATAAGACAACTGGCGCCTAACCGTTGTTCCGGGTCCTTCAAAAGAAATTCGATTGGAAGTCACGAGGGTTGAGAGATTTCCTGTTCCGTGATTCACGACTTTGACACGTGACGGATGTTTCCTGGCGCCCACGATATATTCAAGTATACGTCCTGAAGACAACACCGTCCTTTTTATTCTCTCTCTCTCTCTCTCTCTCTCTCTCTCTCTCTCTCTCTCTCTCTTTCTATATCTATCTCATTCTCTCTTTCAGGATATCCAGGAGCCCATTCAATACTGTCGGGACACGTGTCTTAATTATGACCGTCTGGACATTCGTATTCAGTCGAGCCTGTATCGGTTCGTTCATTAATAAATTGTTTATTGCAGCATAGTGTGTGCATCACCCTGGTCCCCTTCAACTTAAGTTCCCAAACATTGATGATCCTATGTATCCTTGGTATCTACCGAATCGATGCCTCAGGAAACACTGTCCCGACAGTGTCCATTTTACAAACATATCTTGGTATACCTGATTTGACTTGAAAATTCATTCGAGTTAGAACCCAAAAATGCAAATTATCGATGCCTTAGGAAAATATTATTCTTTAAATGCGTAAATCATTTCTACTGTATAACATAATAGTAAAATTTTTTTTCTTCGGCTTTTATTTACAAAACGAAGATATAGATTTACGAGTACGATTCACGAGTTTCGTAAAAAAAATAATATCGTCATTACAACGATATTCTCATTATCATATTGGAAAATTTAACTTTATATGAAAATTTTTTAGAACATATAAATGTAAAAAAAAATAAATCTTATCTTTATCTCGAAGATCGATCGAAGGACTTCATCGTGACTTCTTCCTTTGCTGGACACGTACACGCACACACTTGTAAATTTCACAAGAATCGGCAATTCGGTCCTCTCGGACGATTTACTTGTGTTTTTTATCTTTCTCTTTTCTTTCTTTTTTTATTCGTTCCACCAGCTTGACCAGATCCTAAATCGTACGAAGCCATTTACCCTCACTTTACCCACTGTAAATCCCTCGGTTGGGTTGAGAGCAACACGAAAAGACCAGAGAAAGAGAGAGAAAGAGAAAGAAAGAAAGAAAGAAAGAAAGAAAGAAAGAAAGAAAGAAAGAAAGAGAGATAGAAGATATGGCGAGAAAGCGAGCACGACCAAAGCGTTGGAAGTGGTTAAAGGGTGGGGGATGTAAAAGGGCCGAGAGGGGTGGTGGAAGGAACGGAAAGGAGCGCCCGCGGGTGCGGGTGTCATTGTTGATATACAACGCGGTAAGTACGCGATAAGTAGACCCCATAAATTCAACCAATCAGACGAGCCGCCTCGCGCCGTGCCTCGATTCTCTCTCTCTCTCTCTCTTTCTTTTTCTTTTTCTCTTTCTCTTTCTGTCTCTTTCTTTCTTTCTCTCTCTCTCTCTCTCTCTCTCTCTCTCTCTCTCTCTCTCTCTCTCTCTCTCTCTCTCTCTCTCTCTCTCTCTCTACCTCTTTCCACCACGTGGCAGCCGCGTTACTTATGTGCAGGCAGCCGTCTACGAGTCGGTCCACGTTACGCGCGTGCGAGTATTATCTTGCGTATGTATTTGTCTGTATATGAGAAAGAAAGAGAGAGAGAGAGAGAGAGAGAGAGAGAGAGAGAGAAAGAGAGAAAGTGCTTATACGGAAGACATACACTTTTACATGGAACTCGTTTAGTCTTGAGATTATTTTAAAGATTGATACTCGAAAAAAATTGTGCAACTCGATTTTATATTTTGTTCTTTATAATTTCGTATTAAAACAATCCTAAATATAAGATTTTTTTGTTATGTTAAAATACATCCTATTGTGTTACGTGTAAAGGAATGAAAAGATATAGTTATTACTTCTATATAAAAAAAAAAAAAAATTTATAATTTCAGTTCGATTATCGTGACCGACAAAAATATAATGCAGACTATAAATTTACGAGCGTTAATCCTCTGTGTATGTATATGTGTCTATCTCTGTGAATTTGTGCGTACATTTTTGTACGTGTGTGTGTGCCCACGCATTAATAATCTTTAACACGCGTGACCCTGCTGCGCTGTAATATCTCTTCTCATTAATTGCAATTAAGTAAATTCCCACGAGGGTCCTCCAAGACCGGCTTGATCCATTATACCTGCATTCTTCGTGATGCACGTTTGTTAAATGATTTATGTTTGCGCATTAACTTAGTCGTTGCATTAATTACGTAAGGACACGTAGCAAATATTCATTTTTTTTTCTTTTCTGTAACCATTACACTTATATATAATTTTTAAATACTAAAATGTAAATAGATACTCACAATTAGTATTGAATAATAATTTTCAATCATAGTATTGAATTCTAATTTTGATTCAAAAATGTGTGAAATAAAATGTTAATTTTCATAATCATATTCTTAAATATACTTTGTGTGATATACAGGAATAAATATTGTATATATATATATATACATAATTAACATTTTTCTATCGATTAATTTAAAATTTTAATTCGATATTGGTCAATAGAAAAATTTAATAATTGTTATGATAAAATTTAAACATTTCAATAGATTCGATTCTAAATAATTTAAAATATTTCCATATCGAAAATTTATTCGAAGCGAGAAAAATCATCTAGCTGAGCAAACTCAAAAATGAAAATAAAATATTGACATACCTTCTAAAATTAAGATACGGATTTTAAATACGATGACGTACTTGCACGTAAGACTGAGATCAAAAGATTTGCATTTCCCGTTGGGCTGTTTGCACTTTGCCAGGTGTTCACTAAGGATTATTTTGCTTTGTCACTTTAGTGAGAGAGAAAGAGAGAGAGAGAAAGAGAGAGAGAGAGAAAGAGAGAGAAAGAGAGAGAAAGAAAGAGCGAGAAAGATGGAAGGAAATAACATAAAAACCCCCGTAAGATTTCTTCTTCTCTGGAGACTATCTGCTAACGAATTATCTTTTCTTGCGATTAGCCTAAGCTTCTAACTGAAAATACTTATTGATATAGCATATAGAGATTGTCTCTCTTACTCCCTTTTCCTCTCTTTCTCTCTCTTTTGCGACCTCGAAAAAAAATATTTTTCAAACTCAAGAACCTTTCCTCCTTTTGGTTAACAAATCTACAACAACGTTTACTACGTACCTCCCAAAATTAAATTGGTTTTAAGCTTTCAACATGAGTTGAAAGAAATGAATCAATGTCGACGAAGTTATCTTAATTGTTTGCTTCGAGCTAAAAACGGTAAGAAGAATCTTCTTTCATTTTTCTTCCAGCAGTTCAACGTAGAAGAATCATTAACATAAGTAGAAATAATTATTGAAAATTCATTCGAACTGTTAAAACCAAAATCAATATTTGCATTCAATTATTGAATTGTTCAATAATAAATAATATAACAAAATTTTCAATATCTCATATCAAAATTGACTATAACGTTGATTAATTCAATATTTTTCCAATAGTATAACTTTCCACGCAATATAATTAATTATTATATTTCTATCTCTCTTTTTTCTTTTTATTTTATTTCTTTTTTTTTTTTCATCTAACATCCTCGATACGATAACAAATCCACATATTTAATTTAAAAATAATCTAAGGTGATTAGATAGGAATGAATTTCTATTTGTAACGTAGATTCGAAATAATTTAAAAAACAAAAAAGAAATCTACGATTATATAATTTTAATTGAAAAAAAGTGTATTATCTATACAGACATAATATTTCAAATAGAAGAAATAGAAGTGAAAGAAATTGTAGTAGTAGAAGATTAAGAAAAAGAAGAAGTAGAAGAAGTAGAAGAAGTAGAAGCAAAGAAAACTTATTCTACGTAACGGAATAATAGGTATGTACGTCTTCTCAGCGTGTATCGAATGTCCCGATGATCTAACCTGTTGCCGCTAGCGTAGAAGTTGTGCGTGCCGATAATCTACGCGCCATTAGTTAAGAAAAAGAAAGAGGAGGAAGAGAAAAGAGAAGAAGATAGACAAAGATAGAGAGAACGCACGCGATACACGTTCTCAATATCGTATGTCCGACGAAAGGGATGTGAAGAGCGAAGGGGATAAGCGATGAGGGGTAAGGTGGGGTAGGGGGAGGGGGAGGGGTTAAAAGTAGGGACGCAATCGGGACACACGAGACACTTCCTCGTACTCTCCGTACCACAAACCGCTTCTTTTCTTCGTCTTTCCATCGGTCTCTTCTTTCTACCCCCCTCAGAGAGCAAGAAAAAAAGAAAGAGAAAGAGAGAGAGAGAGAGAGAGAGAGAGAGAAAGAGGGAGAGAGAAGAAGAGAAGAAGAGAAACTAGGCGCGTATGACAGCTGTGACGCTTCACGTCACGTGGCGCACGTGCAAGCGCAAGTGAAACCAGAGAAAAAAAAAAGAAAAAAAAAGAAAAAAAAAAAAAAAAAGAATGCACGGACGAAGTTCTAGACGTCTCTTCCCTACTACTACTATATACTAACAGTGGAGGGGAGTAACTCGAAACTCGTAACGATAACTCGACCGGTTTTCCTCGCTAGAATAACAGTCGACGTACGTGCACCTTATGTTGGGAGAATCAACGGCAACTAGAGAACCTTCCTCTCTTTCTCTCTCAAAAAAGAATTATTTCTCGAGGAGCTATTTTAAGTTCTTCTTTTTTTTTTTTTTTTTTTTTATGTATATATATATCACATCCTTGGATTTATGTCATTAATTTTTCGTTCGAATTTATTTCGAGGGATTGTTGTACGTGTATCGAAGTATTTCTTTTCTTTTCTTTTTCTTTTTCTTTTTTTTTTTTTTTGTTTTTTTTCCAAGACACGAGTAGACATCTTTAGATCGTTTAGACATTGTACTTCTTTTTTTTTTACATTTTAACGTCGTTAAATTAATCACGTCGAAGATACGTAATTTCATGTTACAGTGATAGATAATTTATTGTTAAAAAAAAAATTATAGCAAACGTATCTCCTTTATTAGATTATATTTGGCGGATTTATTAGATTCAACTTTGTAGAAGATTAAAAGATTTTTTATAACAATAATATCCTTTCGAGAATTTCAAGCCATAAGAATTTTACTATATATCGCGTATAACTGGTATAGCCCAAAGTCAAAGATAATTTGGTACATGGAAAAAGCATTCTAAATTTCGATCGATCGATCGATCGACCTAAATCATACCCCTATTTCGCTAGCCAACACCCTCTCATAATCATTGAAGAATCCAAAAGATTCCATGGCATCATCATCATCATCATCATCATCATCATCATCGTCATCATCATCTTCATCTTCATCATCCAGATTTATCTGGAAGCCAGCAATATCTCAGAAGATGCAACTAGATAGTTTCTATCGTCGTCGCGTGTCGATTCGTCAAATAATTCTTTTTATAAGCCCCGAAGGAACAAAGCTACGTAAAGTTTCGAAACAACTACCCCTCCTCCCCCGCCTCCTATCTTCTCTGGTAGCTTAAAGCCTCTCCCGCATCAAAAAAAAAAAAAAAAAAAAAGAAAAGAAAAGAAGAAGAAAAAAAAGAAAAAGACAAGAACGATATAAATGAACGCACTTACGTAGCCAAGAGAAAGCCTTTGGCTGTTGGCCAAAAGCAATTCGCGATCTCGATTTTACCAGGCAGCTTAGCAAGAAAACAAGCGAAGATGGAACAAACTCCATGCTCTTTTACCTTGAGAGTCCCTTACACCTGCGTAGGGCGCTGAGCGCTGACAATTACCTTGCGATCGATGCGTGGCCTCCGGGGTGTATCTCTCCCGTCGAAAACAGCCACGAAAACGAGCTTAGCCAAGACTCTTGAAGGGCCCTATTGTCGACATAAGAGAGAAAGAGAGAGTGAAAAAGAGAGTGTGAGAGAGAGAGAGAGAGTTGGTTCTCTCTCGGATGCCACGTATATATGGCAAATTGCGGGTAATTGCCGGTCATTTGTTTGCAAGACCGCATTCTCCTCGACCTCCACCCCCTCTTTTTCTTTCTTTCTTTCTTTCTTTCTTTTTTTAACTCTTTCTCTCTCTCTCTCTCTCTCTTTTCCTCTCTCCATCTTTTCCTTTTTGCGAACTAAATCTCGCACACGAAGAAAAGTGCTCTCCATACGCCCACGAAATTGCACGGCACATCATTGTATACTCCCTTCCTAAATGTTCAGCAGAAAGGAATTTCTGTATATACTTCAAGGTCTCCCTTGAGTAAGTAAGACGATCGATATACGAGCAGTTTTTTGTTTTTAAAGGGATGAATTTACCAAGGAGATATTATTTCTTCTTCTCTTTGAGAAATTACGAAATTGTTTCTTCGTCGTTCTTAAACCAAGTTATTCCTGAAATTATCTTTCTTTTAGTTAAAATGTTCTTACGAAATTGCCTATCTTATTTCTTTTCTTTTCAAATTGCATGAGAGATTACGAAAGGATAACGAAAGAAAGAAAGAAAAAAAAAAAAAAGGACAAAAAAGAAAATGAAGAAAAAAGAATTATACGTACAACAAGAAAAATATTAATTTTTGCCGAGCTTATGGATTATTGAAAGTTTATCTCGTACAAGAGAAGAAAACGAAAAAAAAAAAGAAAAAAAAAGAAAAAAAAAGGAAATAAAGAAAAAGAAAAATTTTGTAAGAAGCAAAGGAAACTATCTTAGTCTTTAGCGGTAGTATTTACTTTGACAAAGCAAACTTCGGACCCGAAAGATGTTTAGAAACGCGGTACGATTTACAAACCTGGACACGCGTGTCTCGAAGAGGACCGAAAACGTGGATTTTGGTTGGCAGGCAGCGAGCAGCTTGGCACGAAGATACCCACGCAATAGGCATCCATCAAGGACCCAAACGGCAAAGGACTTTGTCGAGTAATGGGGACTCTACAAAAAGTCTGAAGGCGGGAGAAAGGAAGAGAGAGCCATAGAAAGAAAGAGGGAGAGAGAGAGAGAGAGAGAGAGAGAGAGAGAGAGAGAGAGAGAGTGAACGATGGAAAGAGAATGAAACGAAAGAGAAAGAGATGGACGAGCGCTGGAACCATTCTTAAGGGTCTCATAAAACCAGCAAAGTGCCACACCGCCACCCACGTGCCTTCTCGAGAAGCGAGAAAATACGTTCGAGGTGCAGCAAGACGATGCAGCTGGTGCACCTCGAACGTGCCAGTATCCTTTCTCCTTCTCTCTCTCTCTCTCTCTCTCTCTCTCTCTCTCTCTCTCTCTCTCTCTTTCTCGCACTCTCTTTTTCTCTTTTTCTTCTTGAATTCTTTAATTTCTAACGATGGTCTCGCCATCTCCATCATACGATTTACACAACTTGGTAATGACGACATCGAAAAGATATTACGAACGTATAATCGTGATTTAACATATTGTTTAAAAAGTTTCATACCTTTCTCCTTTTTTTATTTCAATTGAATTTTTTTTTTTTTTCAATGTAAAACGACAACACCGATATAATCGATTTATTAATCAACATTTATGTATAACGCTTAGGAGGAATTTAAATAGAAAAATATTTTTTTGAGAATATTTTTATGAATTTTTCCTCTTCTTTCTTTTTTTTTTTTTGCTAAACGAAACAAAACGAATTAATCAACATTCATGTGTCAAGTATAATGATTTGCGTTAAAAAAAAAAAATAATAATAATATATATATTTTCTATGAAGATGTCTCATAAAAATTGTAATTCGATATACCAATAAACGATTTATAGATGAATTATTTCTATGCACTCACGTATTGCATGTAGGAGTTTCTATTAAAAAAAAAAAAAAAAAAAAAAAAAAAAAAAAAAAAAAAAAAACAGAAAAACATTTCTGTTCTACTGAAGTCATTCCTCGAGAATTTGCAAGAAAGCAAGGAAGTGTGTGAAAATCTTAGAAAAGAATGAATGGCACTCACATACTACCAAGAATCTCTTTCCTTGGCTCGACTCAAAGTATAATAACGGAAGTATATCCTTTGCGACATTCATTGAGAAGGTTCCTTTGGAATATTGAATGAATTCCGACTATGCCATCTCACGAAGTGCCATGGCTATTCTATTGTTACGATCAAAAAAAGATACTTGCGAAATCTCAAATAAAAGAAAGAACATTTACAAGTAAGTTAAGCTCTCTTCGACGATTAGACACGCACAGATGTTACCACTGCAATTCACCGTTTTTATATACGAATAAAGTTACACTTATAAAATGATAAAAAACATTTGATCTTTCATTTAAAATAAATTTCGTAAATATTACATTTTTCGCGTTTCTTGCATTAATAATCTATCGATATGAAAGAATTAATTTGCAAGCAAATTTATCTATCGAATATGTACGATAAATTGATGAGATATATGTGTTATGAAATATTGACAAAATCGATTCTATTATAACGATATAATTTGAGGCCATAGATGAAAAGAGGACATTTTTCCCGTTAAAATGGTATTTTTTTCATTTCTGTACGACTTTCGGTTGCGGAGATATTGCTCTTGAAAAATTTCCATTCATTATGCATAACATATGTACGTAGTACTACGAGTAGTACTACGGTAGTACTATTGCATTACAACTACTACGTTCATTAAAGATCAATGAATTCCAGGAATTTATTTAGGTCACTACGTTTTTCTAAGAAATTATATAGGTCAGTGGGTCATCGTAAATATAATTATTTAAATTGTTATATCTCTGGAACTAAAAGTCGTAGAGACTTGAAACAAATACCATTGTAAAAGGCAATTTTTTTACTATTTTTTCATCCAATTGTTATTAACAATTTGTTATAAACAAATTGTTATAAACAATTTTCATCTCACATTTTCTTAATAGTTCAGACAATATAATTAATATATGTATATGTATATATTATATAATACATTTATAATTTGTCGTTAACCATTTTTTATAAACAATTAGTTATAAATAATTGGTTTTTCATAAATTTGGTGAAAAAATGTTTATAAATTGATATCATATAATATGATGTCACACTATGAAGATATATATATGTACATATTAAAATTTAACAATTTGTTATAAACAATATGTTATAAATAATTTTCATTTTTCTTTTTTGTAAAAATAATTATTTACATCATCATATCTCGAGAACTAAAAATCTTAGAGATTCGAAACAAAGACTGTTCTAAAAGAAAAATTTTTTACTATTTTTCCACTCTATTGTTATTAACAATTTGTTATAAATAATTGTTTAATAATGAATTTTTTGCAATATAATATAATTTAATCTATGCAGGTATTATGTCTAATATATTACATATATAAATAAATTATTTAATAACTTTTTATAAATAATTATTAATTATAAACAATTTGAAGAAGTAATTTCTTATAAATTTATATCAATTAATCTCTATAGGTATACATACATAGGTATACATATATAGGTATATATAATTTTTTATTTATTCATATAAATTTGATTATTGTATACTCTTTCTTTCTCTCTCTCTCTCTCTCTCTTTCTTTTTTTAAATTAAACCCATAAAATTAAAAATTCCCCAAAATAATTTGAACACCGTTTGAAAAAAATACATTGAACACAATTTGAACTTTATTTCACAAAGTACTTTTTTAATCTGAACAATTTAATAATCGAATTGAAAATAATTTAAAAACTTAAATAAATATCGGTCATAAATTTTTCCTGTCGAAGTTTAAAAATGATTCACAGAGTTTACGATTAGACTTTTTTTTCGAGAAGAAGATCAATAAGATTCTCACGAAAGAAAGATTCGTTTCTCCAATGGTACTTTGAAAGGATGCCAATAGAAACAGCAATAACGTTTTTCCTTTTCTCGAGAACCCGCAAAATACGAGAGAAGGCTATCGAGACGTGCAAAGCTATTCCGAACAATTACTTAGTCTATAATAGATGGTAAAGTTCGACTCAATAGTTGAAACGACCAAGCAGTAAATTCATTGTCAAGTTCGCCGACTTCTTCACCGTCTGCCACCTCTGGCAAACAAGAATATTCGACAAAGTGAATCGATGCAGATGGGTCATCCGTCAAAAATGAACTTTTAGCATCAATGAACTCGAAAACCGGAGGCACATCTTCGATTGAATGACTTTCATTGAGAAGATCTACTCTTATACTCGAAAAAAAGAGGTTCTCAATTTACTCAACGTTCTAACTATTATAAAAAGTAAACTCTAAAAATTTGGATCAATTTTATATTGGTCAAGGAGGAAAAAAAAATAAATAAATAAATAAAAGAAATAAACAAAAATATTTAACAAACATTAAATTTGAACATTAAATCAAAGCGACAGTAATACTTGTAAACGTATTATAAGAGAAAAATGATCAAATTCAAAAAAGGATGAAGAAGAACCACTGTTTCTGTGATGTGCCTCGTAAGGAAGATACGACAGAGAAAGAAATTTAGAAGTACAAAGTCCATTTGGAGTATAAAACGCGCGCGTGATTTTGAATGTATAACAATGGGAGAAAAAAAGGGACTGGAACGCCCTCGTCCAAAGTCGATCGTATTTCGAGTGCACTCAACGTCGAGTTTTTCAATAATACAGTGGCAATATGTCCCTCCTGAAATTGTCGTTTATTGGACATGCCAATGAAGAAGGATAGAGAATGTTACTTTAAAGAGATATATATATATATATATGTATATATATATATATTTTTTTTTTTAAAGAGAGAAAGAAAAATAAGAGAAATAAGAAGTAGATAAGTAGATAAGAAAAAAGAAAAAGATTCTCTTCGTTTGAGTAGAATCAGTCTTTGTAAAAGCCGGCATAGTAAAGAAGACAAAACCCTTAGACCCTTGTGCATGGTATTCTGCGAGAAAAGGGTTTAAAGAATCTTCGTTCTCTCATAGGATTCAAGTCCCACTCCCCCCTAGGTTTAGATGTTTGGCATATTTGTCACATTCGAGTAATTCCATGATGTTGGTGTGCACCTGCCTCCACGGCACGAAAAGTTAGAAGGGACACACCACCAATAGAGGCTTCACGGTGACCGTAAGGGAATACCAGGCTAACCCTTGGAACTCCTGTCTCTCCTTTTTATTTGTTTATTTCGCTGGACTCCTATCTTCTTAGATCTAATCGGAGCCAATCCTGAAAAACTCGCCGAATATCTCGATGGAATTTCTCGACTGGAAAAAGTACTTGATGATAATCGCTAGTTCAATCTCATCCATACGATTGCTGGATGAAACGAAAAGAGAAAAAAAACAAAACAAGAGAGAGAGGGAGAGAGAGAAAATAAAAGAAAAATGAAAAGGAATAACCCTGATGCAATCGTCTCACTATTACAACTATTTGGAATGTGTCGACAATATTTAAATGTTATGTTAAAGCATTCGATATCAAAATGATCTAACTGTAACAATATTTAGAATTTTTAGATACAACCGAGATAATTGAATTATTCGAATGAATCTAATTATTCCATAGAATTTCGTCCTTCTTGGTAATTATTAATTATCGAATTGATTCGATTGTAACGATGGACAATTTTCTCGAGGATATCTTATCGTTTAGAGATTTTCGACGATTAGTCTAGTTTTTCTAATTTGTTTCTGAAAATTGAAGAAAAAGAAAAAGTAAAAGAAGGAAAGCTTGATAAACCCTAAAAACAATCGATTGTCTTTTATTCAGCCAAAAGATTATACGCCAAAAGATTTTATATCCAGAAAAATATTCCAGTAACGTAGACGTTGTGATCGCCAACGGAGTCACCCGTTGTATAGTATTATAGGACCTAAATCCTTGCCAACAACCAAAGCAAATTATTCGGAATTCTCAGTGTGAGATGCCCGTGAAGATATACGCTCCGTTTGCGGAGAGCCTGGTCCAGACCTGCATTCAAGTCAAGCCGATAAATGCATTTGCAGTCGCATTGTGCGATAACATAGTGCGCATACGTGATGTGGTAGACTGGTTAAAAGGAGCTCGTGATTCAAGAAGGAAGGAGCCCCTAGTGAAATCTACATATATATGTAGAATGCGCCAATAGAATATCCATTACCAAAACAGCGAATATATAAATCTCTAGAAACATTCGAGGAAAAAAAAGAAATATATCGAATATTTTTTTACATTGACTATTTTATACGTACTCCTCTCGACATCTCGTTTTTTTTTCCTTCCTCGTTCGTCTCTATATCTATCTCTCTTTCTTATGACATAATGACAAATGAAATATAAATTCTTTTCTTTTTTTTTTTTCGAGAATAATTTTATTAAACAATACCTATAGGCAATACAAATATAAATTTTCTTTATATACGTTTACGTATTATTACTTTGAGATCACGTTATCCCAAACAAAATATAATCTCTTTATGATTTTTAATACAAACGATTCGTTCGTACGATGCTATGTAATTAAGTATATATATATATATATATATATATATATATATATATATATATGTACCTATGTATATCTCGATTTGGGAGATTCGAAAAAAAGAATGAGAATCTTTGAGATTCATTCTCTTCGCAATCAAAATCTTGCCGATCACCGTGCCTCGAATTTCACGACAAGTTAAGGTAAATAAGAGAAAAAAAAAATTTTTTTTAAAGAAAGAAGGAGGTACGGGGAAGGGCATTTTAGTGGAAGAACGAAAGTGAGATTCGTTCGGTAACGAGGGATTGATCTCCTCCGGTTCTTAATGACTCGTACAAATGAAGTTTTGAGTAAAAAGGAAGATGCGGCTGGGAGTTGAGAGCAACAAATGGTTAACCACTTATCACGGACACGAGAAGAAGGTAACACAGAAGAAATCGATGGTGGGTGCCGAGACCAAAATCCAACATCGTTTCCATCTACGAGACTCCATTTCACGCTATAACGGATTCCATCCCCATACTGTGAGATAAAAGCATCGAACTGGCTAACGAGATATGTAGCTTTGTTTATTTTCCCATTTAAACGATCGCCAAGCGATTTTTATTTTACGTCCCTCAACAAATTCGATATCGTGAGATAGCATGATTCCCATAACGCGTTATGGATATACTTCTTTCTTTTTTTCTTTTTCCTTTTTTTTTGTTTTCGTAATTATATTTTACGTACGTGTTTCATTACTTTGGCATCGGCTATGAATATCAACTTGAACGATCGTTCTGCGATTGTATTAATTTTTTAATATAATAAAAAATTGTTTAAGATCAACTACGATCATGAAATAATACTATTGTACCTATTGTACATATCTGTTAATTCTATATAAATCTCTCTAATAGAAATGACTCGTGAATATGAATTTGAAACTTTGCATTACTATTAATTATGAGAAATTTTAGAAAGAAGACATTTAAGAAGATTTTTTGTCTAAAGCAAAAGATTTTTTCGATTAAAAAAATTTTCTATGCTAATGTAATCTTCTTTCCCTCGGACAAAAGCAAATCTCTGTCTGTCTTATTCCATGAAAAATCGTCAAAAGAGAAAAGAACATTTTCTCGAGGAGTAAATTGTTTGTTCCGTACGGCGCGTGCCTACAAAGAAAAGAGAACATCTTCATAGAGAGTATCCTGTCTCCATCTCTCGCATTATTCCGCGAAACGAAAAACGTCAAACGCGCGCGGTTCGTTCTCTTTCCCGCGCGTTAATCCAATACAAGTTTTTATAGTATACCGCCACCGAAAGTTCTATAGCCAATGATTTCGATCGCTCGTTGTAAATCGATCGACTTGGGGATCTCTCGATCTCTTCAAAGTCTTCAAAGCCGCGAGCAAGTCACAGCTGGACGCAAAAACCGTATCTGGATCCTTCTCTTTTCTTCCCTTATTCTTGACTTGACTCGACTCGACTCGACTCGACTTGGCTTGGCTTGGCTTGGCTTGGCTTGGCTTGGCTTGTCGAGACTTCATCAAGGTTTGGCTTGGTTCGATTCGAGAAGACAAAGAGAGAATCGCATGGTGAATAAAATATATATTTCGATTTGCTCGAAGGCAATCTCGACGATTCGGTATCACGGAATTCGGATGGACAACATCATTCGGGCAGGTGCTCGGTTACCAAAATCGAGGCTAAGAACAAATTTTGCCTCATACATAAAGCATCCTTATTCCTTTACATTTCCTTTCAATTTATGGGACCGCCTTGAGAATCAAAAAGAAAATATATATATATATAGAACAAGTATATATAGAATATTTATATCTGTGTATATATATATATATATATATATATATATATATATATATGTATAAGAGAAAAGAATATTACGATAGTTTTTATCAAAGATTTGTTCGTCATATTCTATCTGCCATGTTATCTTTATGTCTATCGTAAAACATATAAAGTTCTTAGTCCTATAAAATTTATTTTCATTGATAAAAAGAGCATCATCTCTTTTCTTTTTTATTTGGCATTTTTTTTTAAAGATGGATATAGGGTAACTATATAAATTCGAACCATCTGTTGTGAAGAAGAAAAGTTTAGGATCCAGAACCACAAGCGAGCAATTCGTATACAAATGTGATACTTAAGTGGCAACACTTCATAACAAGGCAATTTTAAAACGAGTTCGAAGCGTATCCCACCCTTATTCTATACTCCACAAGTGGTATCGTAGTCTAGGGGAGAATAAGAGTTACTTTTTGTTTGAACGTGGCAAGTGTACCAAGGGGTTGTTTTGTATCATTGTGATTGTCAAGGATTCGAAGATTTATGATCACTTTTTTTTTAATGAAAACTCGACTGGATAAAGTTCATTCTCGTTTTTTATGAGATATATAAAATAATAAGATAAAAATGAATTAAAAAAGTATTATATTGAACGATAAATAATATCGAAATTTACAATATTTAATGTGTTAATAAATAATACTGCAATACACTATATAATTGTATTATATATTCGCTTGCATTTACTAATATAGTATTGACTTGTCAATTGAATAATTTCCAATGAAACTATTCAATAAAAAGAGAATTACTGAATGAAGTGTTGTTTATTCATAGATATAAAATATTTAAAATTTCGACATTACTTAATGGACAATCTAATATATTGAAAATAATATATTAAACAAAATTAACTTTTCATAGGACGAATCGTTTCGAAGGAAATAAAATGTGAGAGAAAGTAAACTGAGAAAATTATTGTTAAATTTTTTTGTTGAAGATATTCAACTGCATTTGTAAGGACAATGCCTTCGATCAAACGCTTGAACAAAACAAAAAAAAATACATGGAAATAAAAGGAAAAGAAAAGGAAAGAAAGGGAAATAAAAGAAAAAAAAAAAAATAGACACAAGTCGCAAGGGGATTTCTCGACACGTGCATCCCTCAAAGAAAGATTATCTACCCCACTCGAAGAACGAGTTCCGTTGCGGTAATTTCACGTCTGATAAATGAACCACGTATTCAAATAATTTCAACCCCAATTGAATCAACCGTTTCTCCAACGTTTGTTCTTTTTCTTGTAAGCATAACGTACGTTATAAACTTGAATAGATTTCTATGGATTCGTAAGACAACTTCAACGTGCATATTTGTGATTAATAAATTATAAAATTAATCCTCTATTATAATCATTTTTTTGCAAAAGAAAATTAATAGTTAGTTCGTATCCAAAACATTGCCACACATATACGAGTTGTACTATATTACAAAAGTTATCTAAAAAAGAAAATAATTGGACTAAAAGTTTCGAAAGGGAAATGATTTGTTTTTCAAAAATCATCTAAAAACTTTCGAATTTTTTTATAAGTTTCGTATTGTATCGTTTCTTCTTAGACTCGAACGAAAATTGTATTATGTAGAATTAATTTCGTGATTAATATTAAACGTTGCAATAATTAAAACGTCCATGGTATATTATAAATACAACGTTAGACAATTTTGTTTACTTCTTGCGCGAAAAAAATGGATAACTGAGTTATAGAGAATGATTATTAAATCTGATTAATTGAGATTTACTATTAAAAAAAAAAAAAAAAAAAAAAAAAAGGAAGAAAAGAAGAAAAAAAATAACGTAAATCGACTTATTGTACAACAACGACTACTTTGGCTTCGAGTCGTGGCAAAACATTGAAAAATGGCGGTCGACTGGTCGGCGTCATTAAGCTTCATTTACAATCCACACCTCATTATAATACAGCTGCAGGAAGGATCACGATCCACCGGCACGAAGGATACCCATCGAGATTAGTCAAGAAAAAGTCGCTAACGACTGTCGGCGTCGACGACATCTTGGAAAAAAACTACTTTGCAGGAACACGAATGAACGAACGGAAGGATACGCTAAGGATTATTCTTTACCGACAACGGCCTCTCCGCAATCGCTCATGATTTCGCCGCTTTTTGCTCATCAATGCAAGCCACGTACCGCCCTTTCTTCTTTCTTCTTCCCTCTCTCTCTCTCTCTCTCTCTCTCTCTCTCTCTCTCTTTCTCTTCTCTATCTCTATCTTTCTCTTCAACACACATTGTAAAGCCAAGCGAAACCGTTCTTACTTGCGAATTAATTAATATCATGCTCGAGCACGAAGAATGTACCGTGTCGCCAAAGATTTTCGTTTCCTTCCTTTGGACAATTTTTTTTTTTTTTTTTTTTTTTTTTTTTTATATAAAAGAGAAAGAAAGAAAAAAAAGAAAAGAAAAAGAAAATAGGTTTTTATACATCCAGTAGTAGGATAATTTACTTACGTATATATCACGATTTTAAATATTATTTTATTCGTATCAAAATTCATAATATAATTTTAATATTAATACGCTTCGATAATTTCAATATAATATTGATTTTAATTATTATCATAGATATATATATATATATATATATATATATATCGTTTTATTTTTTTGTCAATCTTTAATGTATCATATTAGTCTGTATCAATTGATAAGAAAAAAAAATATTACGTTATAAAGAAAAATATTATCGTCATCCCCCTGTGAAAATCAAGTAGCTGTAACAAGCTCAGGTGGTCAGACATGTTATTCCAAGAAGAGTGATACACTCACCCTAAAAAAAGATCTGTTTATAAGGATCTCTTTCCCTTTCTTTCTCTCTCTCTCTTTTTCTTCAACATGGACATGTGTCCTTATTCACACGATGTTCACGCAATGATCGACTCAACTCGACCCTCATCTCTATCATGGATCCGTTTCGATCCGTTTCATCCGTAATCTTGATTTCTTATTCATCCTGTCCCGTTGTCGTCCGTTCACTCACGCCGGTTATAAGACCCCCCGTTGACTCGTATAAACCCGTTTAATTGAGATCGTCCTTACAACATCATGACGTCGAATCCTGAAAGAAAGAGAGAGAGAGAGAGAGAGAGAGAGAGAAAGAGAAAATAGAGAGTGAAAGCAAGAGATTGAACGTTGGGTTCGTCCAATGTAAAAATCTCTCTGTAATTTTTTCTTTTTCCATTTTTTTTTTGTTCATTCCATCTTTTTCTATCTCTTCTTAGCACACAGATATTCCTTTTGAATTTCAAAGTTACATCATTTCCTCGAGTATTGAATAGATATCATCAAATAAGTTTAAAACGATTTACACGATAGATCGTGTAAAAATTAGATTTATTGCATTATAAATTTCGACATGTACACGAAGATACAAATTTATATCGCTTTTGTACAAGTAAAGATGATAAAAAAAAAAAGAAAAAAAAGAAAAAAAGATATTAATAAAATTACAGAATTTTCAATGTAAAAATTGTAGTAAAAAATTTTCACGAAGAAAAATGTAAATATATATGATATAATGTGCTATGATGATAACGGCGATACCTTTTAAAATTATCATTGTCCATTATTTAACAGAGTCACGATATTGGGGGATAAACGAGACAGTTCGATACCTCGATATCAATCTCGATTTCTCGATAAAGAGAAAGAAAAGACACGAACATCGAGCGTCAGACGGTTAGAACGAACGTGCGAGTTTGGTCACGCGATCTCCGTGTAGGTACATCGATCTGTCCCATTCATAAACTCGACGACTCCGAGGTTGTACGGCTATCTCGAAGGAATATCTTCGAACGAATCTCTCGTACTCTCGTTCGATCGCACATAACACGGGACAAATAAAAGTAGGTATCTCGAGAGTTTTCTTCATTCACGAGTGTTGTTGTCACGGCGTTACGTGCTTCGAGTCGAAACGTCTGCGAAATTGAAGATGTCAGTTGTGTCTAGACGCTGTCTCGTCAAATTCTACCAGGACTGACACTTTATCCAATTGACCAATGGCCAATAATAACTGTCGTCGTTATCGTTGACTATGACGGAAACGTATATTACCGAGACAACAAACGTTTATGCGAAGGGCGACATTAATTCATACGATACGTTACCCGCGTTATATTACTAATATCTCGAGTTATATTTACATTACGTACGAATTGATATTGCGATATATTTATTTTCCAATGATACAATGTCATTTCAAAATATTTGATTGTATATTTTTACGTAAATCGCGTAACCTGAAATTTTCGTAGCTTTTTTATATATTTTCTCGTTTTTCTTTTTCATTTTTTTCTTCTTCTTCTTTTTTTTCCTTCTTTCTCTTCCTAATATTATCGTAAAGATTATGAACGAGCTTTCAAAGTAAACAACACGGAACGACTTGTCGTCGTTCATCATTGATGAGAGCCTATTCATTGATAAAAGTATAATATTCAACGTGACAGATACATCGTAGAAATACATTTAAATGTCTTAATAATTGTTAACTTATAATCTCATAAATTTTTATTGTTATGACGTGTTAGTTTTTTTTTTTCTTTTTTTTTTTCATATCATTTCTTTATCCGAAATATATAATCTTCGTTTCTCTTTGGTTGATTCATTTAATGAAGACTCGACTATACACATAGTATCGTTAAGTATCTCGCTCGTTATAAGATAAATCGTATGGAATAGTATATTTTTCGTTTTCCTTTTCAATGCCTTATTCGCATACATTGTAATTTATGTCGGTGGAGGATCACAAGGCACAAACGAAAGTGTGCATCGAAGTACCCGAGGCGTCAGTGCATTATGCTTACTTTTTGTGAGAATACTGCTCGTATATTTAACGCGACATGAAATGAAAAAGATGTAAGCTTGTGGTGGTTGGCAATAAGTTCATCCTTTTTTTTTCTCTCTCTAATTCTTTTCCCTTTCTTTTTTCTCTTTTTCCTTTCTTTCTTCTCTTTCCCTTTTCTCTTTATCTTTTTTCGTGAATATAAACAATCTGAATTCCGTGTCTCTTTTAGTGTCAATAAAGTCACTAAGATTCCATGATCGGAATTAAATTGCGTGCCCACAAAAATGTCATCCCATTTACAGTCCAGTCTTATATTATATGGAACTGTTATGGTTTATGGTACGTTGTGCAGCTTTATGCGAATTCTCATATACATACATACATAGGAACATGTATATGTGTGACATGTACTCGATACGGAAAGAGCACGAACGCCATAGACATGTCACGATCACAGGGAGACAGATAAAACCTTCTTCGTGGATTATCGATCTCGTATTTATTATTCTTGATCGATCACGTCGATCTCGAGAATTGAAAGCGAATACATCGATCGTTGTGAGAGAAAAAAAAAACATTAAAGAGAAAAATAATAAATAAAAGAAAATCGATACGAACGATGAGAAAGTTTCCTTGATAATCAAAAGTCATACGCATAAATATATAGATACTTTTTATTTGTTAAGTTTTTGTATGATTTTTCTTGATTTTCGAAGGACGACACGAAGTTAATATAAAAGATCAACAAGATCATTCTTTCACTCACTCTTTTCGAAGACATGTTTGAGGATATCAATACTTGGTTTTTTTTTTTTTTTTTTTTTTTTTCTTTTAAAAGAATCGAAGGAAGACTTAACCGGACCGTAAATACGATGTTAAATGATACACCGTGCCTATGCGAATTCGCTAACAAAAACCCATTTGATTTATCTTGATATGAAGTAAAGAAGAAGCCTGGACGACTTTTCAGAAGGTGAATTACTTTCTCGTCGGTTGCTCTCTAAAATACATATGTATGTATATATAAATAAATTATATAGGTGTAAAAAAGTATTTACATTTCTGTATGGATTATCATTTTATTGAATGATTTTTAAGTTACAATTTAATATTTAATATTTAAAAATTTGTATATTTTTTTTTTATTATTTAATTAAGCATCAATTTATTTTTATTAAGAAATTGTTAAGGGTTAAATTTTAATACGTACGTGTATTTAACTTTTAAAGATCTCTCGAATAAATAAGTATAGAAATAAAAAAAAAAATAAAAGAAACAGTGAAATCATATATCATAATTATGTGTATATATATATATATATTGTATGTATATTTATTTATTCTTTATTATGAAGAAGAGAACGAAAAGAGAAAGAAAGAAGAAAGACAAGGAAGAAAGGGGAAAAAAAACGAGCAGAGAGTCGCAAGACACCACCCGGCTTGAATTACAGGGTTCTAAAGACGTAGACACCTGTCGTGATTTACGCTCGCGAAATTATGGTTACGCGGTATCGGTAACGATACAGGCCGAACGTTCGCACGCGCCCATTATCTCTCTGGCACGGTCCAGCATTTCGAGTCTCGGATATACGATCGGCGTAAACTCGTGTGGATGCCTTCAGCTCAGGAACTGGATTTCGAGCTGCGAGAATAATACACGACTGGGTTGTTCCAGACGAATTTGAAAGGCAGGACAAGTTTGTCCTTTCTCCTACGTCTCCCTCGTGTCGTGTCTTGTCTCGTATCGTGAAAATTTTACGCGAAGTGTATAAAAGGAGAGAAAAAGAGAATTTATAAAAAAAAAAAAAAAAAAAAAAAAAAAAAGAAAAAGAGAAAGTAAATAAGCGAATTAGGACATTGACACGATCGCATAATCTTTCCATTCAATCTTACGTTTCGATTTCATTCATATTAATGATGCATAATAATATTTTATTATTCATTCATTCATATCCATTTCTTAGCTAATCCTTGACCAATTCTGATTTTATTTCTTTTTTCTTCGAACTTCCATATAAAACTTATTTATTACTGTAATTAACCCGAATTAAATGTGAATTGTAAAAGATGACATATAATACAAAGGATTAAATATTACAATTGTATCCTTTTCATCGATAAAATATCATTGATAAATACGTTTCTTTAAAGCAACAATACTCGTTCGTGTAACATATACACACATACATAGATATAGGTATATATATATATATATATATATATATATATACTCGATATATTAAATTACCATTATTAATCGATAATAACAAAGGAACGCTTGAAATTTTTTGACCAAGTCATATTCAAATGAATTCTTCGATTAGAAATGAATATTAAAAGTAATTTGAGAGGGCAGATGATAAAATCGACGGGGGCAAAAACGTGGGCGAAAGTAAAAGAAGAGAAGAAAGGAGAGGAGAAGGAAGGAGGAAAAAAAATTGAGGAAGAGTAGAAGGAAATACACGAAACTTGGTTACGACGAAGATGGTAAAGAAGAAGCAAGAAGATGGTGGAGGATGGGCCCACAGTAATCTGCGTTTCCATCTCGTGGCGCGCGCGTGTCCGTCGAGATACTCATCCCGTGCCGACGAGGTGCATCCGTGAGACGAGGCCACCTGCCGGCTAAAGTCACCTCCTTCTCCTCCTCTTCCTTCTTCTTCTCTTCCTCCTTCTCCATCTCCTTCTTCTCCTCTTTCTCTTCCTCTTCTTCTTATTCTTCTTATTCTTATTCTTCGTCTTCTTCTTCGTTGCTTCAGCAAAGACCCGGAACGGACCCTTTGGAAGAACTCAACCCCTTTCAAGGCGAACGCACTCCTACGGCGTACCCTTTGCGCCTTCCTTACACATATACATACGTGATCCTCTTTCTCGTCCTCCTCCTTCTCCTCGCAAGATTCTTCATGTTGATTAAACTCAAAACGACGATCCTCTCTGTACTCTTCCCTCAAACCGGAAGCTAGCTACATACAATGTATTATATATACTCTTTGGCTTATCGTTATTCTCTACGTCATACTTTTTATGTCATTTTGTTTGTCCCATTATTTGATTTAGAATAATAATAATGTCATATGAATAATATATTACTTCATCATTATTTTATTCATATCGATATACTTGTTTCCTTAATAACAAATAGAAATATTGTATTCGTGTATGATTAAAAACTATTAAAAATAGCTTTTTATTATTTTATTTATTTATTTATTTTATTTTATTTTATTTTATTTTATTTTATTTTTATAGATAATATATTAAAGATGAAATCGTTATATTAAAAGATTTCTCTATTGAGAGATAATAAAGTCGCGATGTCCTTCGTGATCGGAAAGACAGGTAGTCGTACGGTTACTCGTTTGGTTGCTCATAGAAGTTCTCTGAGTGATCCCATGAGAACCATGGGTTTACCATGCCATGAGATATTATAGGGTAGATCATCTCTATGGCCGTACGACGGCCGTCGTTATTTCTCCTCGACCTTTGCACTCGGACGCGATCCTTTCTGCACCGAGTAAAGTACATAATTTACGGATCACGCGTTCCACCTCCTCCATGCCCGGAGGGATTTACTGCCTCTGTTGCACCGGAGGTCACCCTAGCGGGGGGTTAACTTTTGCTCAAATAAGAGTTGGCCCGGTCTCGACTTTTACGATACGTTCTACGTTCTCCCAAAAAATCGTAGTACTCGTAACTATATCCTTCTTTTCTGAGAGAACAGAGAAAATTAAGGATAGATATCACGTAAAGAATGATAATCCTAAGATACCATTTATATTAAATATAAATCATTATATCAATGATTATTTTTATTTATAACAAATAGATACTCTATCGATCATAGAAATGTCAAATTTTTTACTATAAATATATATATATATATATATATATATATATATTCATTCTAAAATTCTATTTATCATTGATAAAATAATTATTATTAATACATGAATGACTTCGTAATAATAATTTTAATCCTTTAATTATTTAAGATATTTAATCGTCGCTCTATTAATTATTACATCGTGATTATTATCCTGAATACGATAAATATCTGAATAATTAGATAAGAAAACAATTAAATGTTAATATCGATTGAAGTGTCATTATATCACAGTGATCAATTTAATATTACTCATATTAAATATATTTTCCTATGAAAAGGGAGCAAAAATTTGATAATCAAAATTTGCGAAAAAAAAAAAGAAAAAAAAAAAAAGAGGAAGGAGCAAAAGAAGGAAATAAAAGAAAAAAAGTAAAGAAAAGTGTAGAAAAAAAAGACAGACAGTGAGAGAGAGAGAGAGAGAGAGAGAGAGAGAGAGAGAGAGAGAGAGAGAGAGAAAGAGAAAGAGAGAGAAAGTAGGGGGTTATAGAAGGCACGTCGTTTATCGTTGTCAGCTACAGAAGGAAGAGAAGGAAGGGAAGGGTGTTTCGCCGCTTCTCGTGGCGGGAATATGAATCAGTTGATTCTTCTGGTTTTCTCCGCGGCACACGAAACTCACGGCTTATACATCGTAACGCATAGCGACATTACTTCCCGTCGCGTGGGTCTCTCTCTCTCTCCCTCTCCCTCTCTCTCTCTCTCTCTCTCTTTCTCTTTCTCCCTTTTCTTTCTCTTTTCTTTCTTTCTTCTTAAGAGAAGAACCAAACGCATCATCGGTACATTCACACGTTGTCCCTCTTCTCGACGCGGCACGAATGAATGAAATCGTGTAAATATTTATAAACCGTCTCGGAGACGTACACGATTGTCCGAAAGAAAGAAAGAAAGAAAGAAAGAAAGAAAGAAAGAGAGAGAAAGGGAGATAGAAGGATCAGCAACAACAAACTGAAAGTACCCAACGG
>NC_140823.1:4067500-4160000 GCF_050613455.1 Vespa mandarinia
TACACTGAACACACTCGATCGTTTCAACGTGTATTGGCAGAGACTGTTGGAAGATTTGGGGTCCCATAAAGAACAAACGAAAGACAATGCAAAGGCACAACTCACAAGGAGACAAAAGCCCCCAACTGGTGGTCAACGACGAAGATGATATCACATGGTTTACGATCGTTTCGTCGATGCTTTATGCCTCACTCTGCGTCCGCGGACTTCTTCGACGTGCGTGCATTTTCTCTTTTAACTTCTTCTGAGTCCTCCACGAAGAACTTCGTGGAATGATATAGGAACGCGAAGATGTCCTCTCGTCGATGAAATATCTCTCGAATGTTCTTTTCTCTTCTTTCCTTTTCTTTCCTTTTCTTTCCTTTTCTTTTCTTTCCTTTTTTTTTTTTTTGCAATTTCAAACTTTGATACTTTTTCTCCTTGTCTGTCTCATAAAACGCAATAATAAATATTAATTAATGTTTATCTGATATATTTAACGTTGTTGTGACGTATGCATCGAATATGATCGATTAAATCTTTAGACCCAATTTTGTAATCTCGATTGAAATCATACGTTGAAGATGATAAGACAAGAAGAAGAACATTTCTTTAACGTTCCCTTTTTAGGTGCGGCTAATCGAACGAACCAATTTAGAATCAATCACGTAGGAATATGGTTCGTTCTTTTTTCTAGACATAGACAATGACTTGAAAAATTTATCGACAACCGAAACAATATAAATTAATAATTAAGTATATGCAGTTAAGAAAATATGATAGAAATGATGATGATGATGATGATTCAACGTCATCGCCAAAATAGATATTTGTAAAATAAATAAATAAATTATTATTAATTATCTATGATAATTTTTATAAGATGAAAGAAACATGATGGAAATCTTTCCCGGTCCTCCCACCTTCTCGTACGCCCCCATCGCATATTGTCTTCTTAAGGATAAATTATTGAAACAATGACAGAGTCAGGATGAATTCCATCACGAATCTTATTCCCACCACTTGTAAGTCTGGGCGGCTTACAATAGACAGCAACAGCCTCGAAAGGACGATCGACATCTTTGCTGGTTTGATCGTGAACGTATGACGATCACGTAGCTCATTTCCTACACAAAACGTCATCGTGGAATTTCATTATGGAATAGACGATTAAAGGCTTGAGAGCCGCGAGAGAAACTTTTTACCAATCGACTGATGAATAGCAACTGACGATCCCACTGACTCATGAGTCAAACGGACGAAATTGATTTTTTTTTTTTTCTATCTATAAATTTCAAACATTTTTACGTTTATAATATAATCACATAATTATTATCTAAAACTTCAAAAGAAATTTATATTCTTAATCTCGATGAACATATTAAATCAACGTGTTAATCAATGAAATCGTATTTGAGCTTGATTTAAATCTAAAGCAAAACAAGAGAAGAAAAAAAAAGAAAAAAAAAAAAAAAGAAAGAAATAAGAATGATCATTCTCATCCTCAGATAATGATCCCAAATCTAGGTCCAAACACGCACAAGTCTCTACTTTGAAAGTTTCAAAATAACTGTCACGCTAGAAAAAGGCATAGAAGGAAGGAAGGCGTAGGCTTTAACCCTAATTGCCATCTCGACATCTGCTTCCATCGTTCCTCTATCCATTAATTTGAAAGTTCTCACACACACACACACACACAACCATATATATATATATATATATATATCATACATTCTCTTCTTTCATTTCATTTCGTTGCACAAGATGAACAACGTTAGGAACAAAAGCAAGTTTTCATAGCTCTTTTAATATCTCTTTTTGATGGATAATAAACATTTCCGTGTTATCCAAGATGAGAGAAAAAGAGAGAAAGAGAGAGAGAGAGAGAGAGAGAGAGAGAGAGAGAGAGAGAGAGAGTCCTCTTCGAAGAATCCACTTAACGAAGGATGATCATCGAGATCAGGCCCACCCTTTTCTTTTTTTTTTCAAGTGCCTTAAGAGAAAAAAAGAGAGAAAAGAAGTGAGAGACTAAGAGGAAGTGAGATAGACTCTGAAAGATCTGACAACAATAGATCCTCATCGTCGTCTCTCGCGATTCGATATGTGTTTGACGGACGTGAAGACCGTGGTAGCTTTCTTTAACCACATTTCTTTTTGAATAAAACCTTCTTCTTCTCAATCCTCTCCTTTTTCTCCGTCTTTTTCTTCTTCTGCTTCTTCTGCTTCTCAAGGGCTATCGATAAAATATCACCTGCTATTTGTTGGAAAACCTTACGAAACTAAACAAGCTTATTCTTAGATGATTGTATCAAGGAAGAACTATAAGTACCTGGATCTTCAATAATTTATCTATTTTTTTTCAACAATATTTATCAATGAATTATATATATAGAATTAATAATGTTAATAAAAAGTAATTATTACAGACAATGATTAGTATTTAATATTTATTATATATATTAAATATTTTTGTACATTGATATACAAATATTATTTAAGAATCTAATAGTATCGGTACTATTATCATTTAAATATTATTTTTCATATTATTATTCGTACCATTTAAATAATAAAATTTCAAAATATATTAATATTAATTATCAATACAAAATTAATATGAAAACTATCAGTACCAATGGAGATAGATAAAAAGAAAAAGAAAAGATTTAAGGTATACCTTAAGTATACCTTAGAGGTATATTTAAATACACATATATTTAAAATCCTAACGATTCAAAGTTTTAAAATTCTGAATATATTTCAAAGTAAATTTATTTAACTAGTCTTAATGTGCAATATGCCTAGCACATATGTGAAATAAACGATCTCGACTACTCGATACGACGATCGTACGCCTACGTATGTATATAATACGATTCCTGTTGCAATGCGGCATCGTTCGATCGAATCAACTTCTAAGTATATATATACTATATATGTATATATATATATATGTACATGTATATATATATATATATATATATATATATATATATAACGAAATCTTTTCGAATCAGATATCAAAGATAAGTCGTATAAGATCGTCTCAAAACTTTCGGCTTAACTTTTTTATACCATAAATGGTATGAGGGAACATTCATCAAGGATAAAATACAGAAGCTACTTATCTCTATCTTTGTTTTTCATTTTCTCTCCCTCTCTCTCCCTCCCTCTCTCTCTCTCTCTCTTTCTCTCTCTTTATCTATCTCTTTCTCTTTTCACTCCCAGACTCCGTTAAGTAGTCCACCCACGCAACATCGACCTTTAATTCGAATCGTTTCTCCCTGCCCCATGTAACGATCTCTCGACGAGCGATAAATTTCTTATGATGGTAGGAGAAGCAAAGAGAGGATATATCGAGAGATTTGTTTCATACACTTCACTCGAAGATAACGATCAAGTTACGCGAACGATGACGCGACAGGCCTAAAGTGGTAATCTCCAATAACATTTATTTCGATTTATATACCGGTCTCTTTCTCTTTCTCTCTCTCTCACTCTCTCTCTCTCTCTCTGACACAGTAACAACTATCTGAAAATGTTAGTCATCTTGAAAAATTATATCTAATACGATCGTCTTACTTAGCTCTCTAAAACTATCTAAGCAATTAGAAATAATTTAGAATAAATATCGTATATACGAGTACGTTACGTGGAAGTTATAGAATAATAACTTAGAAATGCTCGACTATACGCTCACAAAAGAAAAGAAAATTGTTTGAATGATTATTATCACGATAAAAAGCACGATAAGATTTAAATATATACACTCTTTTCATGATACTATTGTCATATTTTCGAAGATTCAATTTCCATTTTGGTCCAAACGAAGCAACATTATTTGACGTTTAAGATGTGTCAAGAAAAAGGACGATATCCTTTCTCTCTCTTTCTCTCTGTCTCTCTCTCATTCTCTGTCTCTCTCTCATTCTGTGAGATCGATAAAACATCACGATAATATATGCGAAGTAAGTAGTAAAACGAGAGTGTCCTTTGTGTTTGGCTAAAAGGATTTCGAAAGAAGCTTTTGGATTATCGCGAACATCGGAATGACAACGAAGAGAACATTTTTTTTTAAATATATATATATATATATATATATATATGTATATTTAAAGTATATACATAAAAAAAAAATTTTAATATTATTTATCCTTAAATTAATATTTTGATCATGACCTAAAAAAAGAAAAAAAAAATAAAAAGAAAATGGTCATACACTTATTCGACAAAAGTTATTAATTGAAGAACAAATTGACAATTAATTCGATTAACTGTGAAGTTCAAATTTCCGATATAAACTATAAATATAAAAAAATATTAAAAGTATCAAGAGCCATTTCTTGATGGCCAACCCGTCTTCCAATAAAAAAAATTAAAAGAAAATAAAAAAAAAGTCATAAGTCGTAACTCAAAGCGATCTGATTTTTTAATTATATGCTTAAAGAGAAAAAAAAAACAAAAAATAAAAAAAAAAAAAGAAAGGAACAAAAACCATAATGAAGAACTCGTAAAAGGGACTAATACGGAATAAAAGGTCTGTTTCCAATTTCCTTAAATATAAATCATGGTAAGCCGTAAATTTCCAAGTTTCGTTAACTCGCGACGTTCACGTAATTAAACGTGAACTCGATAAAGAAGCAATAAAGCGTTGAGGAGAGGAGCTTGAGAAGAGTGAGAAAAAAAGAAAGAAAAAAGGAGGGAAGAAAAGAGAAAGAGAGACAGAAATAGAGAGAGAGAGAGAGAGAGAGAGAGATCCTTGAAACGTCGCCGAAAGAGCATAAATCCTCGTTTACAATGTCGGGACACACGTGTTCGCACGAGTGAAGTTTGCCGCGCAGATGAATGAAACTCTTTGACGAGAAACTTTACTTTTTCTCTCTCTCTCTCTCTGTCTCTCTGTCTCTCTCTCTCTCTCTCTTTTTCTCTGTCTTTTTCTTGACCGACAAGATACGAACGTCTGAGTTCCCATTCTGGATTATCATCTTCGGGATGCTGGTGTCATCCTTGTCATCTTCGTTGGTGTTCGTTCTTACAGAAGCAACCGATCATACCAACATTAACCAGTAACAAGATGACATAGTATAGTAGATTCTTTTTAGCACGATTACAAGCCCAAGGAACAACTTCGCCACCTAGTTTTTTTTTCTTTTTTCTAATCAAAATCCAACTTTCCTTTTATATAACAACTATAACTCCTTCTGGTAGACATCAGTTTCTTTCGGATTTTTTTAATAATGGATGCATCAGTCATTCCAACGTCATCTTGTAATATGAATATTATCTAATGATAAATGAATATTATCAGTGAATATATAAAGAATCATTCGCTTATCATTATTTATCACGGTATATGAATCTCAATCGTGACTAAGATCCTCGGATAATTTCTCACGCTTATATTATTATATTTATTCCCACAGGATATGTGCACATTAGAATGCATTCCATTCGTTCTAACAATTTTTCTTTTCCTTTATTGTTAAAAAAAAAAAAAAAAAAAAAAAAAAAATAGCAAAATAGATAACGTTATGGTTATTATTGTCATTATTATAGTGATAGATTAGAGATTGTAGGATTATAAACGGTATTTTAAGTGAATGAAATAGTACAGATAAAAGGAGTAACTTAAATATTACTCCTTAAAAATATATTACGTATTTGTGTCGTTTTACCATAAAATGATTAATTATTAATTTATCTCTTTCATTCGTTCTGGCAGAAATAGGTCTTCTCACGTTTAACCCCCCCCATTTTTAAATTCCTATGTTACCTACTTGCGATCGTATGGTTGCAGACGTTAATGAGTAAGCGATGCTACGGGGCACAGCATCTTTTATTCATTTCACGAGAGATAAGCGAAACATCGGCCGCCGCTTTTACGTTTAGACTTACTGTACGACTACCATACGAGACCCCACGTGTGTTTACACGTGTGTATATACATACGTGTGTTAAGACTGCCCACGTGCGCCAACCATATTGCATTTCCGGTTCGTGAAATGTTATAAAGTTGCCCGCTCCTCTCGTGTATATCTCAGCGTGCCGACTATCGCGATTTCCTGTCTGTGATCTGTTATTCCCTTCTACTAGCTCTCTCTCTCTCTCTCTCTCTCTCTCTCTCTCTGTCTTTCTTTTTCTCTTTTCTTCTCACTTGGACTCTTCCAATGAATATTTTGATTATATGCTACCTATCGAGAAGTCAATCCTTTCCTTAAAAAAAAAAAAAAAAAAAAAAAAAAACAGAAAAGAAAAAAAAAAGAAAATAATTATCCATTCGAAATGAAACGATTTATTTATTGGTGAATCATTTCAATTAAATTATTTTATGTTAATTTTTATAAAAGAAATAGTTTTAATCGGAAACACGTCGTTAAGTCTTATCATCCATCTCGTTTCGAAGTTAAATCACATTGAAAACTCCAATAGGTTCGTTCGACTTAGCTAATTCTTTTTCTTTTTTTTTTATTTCTTCTTTCTGTTTTTTTTTTTTTTTTTATAAAAAAAAAATCATCAGAAGCAGATGTACGATAAAGGTAGATCTTCGGTCTGTTCAGAGAGAAAACGGGTGTATATTCTTCGAACAATAGCTATCCCGATTTTTGGACGTTTCGGAAGAAATCGTCGCAATGTACGAGGTCCTCATCATCCTTCCTCTCCGTGCCTACCCCCGTCACCGAAAGAAGAAAAAAAAAAAAAGAAATAGAAGAAAAAAAAGAGGAAAGAAGAACGAGGGAGAAGAATAAAAAATCGGTCGACTCAATCTGACGGATGGGGTAAGTCCATGCGGACAAAGGCTTTATTGTGCCTTCCATTTTATAAGGTTTCTCAAGAAGACTCTCCTTTGTGCGAAAATTGGGGGTTTATACGTGGCACGGAAATCGCGGAGGCGGAAAGGGATAGCGAAACGGGTTTCTCTCGTCCGTAAGAATATAAAAAACTGATCTTTCCATGGTTCTGATCTTTGAGAGAACCCAACGCTATAGCTGGTACATCTTTTTATATTGATTGTGTAAAAAAAAAAAAAAAAAAAGAAAGAAAAAGAAAGAAAAAAGCTATGCGCGTTTTCCCTCTTCTTCTTCTTCTTTTTCTTCTTCTTCCTCTTCTTCTTCCTCTTCTTCTTTTGCTTCTTCTTTTGCTTCTTCTTTTTCCTCTTTTCCTCATGCATACGTATAACATTTGATCTCAGTATCAATATTGAAAAATAAGATTAAATACTTTCTTTTTTTTATTTCTCCCATCCCCAGAAACTTTTCTATATGTAAAAAAAAAATTAAAAAGAAGAAAGAGAAAAAGCAATGAAAATATAGTCTATGTAAAAGATAATAATTATAAAATTTATATGAAAACGATTGAAAGATAATTGATTAAAACCTCATTTCTTTTAATCGTTCCAAATTAATAACTTAATTTTTAAGAATTATGAATTAAGTGATAAAGATTTAATTTAGATGAAAATAGATAAACATACAGAAAGATAAATCGATCAATATTTGGATTGATTGAAATTGGATATCACGTCAATATTTTCAAATAGAGCCGATTAACCAAAAGAAATCAGATCAACTTTCGTCATTCGATTCCTCGAGGAAGTTTGATTGAAAAAGGGGGAAATTTTTGAATCCTTTCCTTTGTAAATTTCACATAAAGGCTGTCGCCTTTATCACCGTCGTTACCATCCTGGTTACCACCCTCATGTCATTTCGTGGCCGATGAAGTTTCCATTGAAACGGAGTCGGCAGGTAACGTAAGAATTTCCAGAAAACGGGGATCTATGCCGACAGAATGAAGGGATCCAGATCGAAGTTCTTTAATGGTTCACGGCTTTTCAAGATCCTAACTCTCACACTGGACCTTCAAGTCCTTACCCAACCTCCATGGATAAGAATATCTTGGCGACAAAAAAGGAAGAACTTAAAAAAAAAAAAAGAAAAAAGTAGAAAGAATAAGAAAAAAAAAATCAGATTTTTCTCACGGTAGATGGAAACCAACATGTAAGTAAATTCCCAGATCTTTTTTTTAAGCTTCTCTATTTGTCAATCCACGTCGAAAAATTTTCTACGAAGTCTTATTTAAAATTAAAACCAATACAAATTTTCAATTATTCAGACACATACATATATATATATATATATATGTAATTAAAATGTTAAGAACGAAAGAACTAGTATCGTTATTGTATTCCTAGATTTAATTCTAACTTTGAATGATCAATTTGTCTTTAAAAATCATTTGCTAACGTCCAATCGAAATTTTGAAGAAACGCTAATTCCCGATCGTTCATATTATCATTCATCATAGATGCATAATAGAAATATTTCCTCCTATAAAAATGAAACTCTATTTAAACATATCGAAAATTTAATACGAATTATGATTTATTTAATCCATCCTGAATGCTTAACCGTCATCGTCGCAACTTTAAGAATGACTTTAGAGATATAAACCCACACAAAAGCAAAGATAGAAGCACTCAAAACGTAAAGAACCTTTCGTACCTTAGTCGAACCCCATAAACTACCATGTCTCTCTCTCTCTCTCTCTCTCTCTTTCTGCGACGAATTTGTAACATTTTATTAAAAGGATACCATCATCAATGTCACCTGAAAACGATTCATGCATTCATCTTTGTGTTACTTTGTGAACGAATCAACTATTTTTAATGGCTCAACCATTTTGTCTCTCTTTCTCTCTCTCAAGAGAGAAAGAAAAAGAGAGAGAGAGAGAGAGAGAGAGCAGCCGGTTTTATATTTCTAACGGTCGTATTCATTCCTCGGAGATTTATGTATCATGGACGAATAAAAAAGAAAAAAGAAAAAGCGAATGAAAATAAAAAAGAAACTTTTACGACGGTGTTACGCTACAAAGTTGCTTCTTTCATAGATCGAGCACGAATTCGCGAGATCAAAAGGGATACTTAAAAGTATCGTAACGTTTAAGAACGATGATATAGGATTGGTAGTTATCGAGTCAGTTCAATTTCCAGCCATTACTTTCTATGTACCCAAGAATACATTAGTAAATTTATCAAAGTGTTAACCAGGTGCAAGGTACTAGTATACGATTATCTTATGAAAGGGCTTGTCAGATATTGTGATTAGATTACGTTTACATTTTAGTAAGGCAAATTTCTTTTTTCCTTCTCTTTTCTTTTCTTCGTTTCTTCTTTTTTTTTTTTTTTTTTTTTTACAATAGAAAGTCAATAATTAATTGAAAAAGAGAAACGTGAAAAGAATGTATATAATAAAGATATTATATTATTTATATCCTTCAAAATAATTAATAGAGAAAATTGTTAGATATTAAAAAGTCCTGACACATACATATCTATTATGCAATTCATTTATATTAATAAATATCTTCTCTCATTGATTGTTTTTGTAAAAAATTATTGTAACATTTTCAATGTCGTTTATTAATCAATATTAATTCTTTCGTGTTATTCTTTTCTTTTCTTTATGTCCTTATAAATCGAATCACGTGAATTGCGAATTTCCCATAAAAATTAGAAAAGTGAAAAATAATATATAAAAAAAAACTATACATATATACATATATAAATATATAAAGAGAGAATATGAATTTCAGAAAATGTTTGACGTTTATTAAGCAATATGCTCGTATTAAAAGATACATTCTATCATTTTCTTTCCTTCGAATATCCCTCGAATATTTCAAACATACCCTTCGACATAAATTTCATTCATATAAATTCGAGCCATGACATAGATCTCCTTACGAAAGAATTAAAAGGGCTCGTAGAATAATTAGATTATGATATCGAGCGCATAAAAATATAACGAAGGAGAGAAAGAAAAGAAAAGAAAAGAAAAAGAAGAAAAGAAAGAAAGAAAGAAAGAAAGAAAAAAATATATATAAAGAAGAACGAATGTAAAAGTAAGCGCGGGTGTGGTAGTAGTGGAAGTATCTCGAAGATAGAGGATTTATAAGTGCGGCGACTTATTTGGCAGGATTGTTTACGGTCCAGGAAACAGTTTGTCGGAGGACATTCGCTTCCTTTTTCGCGATATAATTGCAGATTCTTCGCGTCGAGCGTTCACAGAGGTACAGGTAGGGCGGTCTTTTTTTGCGATCCTACGCTTTCGTTCTCCCTTCTTCGTCCTTTGTAAGAAGAAACTCGACTCGAAAAGGAGAGAATATTTAACTTTGTCTCTTTCTACCTTGAGACTCTTTTTCTTACCGCAGTTTATCACACCCCCTTCCTTTTTTACCGATCGAGCGTGCGGGACTACTACTCTACCTCCTTTGCCAAGAGCTCGATCTCTTTTACGGTAGTAGTAACAAGAGCAGCCTCAGATCTCGAGTGTCCTGATTTTTTATGTACCCCTTTCTACCACCATCTCTCTCTCTCTCTCTCTCTCTCTCTCTCTCTCTCTCTCTCTCTTTCTCTCGTTCGTTCGTTCGTTGGTAGCAGGACAAAGCTCGAAAAAATATATGGACAGGCCCTTGGAAACTGCCTTACGTTAATGGTCCATTGTCGAGGATCCTCTGATCATAAAGAGAGAGAGAGACCATTTCGTCCAGGACTTTCGAAAACTCGAATATCGAAAAAGAAAAGATATTTCCAAACCGATTATACTTTGCTTCACGATCTTGATATTTATTGTCTTCTATATGTATACGAATGTATTCGTATGTTGTTCGATGTTCTTCGTGTTATTTAATGAATAATCAAATAAAATATCAGGATCGAGGATATGGATAGGATATATCGAATAAATCATTCGATTCGAAAGAGGATCGAACTTTGAATGATCTAACCAATGTACGTATTTACTTACTACCGTAAAAACATTCTTCTACTTTGACTCAAACTCTCGAGGGACGTCGAATAAGCAACGAGAAGTTGCTGAAGTGTCTTGACCATAACAGCTACGTTTACTGACTGACAAGTAGTTATGTCCGCAAGAAATTCTTCCCAAGAGATTCGAATCTTAATCTGAAGAGAGAAAGAGAAAGAGAAAGAAAGAGAGAGAGAGAGAGAAGATAAAGCAATAAATTTGCCACGACGACCCAATAGCCGTGAAACTCGTTCGCATAAAATTCTTGACTTTTTTCTTATTACTTTTCTCTGTGTCCGCGCATGATATATAACAAATGATGATATTTAAAAAGAGATGCGAACAAACGTGAAACTACGTAAGATAAAAAAGATAAGCTTAATTAATTTAATCTTTTCATTAATATACAAATTTCTATTATACTCTTTTATATTATTATACTCTTTATATTATTATACTCTTTATCATTCAGTAGTTATCGGACAGTAGTTTATAGCGGTCAGTTCTGTAAACAATAACAAAAGTTTGACCGACTTTTTATAGATGACAAACAATCAGTCTACTGTTGAATTTCAAAATACACGGATTTTTTTATTAACTCTGACAATTATCGAATTAGTTCTCTTTTATATTTCGACAAGTGAATATTTGAAATTCTTTAACGACTAAACGTGAAAACTTATAAATTAATACTTTCGATAATTTTACAATTATTTTTATAATCTCTGATGTACAGGATTTAGAATAGGGTCTCCAAATGCAGCAACCTCCACGTGGTGAGACCTGGGCCGATAATATTTGCGATAATCGAAATCTAAATCCAGATTATATAATGCAAATACTATCGGGCGAATGGCTGCATATTTCATTGCATTTTCAAAATCTTTTCTTTCTAATTTCAATTAAACATTAATATACTTAAAGTTTACTTTAAGTTATATATCGATAAATAAAACCATTAAATATGATGGAATTATAAAATAATTTCTTCGAAAAATGCACTAAAACATTCTTATTTCTTTATTATTACTATTTGTTCTTATTTATTTTCAAAAAAAAAAAAGAAATAGTCATATTATATTCAAAAATTTCTGTCATACATTAATTCGATTATTAGATTACGCAATACAATTTTTTAAATTACATTATTTATATACCAAAGTAACAAGCTCATAATGGGGACAATTTTTCATTATTACACTTGTAATTCATATTTTGCCTATACCTATCGTAATATCACATGTATACGAATGTACACAATGTATACGAATCGCGTAGTTTGTAGTATTTATCGACTTTATCGATGGATACTACGTTATCATTATCGATAATATAGAATTACGTTTTTATCGTTTGAAATCTGTAATATCGACACAAGCGTCGGTAACAAAACAATGGCTGCTCATAACAGAAAAGATAGCTGGTAGGTTATATCAACACATGTGTTTAAAAATTATTAAAATAAAAATTGAATAATTTTAACAATGGAAAAACATATGAAGCCTCTACAGCAAGATAATACAAATTCAGTATTAATAGGCATACTAACGGCAGTTTTGGCTATCGTAATAACTTTAGGTAATTAAAAGTAAAATTTATAAATTAGCCTAACCATATGCCATAAACAAAATTTAATTTATTTTTATATATTCTCATCTCTTTTATTTAAAAATGTCACAGAAAATGATATTGTTATATTTAACTTTATTGTTCATATAGATATGAACACTCGTTCAATTTGATATTTCAATTCATTTTGTCAATTAAACAATTGACATGATTCTTTTAAAACATGTCGATTATTATACAAAATTATTTATATCATTAATATTAACTTTTGATAATTTAAATTATTTAAAATAAATCAATATATTATTGAAAATATATTATTGTAATGATATTCAAGGTATTATTCTTGAGTTCATAATAATATAATAAATATATTTTGAATATAATTTTATTAAATAACTAAATGTGATTATATTTTTCCTTTTTAATTTGATTTCATTCTCATTTAATTTTTAATATAGTAATTTCATTTATTTTTCATTTAATTTTGTCTAATGATCAAGTTCATATATTTTTAAATTTTATCAGAAATAATATAATTTTATCTTTATCAATAGTACTATATGCTATATGGCGTAAAAGAAGATCTGTTGGTCAGAATATTATATTGACTGGACTTAGTGATGCTGGAAAAACGTTGATATATGCACGTTTGCTTTGTTCCAAATTCATTCTAACTCATACATCTGTTAAGGAAAATATAGGAGATATAAATATCAATAATGTAAGTATTCATATATTTTTCACATATTTGGCAATAAGATATATAAATTGAAAAGCAGTTTCAAACATAAAGATTAATAACTTTTACTAATTTTTGTTTTAGAATACTTTAAAGATCGTGGATATACCTGGAGATGAACGTTTACGTTACAAATTTTTTGATAAATATAAAATATCTGCGAAAGGAATTATTTTTGTCATTGATTCTGTTACGTTTCAAAAAAATATTAGGGATGTGGCAGAGTAAGTTTCAAGAGTATAATATGTAAATCTGAATATTTCAAAGATGAATTAACATAATTATTTCATAGAACAATCTATAAATTATGTTTTTATTTAGGTATTTATACAACTTATTGTCAGACATAGATGGACACAAAAAATTGCCAATATTAATATTATGCAATAAACAAGATCAAACAATGGCTAAAGGTTGTATTGTGATAAAATCATTATTGGAAAAAGAATTAAATCTTTTAAGATTAACTAAAACTAATCAACTGGAAGCTACGGATGCGACATCCTCAAATGTCTTTCTTGGAAAATCTAACAAAGATTTTGAATTCAGTCATCTCAATTCAAAAGTAGAATTTGCAGAATCAAGTGCCTTTATCAAAGATCCTGAAACCCCTGCTCAAATGGAAGCATTGGATGCATGGTTACAAAATGTTATGTGAATATTCTATGTATACATCTTTTTTTTTAATATATAAATTATTTGTTTGTAACTGCTTTTTTTTTATTAACTTGTTATACATATCAAATATTTTTTTATTTATAGAAACTGATCCTACATTTAATTAACTCATCCATAACTTTATTACAATAATCCATTATAGAAATAACAAATAAAAATATTTATAGTTTTCTTTTTTAAAAACAATGATAACACTACTGATAAAACAAGCTAGTGTTATTCAAAAGGTTTAAATAAAAAGGTAATAAAACATTTATAACTGAATAACAATTTTGAGCCATTTACTTTCTAATACTTTCTAACCTATCATGAAAAATCAAGTGACTTTGAAAATTATAAAGATTTGTAAAAATTATATTAGAATGATGAAAAATCTAAATTCATAAATATTAATTTTTGTACACTAAACTAATAAATTAATAAATATTAATATTTGTATTCTAAAAATGTAGCCCTATGCTTTGAGTATATAAAATAGTAATAAAAATGATCTCTATATGTACATACTATGTTATATATGTATATGTATATATATATATCTATATATATATATATATACATATATATATATAAAATATAATATTGAAATTATGTACTTGCTAATAAAAAAAAATAAAATATACTATAATTTTTCGAAATTACATTTTAATATTAATAAAATTGATGAGTAATACAAAAATACACATTACTTTTTAGGAAATATTTGAAAGTATTCTTCTTTACCCTGGTACCATTTCGCACGTAATACGGTCCTGTATTTACTTAGATAACGAGTAGAAGACAAATATTAACCTTGACTACATACGAATTATTTAAATTGTTACGATGAAAAGATATCAAGAATAATAACGTGATGGAAGTTATAATAAGATACTTGTAATATAGTATAACAAATTCATTCCACTAGAACGGTTTATTTTTGTAGAATTTATCAATCTCGGTCAGCTTATCGATTGGAACATTAAGTAACGAGAATATTTGTCAGTATATGCATAAAAGCATTATCATTGAAGTGTTAAGAAAAGCAATACAGACCATGTCGGGTATATTACATAATGTTGATATAGGAGGTATATTTATTAATTGTTTAGAATTATTATAATCTCTAATTACGATACTTCCTATTAAATCATATACTTTTATCATCGATTACTTCATTACAACCATTATTTCATTATTATAATGAATGTGTTTTAGATATGAGAATGAAATACAAAAATAGAAGTGAAACCTTTATAGAAGAAAATTTGGTAAGTAAAGAACCAATAGGACAATTCAAAGCATGGTTTGATGAAGCATGCGAATCACCACATATACTTGAACCAAATGCGGTATTTCTTGGAACAGCAACTAAGTAATTTAACTCTTAGATATATGAAACATTAATAATGCAGTATATAATAAATTAATCATTATTTCAGAGATGGCATTCCGTCTGTAAGAACAGTATTATTAAAACATTTTGATATGGAAGGTTTCAAATTTTATACAAATTATAACAGCAGAAAGGGTAAAGAAATAGTAAGTTTACATGCTTCTATTATTTTCTATTATTATAATATAGATAATTAAAATCGTGTTTACTTGATTCATAGGAACAAAACCCCAATGTTGCAATGACCTTCTATTGGGAACCATTACACCGAGCTGTATGATATACAATTTATACATTTCTAAATAAAAATATTAATTTAACATTTTTGATTTATACATATTGTAGGTACGTATAGAGGGAACTATTGAAAAAACTTCAGCTAATGATTCCGATGAATATTTTAATAGTCGACCATTTCCAAGTAAGATAGGATCTATGTCCAGTAAACAAAGTACTGTCATTGCTACCAGACATACTCTTATTGTGAAAGAAAGGGAATTACTTGCTCAATATACGGAAGATGATATTAAAAGACCAGATTGGTGGTAATGCATTTACAAATTTTCTCTATTAATCTTCCTGTATAGTTATATACAATCAATTAATCGATTTTTTCTAGGGGTGGTTACTTAGTTAAACCAAAATCTGTTGAGTTTTGGCAAGGACAAAGCGATCGTTTGCACGATAGAATTCGTTTCAGACGACCAATTTCTGGAGAAAAGATTGATAATATTTTTGTTCATACAGGTGAGAATGGATGGGTTTATGAAAGATTATCACCTTAATAATTATAATATGGCATTGCAATTTTTCTTCCAATATTATTAATTTTATTAGATTGAATTTACATTCCTTTCATTTCCAAGATAGCTTTAATATTTCCCTTTGTAGACCTAAAATATACAATTATATTATATTACTATATTATTTATAAGAGGAGAAAAGATTATTATAATTATTAGTAAAATATATATTTTTAAACAATTAATGAAAACCTTTTGAATTTCTCCAAACCACTTCAGTGTTGAACAGTTCATCCTCCTTTACAATAGTTTCAAATTGGCGCATTCCTCCTCCTACACCAAAGTAATATGTCTTTGCAGCTATGAGTCTAAAAGAATTATTTAGTTGATATCAATCATTTAAAATTTATAAAAATTGTCAGTTATTATTCTTACCCAATGCCATTTGGTTTCAATTTCTTCTTAAACACTTCATATAATTTTCTATGATTTTCAGGATTATATATGGTTTCACTGGTAAAAATGAAGTCATATTTTTGATCCCCATTTTTAATATCATTTTTAAGAAGCATCGTAAATGATGCCCAATCTCCACAATAAAATTCACACTTCTCCAATGTTTTTTGTTTGTCTTTGAAATTTAAAAAAACATTTGGTATAGTAACCGATCTAATTACTTCTGCATTCTGCAAAAATCTTTTAATATTATATACATCATTTTAAATATTTTATATCATAACAAAAGAAGAAAAATAATAAAAATATACAAACATAATCTTGAAAATGGACGAGGGCACCTTTCAAGAGTGCTATTAATCCAATAATTCCAACACCGCAACCTAAATCTAGCACCAGCTTAGTTTCGAATTTTATATTTTCTTGAATTATATATTCAACTAAATCGTAAGTACATTCCCATATTTTCAAACCACCTTGACAGTTTGCAATAATTATTTGCAATAAGTATTATATAATTCTTTTAAATAACTTAATTATATATACCTTCATATTTTGCAGGTATAAGATCGGAATGCTGTGATTCTGCTTCGATTATATTTACAGAATTATTTCCTATTAAGTTGCATAGTACTTTGTCAGAACGGATTAATTTGAATATAATTTCATCAAAGATTTTAGTTTCTAAATATTCATCGGGTTCATAATTTCGATTATAATCAAATGGTGCTACTTCTATTCTAGATGCATTTATCCAATTAAGAACAGATTTTTCTTTATCAGTATTATTTTCTACAAAATATATGTTATAAAAATTTAAATTATAGCGCCAATGAAAATAGCGGCGATAATTGAAATAGTATTATAACCTCAAACATATCAAAGTTATATATTTTTTTATAAATATTATAAAATAAAATTAATGAATACCTTTAGCATCATTTTTTTCAGAGAATCCAAATTTGAACATCTTATCTTTTTTATTATTATTTACTCATAAATCTTTATGAAAAAGTTTTCTTATACATACTATAAAGTTAAGTGATAACAGATGATTCTCAACATTTTCTTACTAGCATTTTTATAAATTAAAACAATATAAATCTTATATATTAATTAGAATTAATTTAATATCATTTAATATTTATTGTATCGATAATTTATAATTAATATATTTTGAAGTTAATTTGAAAGAATATGACCAATCATAGATATGATTCACACTTACATCGTGAAAATTAGATTCATGAAAACGATATTTTCGATATATCGAAAGTTGTCAAACATAACATAACCTATTGTAACACACTTCTGACATTACTCATTTATAACAATTTAGATTTATTTAAAGTATTAAAATCATAAGCATTTGGTAAAAAAATAATATTTGTTTTAAACTAATGTTTTATAAAAAATGTCAAGCACAATTAACAGTGTAATAACTAATAGAGATCGAGATTGTTTGGCTTGCAGAATTATTAGTGGTGGTGGTCTGATTGGATCAGGCATTTACGTTTATTATCATTCAAAGAAATTACAAAAACCTAAAGGAAAAACAGTAATGTATACTATCGCAAGTGGTATGTGTATTTCATTAATTATTAAATTAATATTTTCTTTTTCGCAAGTTTTATATTATCAATCAATTTTTGCGCATATTTTAATTATAGAAAATTTGAGGTTATCTTATTACTAACTTATTTGTTTTACTTTCAGGACTGGTTTTATTGGGGACTGCTAGAATAATGGATCTACCACCGTTTCGAAATCAATTTAATCATAGATAATGGATAAATATTTAAATATATAAGATAAAATATTAAAACTATGAACAGATTATAATATTGTTCATGTAACATACACAAAATGCTACTTATTTTCCTACTTTAGTATATTAACGTATTTACTTTACATAAAATTATAATACATTCTAGAACAAAACCTATTAAGATTTAACAATGAAAATGAATAAAAAATATTGAAATATTTCCTTCAACTTGTTTAAATTTTATTGTTGTCAACATAGGGAGATACATCAATGTGCAATAATCTTATATAGTGCTTTTAGTTGAGAAGAAAATTAAATAAACACATTTATGAAAACATCAATTTTAATGTCATGGGAGAATATACCATTTGATTCAGTAGAAGGATTTTTTTTCAAGTTTTCTTATTTTTTTCTTTCATTTTTTTTTTTTACTTTTTCATTTTTTGAATAATTTGTCTTCGATAACATTATTTGTATAAAACTTTTCTAATCAAACGGGACAATTACAATGATTTTTATCATGACTTCTTCTCTGGAGTTCTTTCACACAACATACGATTGAAAAAAGAACTTTGCTTATGATCAGGGTTGTGTCTGATCATTTCAAAGAATTGGAATGAATACTGACGAGTTTACTAAATTATACCCCTATATACCATGCAATCCTACAATTGAGACGTGTTATAACAATTTTCAAAGGAACTAAATAAAAAAAATTCTGAAACTATTGTAAAATATTGAGATTTGAGTGTTTACAACCTTTATAAAAAGGATAATATCAGGTATGTTTATTCTTTCATTTATCAAATATCTTGCCAGAAAGATTTCACGTAATTTTATTCCCAAACAAATAAGTAAAATAAAATGTTTATTAATAAAATATTATAACATTTTTCTTTTGACTTATTCTTCTATACCTGATATTATCATTTTTAATACTATACGCAACTATTCTTTTTTTTTTTTTTTTTTAACATGAATTTCTTAAGTATATATCTTATACACGTCTCAACTTTCATGAGAAAAAGAGAAACAAAAAAAATACGATGAGCAACGATACATTATTATCGTAAAAAATAAAATTTACTTTGTTTTTTTTCTCTTTCTTCCTATCAATCACAGATATGTACAGAGATACTCTCTGTACGTAAAAATTAAAAGTAACGAAATGTTCATCGCTAGAACTACAAAACAAAGAAAGATGTATGTTTGGCCAGATAAATAATAATAAATGTTCCGTACACTCTCTGGTATTAACATAGAATGAACTTTTTCTAATGACAAAAATTAAGGTTTAATTGTACGTAAAACTAAATGTTTCGATAGTCGATCGTTCAATACCATGTAAGAAAATAGATTTGTCCAATCAACTATTATAACTATTCCTTGAGTTGTCGAAACGTTTATGTGTTCCAGAGAATGTGTTTTCCCTTCCACGGGCTGCATATCCCCAACGATCTAAAATAATTAATTCCGTAATTTATTATTTGTTTTTAAAAATATTTTATTGATAATATCAACAGTCTTCTGTTAAGACACTCACTACGATTGTAACCGCCACCACCAGTTCTCGTTGCTAATTCTGCCAATTTTGGATTGATGACTTGATTAGCCTCTTGAAGTACATTAATTAGATCTTTAGCTTGTCTGCTATTTTGTGGAGTGAAGAATGCGTAACTCGTTCCTGTACTTTGCGAACGGCCTGTTCTTCCAATTCTGTGTATGTAGTCTTCAGACGACGACGGATAATCGAAGTTGATCACATATTTTACATCGTCAACATCTAAAGAAAAATAATCATTATAAAGAAGGTAAAAACAATTGATGCGCATCACTCTTTTTTTTTTTTTACAATTCTAACAAGTTTTTCTTTTTATATCCCTGAATTTTCATATATCAAAATTGTATAAAATAGTAATATGTAGAAATACAAATGTGAAAGCTACACAAAAAAAATTGTAGATTTATGTCTCTGATATTTCTTTCTATCTTGCATTACAGCTTATATTATTTGTTCCTTACATATATATATATATATACATGCATATACACACATATATATATACACATATTTTTGTATACATATGCAGCTAAATAAACACCTATAATCATTCATTAAAATATAATAAATGAAAATGGAATAGAATTTTTCTGTGTAACAATGACCAAAATAAAGTTACTTTGATCTATACAAATATGAAATATTTAATATGCTTTCTAAATCAATAATTCCACGCAACATAGTAAAGACAATTTCAATGATAGTTGAAAATAATATGTCATCACGAAGTATTTATATACAAAAAGTTGAAGTGTAAAAATCGATAGAAAGAAAATATAACAATGAGAGAAAAAATGTATAATAAAAATTATATTGTTGTCTTCGGAATTATTGTCATAAAATGAAAGGATACAAATTAGCTTAGTTTATAAATTACGCATGAATGCGTACTTTATAACGCTTAAGTCTGCTGCATTATAATAAATACAAACCCAGTTACTGCTGAACATTGCATTCCGTATGACTGCATACAAAATGCCCCAGGGGGTGTGTAGTCTTGAATGCAAGTTCAGATCACAGAGTGTTGTGTCCTAAGCATCACCTTCGAGTAGCGATAGTAGCAAAATCAATAGATTGTTGTCTCTGACACCGGCTGAGCATTGGCTATGAAGTGTGATGGTTGTACCAAAATGGAAACCAGCGTTTTATCTCACAACCAACCAGCGCGATAACGCCCGCGCACCACTATACTTCTGTGGTACACAGGCTGTACACAGAGGCACATTAAGTACAAGTATTTTATATGCAAAATTGCGCACGTACTATGAGTGAGCCATGTTTTTTCTTTATGGAACGAGATCGTTTTCATCGCACACTCAACGTATTCTGTGCACCATGTGCCTCTGAAACAAAAGACAACCAGACTGATTAACATAAATTAAAAGATGCCCACACTTATCACTAAAACCATTTTTTTTGTTTCTTTTTTCTTTTCTTTATTATTTCTTTTTTCTTTTCTTTTCTTTTTTTTTTTTTTTTTTTTTTTTTTGTTTTTTTTTTTTTGTCGCATTAAAACTGTTCTCAAGTCTTCGACACAAGCCCATCATATCCTCGTCTTAGCTCTCAGAACTAACACAATGGGAATAGATTGCATTAGCAAATATATTCGACAGCTATGCTGGTGGAAACACACTTTTACTTTATGTGCAAATTGGAAATAAAAGTAATTAATATTTAAAATTTTCAAATGTCAATCATCAACTAGCATTACGATAAACAATAACTGAGATAACTTATAAGTAAATTATAATATTGCAAGAGAGTAATAAATTAAATTATATATATAAAAAAAAAAAATTAAAAAAAAGGAAAAAAAAAGAGAAAAATATTCTTTTGTAAGATGCTTTACACGTACATTATTTTCCAAAGAACTGTTTTAATTATACACTAATTTCACGTTCTTTTCATTGAAATCTCACAAAGGATTAGTTTATATTCTAATAGTGAAATTGCAATCTACTAATCCCATAAATTTTTATGAATAGAATCTAGACATAATTGGTATAATTGCACTTACAAAATCGATGAAAAAATATTATAATTTGTACATATAAAATTAAATTATAAATTTCAATGTACAAATATTGAAATGAAGAACAGTAAAGCTGTATGTACGTGTGTCGATTGGGAATATATTAATACATGGTGAGTTTCATATATAAGATGTAAAGAATATTGTCAACTTATATACTTATTTTTACTAGTATATAAATATAGACAAATTATATTACATGAACGATTTAAAACTCACCATGTACACAAGATAGATCATTTAATGTGTAAAAAATCAATTTCTTCAAAATTATCGACCATAGCGATTTCACCACCTCTCTCATAATCATTTTCTTAGGAAATATTAAGGTCAGATTATTAAAATAGAAGGACCTTAATATTTCCCAAGGAAAAAAAGAAAAAACGATTTTGAGAAAGACATATTTGCTATTAAAACATTGAAAAAAAGCAAAGCATCACTAGAATGAAGAAACCAGTTGATTACACTTGAAATGTTCTATTTTTATTACTTAAAAGCATTTATTATATTGCATCTACTTATAAAAAGTAAAGAGAGATATAAGCTAAAAATATTGTTAAAAAATACCAGCTAACTAATGCCTTCTATTTTTTGGTTTTTAAAAGCTTATGTAAAGTTTGAGAATATATCATATACTTGTACTTTACACAATGTGTATCTTCTGAAAATACTACAGTTAATAGCAGGATCTATAGTTACTACCTTATAAGTATATATAAAAAAAAAAAAAAATATTTTGCTATTATCTAACACTAAACTTTTATCAAATACTCTATCGTTTATAACTTTCCTATAACGCTATTGATTTTTTTTTTTTTTTATTATTATTATTATTATTATTATTATTAAAAATATGATCCTACTGTTGATAAGCAGCATTCTCAGATTATGTCAAACATATGATTACATTGTCTTGTAATTAAAGTACTATAAATATATGCGCGCACCTACAAATATATAACATGTTTATATTAATAATTATTTCACTTTATCCATTGAACAGTGAGGCATCACTTCATATAACCAGTCTGTGCTACATCGCCACCTCCCTCTGTTTATCCTCTACTATTCACGGAATGATTGAATAGTTATAAAAACTTTTTTGTTTTTTTTTTTTCTCTTTTTTTTAAATAGCAAAAAATGTTTTTCAGAGAAAATGAAAAACTAGAAGAAAGATATCACTTACCCAATCCACGTGCAGCAACATCCGTTGCTACAAGAATAGAACCTTTCTTGTTTCTGAATTCTATAAAATTATACATTATGTTGTATACATTGTTATACAAAAAATTAAAGTGATATATTCAAAAAAAAGCATACCTCTAAGAACATAATCTCTTTCTTGTTGCGACTTATCACCATGCATGCATACTGCAGGCCAGCCATATCTCCTAATATTTCTTGTGATATTTTCAACTTTCTTTTTTGTCTCTACAAAAATGATAGTCTTTCCACCATCATCATTTACATTACCAATTTCTTGAAGTAGAGTTCCCAATCTAAAATTTGTTCAAATATTTTAATAAAGTTAATTTTTTTTATTTGTTTACCTATTTATATAAACATATATTGTTGGTAAAAATAAAATCTGTGGGGGTCAGTTCTTCTTAGAGGTAAAATGATATGAATGCAATCAAAAAATTTCATATTCATCACTAATATCATCATATCACAGGTTTCTTTTTCCATTGAGAAAAGACAGAAACTTCAGGAAATTATGAATTACTTACTTTGTTTCTTTTTCGTGTTCTTGACATACATCAACTATTTGAAGAATATTGTGGTTTGCAGCCAAAGTCAAGGATCCAATATTTAATTGAGTGTAATCCGTAAGATATTCTTCTGCAAGATTTCTTACTTCTTTTGGCCAAGTAGCTGACCACATGAGAACTTGTCGATCTGGTCTGATCTGTTCTATGATTTTTCTAATTTGAGGTTCAAATCCCATATCCAACATACGATCAGCTTCATCCAATACCAAATATGTACATCTTCGTAAATTTGTTGTACCACGTTCTAAGAAATCTATAAGACGTCCAGGTGTCGCGATACAAATTTCTACTCCTCGTTCAAGATCACGTGCTTGACTCCCTTTTGGGGCACCACCAAAAATGCAAGTATTTCTTACATAAGATAATGATCCAAAATCATTAACAACGCTTTGTATTTGTTGAGCAAGTTCACGAGTTGGTGCTAAAACAAGAGCGATTGGCCCATCTCCTCTATTTAAAGGTTGTTGACTGTTGATGTGTACAATAGCAGGTAATATATAGCCTAATGTCTTTCCAGATCCAGTTTGTGCTATACCAACCATATTTAGCCCAGACATAGCAATTGGCCAACCTTGAGCTTGTATAGCAGTCGGTTCTGTAAATCCTTGCTTTCTAATAGCCTGCATTACATAGTCAGGAAAATTTCCTTCTTCAAAGAATTGAATAGGATTAGGTATTTTTTCCCCTTTGAGAGTGATTTTGTTTTCTTCCCTAAACAAATCGACTTCACGAGGATGACGTGATTGTACATTTGGATGTGGTATATAGAAATCTTTTTTGAAAGGTTTCAAGTTCTCATAATCCCAATTTGGTTTTCTCAGGTTGGTTCCAGCTACATTGGCATTACGTGGTCCACGTCCGGTAATACCACCTCCACTATTTCCACCTGTATTTCCATTACGACTTCCAAAACGACTATTTGATCCTCCACCTCCATATCCATTTCGTTGGCCTACTCCTCCACGATGGCTCACACTATTACTACGGTAACCACCAGACATGGATCCATAAGTCCTAAAAAATGAATTAACTCTTTATCTAAATAAATTATTCCTGAGAAATAAAAGATATTATAAAAAGAAAACTCAAATTTACTAGTAAATTATACAATTGTAGTGAACATAGAGAAAACGGTTCCAGACTTTAATGTGTGGACTCCGAAGGCATTCATTCACATTTTAATCTTCCTCTTACAAGCATTCATGCTCCATTGAAATACAAAATGGAGGCATGCCAAAATAAGAGGGTTGTAAAATTATTTCGTTTTTATATTATATATTTCTATATTAAAAATAAAGCTTATACTTGAGAATTATATGCACGTAAGAAATCAGAATTCTGAAATCGTTACATATAAATATAAAAAAAGAAAAAAAAAAAAAGAAATTATATTTCACATAATTAGAATTTTTCTATTAGGACATTTTTAACTATCAATTTAATTTGTTAAGTATAATATTTATATAAAATAAGGATTAGTAGAATACTAACCCAAGTTTTATTAATCCAAGAATAGTGCTCCTTGTTCGTATCCTTAAACGAAGATATTTTGAATATATATAAAAAAATAAATCCAAATATAGAAGTAAATAAATCGACAACCATTTTGTAAGTGCTACAATATCTTCCAAAAAATTCTTTTCATCGCATTGACGAGGGCAAGATGGATACTTCCATTATGGACGGTTCGATAAATTCGCGCATTGCAAATATAGGCAATGCGCATAATGGAAAATTCCAGAAAATTACACAACGTATTAAAAGGCTTCTATGAATCACTGTATAATCCACTAAACTACAGTTTTTAATAAAGAAAGAATTCCAACACCAAGAAGACTGAAGTAATTAAATGAGATTTTTTTACTTACATGTTTAATAGATTGATATGATGCTTCAATCCCCGAAAATATTAGTGATTCTTATGAAGATTTTTCTTTCGTTGAAAAGCGGCAAAGATTTCTATAAATAAATAATGAAAATGTAATGATTTGTTAATACTTATAAGATATATGATTATAATAGGGTAAAGGATATAAAAGAGTAAAAATAAAATAAATGAAAAAAAAAAAATTGCAATAATCAGAATGCAAACTTACCCGTACCGCTACCAGGGACAGAAAGAACGACCCAGGCAGATGCCGGATATGAGTCACCTAGGATTCTACTTCCTAAAGATAGTAGAGGGGGTAACAAGAACTGCGCAGAACTTCAAAATGCATCGTTAGCGCATACTTTCCATATATTGATCTCTTTCTACGTCTTATATATTACAAAAATTCACAACTAGTACATTTTATAAATCCATGATTACAATAAAGCTACATTACGTATAAAAAAAAACGTATATTAAATGTCAATTAAAAATTACTAATTTATGTATAGTTTATATAATAAATGCTTTATGATACAATGATTATACGTATTTGCTACCAATCAAAACAATCTATCATAGTCTCATCTTTCTGATTGGTCTATATATTTTATATACACGTGACTAACTTATGGGACGTAATACATATATGTATACATGCATGTGTGAAGTATTGAAGATTACCTTAATTGTTTTATAATATAAAAAATAGTACAGTAATTGATCGGTAAAAAAAAATTATAATAGTTGATCGTAAATTTTTTTTTTTTATTAATTTACTTATATATTTATATCATTAAAATAATAAATAAAATAAAGATCAAATCTTGAGAGCATCGTTGCTGATCAGTGCATTATTACGATGTAATAGTAGTAATGTTTCATTCATATTTTATTACACAACATTAGTTCTCTATTTTTTCAAATCAATATTGTCATATATTCTTTAAAATTAATAAGGCTTGTTCATAAAAAGTAAAATGAAAAGCTGTCGTCAATGCAGCTTTTAATTGGCTTGGTAGTAAACCTTTAAACAAACTTTTTACACCCTCATCCTTTATCGTTACTCTTAAACAATCTATCAAACCTTTGCATTTAAAAAACCTACCAAATTCTTTTCTACCATATTCAAAACCTTGTATTTGCAATCTTTTTCGTGCTAAATCCATTGGATATACAACGGTTTTTGCCATTAAACCAGCTATACTACCAGATATCATAGAATTGTAAAAGTTTGTTTCAGTTTCTTTAAAATACTTTTTATAGATGTCTACAAGATATTTATAAAATAAAAATTGTAAACCAGTATGTGGAGCAATTTGTAATAAAGTTGGTGATATTCCAGAAAAAAAGACCTTTGGTGATTCTTTATGCAGAATTGTACTGTGAATAAAACATAAACAGATGTTAAATTAAAACAAATAGATTATGTATATAATTTGTTTTAATTACATTAAAATGTAATTAAATATGTTTTAATAAACTCACCTACATGAGTGTAGTATACCTTTATATACTTTGCAATTGTAAGATTGAGCTATTAATCTTGTTCTAATAGTATCAAAAGGAAAAGATATAATGGTAGCGATACTTCCAGCACTTGCACCAGCCACAAAATTTGTCAAATATTTCCGTTCATTTAAATATGAGTATTTATCAGAAAATTTCATAATTACATTGTAAGAATAAAACTGTAATGACATCAATTTTTTCTTTCAATTATAATTTCTAGTTATATTTAACATTATATTTTACCTGTCCTGTCCCATAAACTACAGATAATAATTGAGCAGGTATATGTCCCTTCCATAATGCAAATATTCCTTCTTCTTTTAATATCAACCAAAATGCTTGAAAAACAGATTGATATTTACTAGCATGATGTTGTCCTATAGGTTCTACTTGCAACTATAAAAAAAATATAAAATGTAAATAATTTAATGATTTTATAAAATAAAATATATATATACGCACGATATGAATATTACTTGAAATCTTATCTTTACAACATCCAAGGGCTGACAAGTGAAACGTGTAAGAAATCCACTAATAGCTCCCGCAATAGCATGATCTCTATTATTTTCTTTAGCCATTGAAAATGTAACCATTAAATGTTCGTTATATAATGGCCATGATTCTTAATTTAATTTCTTGTATTTATTAAAAATTCAAAAATAATGTATTATCACTTCTCCATTTTAAAGAATAATACTTTTGTTAAATATATATAGACTACAATACTTACAGTTTATAAACATTACTGTAATTCCAGATCATAAAAATAAAAAAGAGGGTATTTTATTAATATATTATAGTATTTTCATATTTGTTATCACCAATTAAATAAATGTATTTTCAATTAAAATTATTTCAAACTAATAGTACTTGTTTTTGTCATATGTATTATTCATATTCTCTTTTTCTTATGTGATCACAAAGACACATTTTGTATAACATAACCTAATTGTGGAACGCATCCACATTGATTGGCAATTCCATTGTTATACCGGTGGTCCCACTACGAACGAAATAGATATTGTAAAATCTTTGGTAAATAAGTAAAACGAGTTAGTTGATGTTTAACGTACTTATTTGATAATTAAATTATCTAAGATAAGTAGTGCAGTCTTTTTTATCAATGAAACTTCATCTGACATGTCTTACACTGAATTGGAACATGGTTATCAGGCAAGTAAATGTTAACATATATTTGCAATACAAATTTTTCAGTGAAATATATATCTTTTTAACATAAAATAAAATATTAATATAATGTTTTTTTCAATAACTCTTTTATAGGGTCTACGGAGTGCAAGCCGACCTATATTTTATGTAGGCGATATCAATTCTGTACAATCTAATCTTATTGGCCCTGTTGCATCTTCTATTTATCGATCATCAAAAAGAGTAAGCAATAATTATTATGATATACTAAATTTTAATATTCACTTAGATAATCTCACTTAATAAAAATGATGTAGTTATTGTGAAAAAATGTGATTATTTTAATCACTACTATAGTTGAATTTTGTTTTTTATTGTTGCGCATGTAATAGATAAATTTGTTTATTATTTGCATTTCATGTTTTTTTTTTTATGTCACAGTGTTTTTAGTCTTATACTATTATATTTATTTGTTTAAAGATTATAAATTAAAATATCTTAATATCAAATGAATAAATAAATAAATATATTTGTTATTATTGAGGATTAAAATAAGTATACAATATGAAAATATAAGATAAAAATATATAAACAGCCATCTTAGATTGGTATTAAATTATTAAAAATATGTTTTATGCATTCAGTTTTTTCAGTATATAGGTATTAAAAAGAATAAAACTTATATAATACTAATTTGTAAATTAATTTATGTAAAAATATATTTATACTTACAAAGAGTAAAAACATGAGATAATTTAATAATGTAATCTTCATATTTATATGTAACACTTATAGCAAACATTATATAAAAATATATTTTTTTTAATGTATGTAGATCTTTTTATTATTTATTGCTTGTTACACAGCGAAAATTCACAACATAATGAACAGTGTTCACTTAGGGAGTGTCCAATCACCCAAAAATAGAATACCCACTACTCACTTTGTATTTTTGGTTATTTTATGCATAGCATGTTCATGCGTGGTTTTAGTTGAAGTCTTTATATTTTTTCATTATAGTGTTATATAAAAAAGTATTCATTGAAAAAAATTTTCATAGTGTATTCCATAGTGTTATTATCATCAAGATATCAAATTTTACTAATGGAAAACTGCTATACAGTACAAATATCATATATATATTTATCAAATAATAGTAACATAGAAACTAAATGAATTGATTTTACAATTATATTATCAATATTTTTTGAGTGATATCATCTATTTTTTTGTTTCTATTAGGTATTTTTATATTAAATCTCTAATTAACTTATTATCTATGCATGCACTAATTGTAATATTAAACATTGTAATAAAACAACAGATTTAAATTTATAAACAAATTGGAATTACATATTTTTTTACAGTAAATCTATATGAATTGAGGTATGATCTATAATATGTATGAATAACTGTATATTCAACTTTATTCTTACAATGGAAACTATAAATCCTTCTATGTCTATCATTTCAACTTCTGAAGTATTTCCTGAAGTATATATTGTTGATAATGAAGCAGAACCATATTGGCTAATAATGATGGTAGAGATTTTTATTTCGATTATAATTTAAATTTGCATTATTTATAACATGTATTTGCTCTTGTAATTGTTAAATGCGTGATGTCTACTAATATATGTTATGTATTATAAAAAGAATGTAACATATTATCTAATTCATTTGATTTGCTTGTAGAATTATATGTTATTAGTTTCAGAAAGTCAAAATTTTATATATATATATATGTATACATAACATTAACTTTGTCTATCTCAATACAGTAAAGCATACATATATATAAATCATAATTCGTGTAACTTTATTTTTCTGTTATATACTAAATTAATTATAATACACAGTTTTTGAGAGTGGCATGTTAAAATACATATCTCATTTTATTTTTTCTGTTATCAGTGTGTATTATGTACTTTTGAATTACTAACCAAGGTTTATGATATTTGTATAGTTAGCAAAGATAGATAAAGCCTTTATCATATTTACTTATTTGAAGAATATTCATGTATCAATGTAGTTAAAGTTTTCCTGCTAAGGCAGTTATTTTAAAGCATTTATATACATATCCCGGTACTTGTAAAAGATTAGAAATTATTTAATATATTAAATGTCTGTTAGAAACATTCAATCTATAAAAATATTATATCGATGTTATCATTTCTATAAAGAGATATCTCTTACCGAAAAATATTATCTAATTACTTATAAGAGAAGTATAGATAAGATTCATAAGTAAACTAGATATAAAATGACTATTTAATCTTCATTAGCTTATAATGATTATAAACTTTAAAATGAAATTAAACAGATCTATGAGTTTAGTAATGCAGAGATTTGATGACTGCAATATTTCAACGGTATGTTCATTTCATGAATTGTGAATAACACATAATGAAATTTCCAGAACTTTTAATCTATATGTGTGTAATGTAACACAAATAAATTCATAATCATAAGTAATACATAAATATAATTTTTTCCAAGATTTATGTTTCTAGTATACTTGATATCTATTATCATTTGACTTCTTTTTCTTTCGTTGGTACTTGTGCTCTTTTCATTTATTAAACAATAGAAGAAATGAGTTACATATCTTCATCTCATTAAAAAATATTATTAGTATACTTTTCATAAAGCATCTGCCATATGTATTCAACTGTATAATTACAAATTGTATCTGCTATCATTTTACATAATAATTCATTCTGTTGTATTTTACACACCATTACCATCTAATGATAAATAGAACTATAGTAATAGTAAGAGTGTTATTAGCTGAATCATGGATTAGTACTACATTGATCGCGTACGATCTACCGTCTACTTCTCGACAATCGTAATAATATCGAAGTGTTCGAATGTTTTAATTATAACATGGTTATATTTACAATCATGTCTATTAAACAAAATTTATGGAATGCTTTTAATACAACTTTTAAAGTTACATTAAAATGAAGTAATATTTAACTTATAAAGATTATATTAAATTAATAGATAAAACAAGGAAAATTTTTTATTGATTAAATTAAGTTTAAAAATAACTGTTTTTAATGACATATATAAAATTGAAATTTAAATATAACACTAAAGATTGATAAAATAAAATCATTAAAAGAAATAAGATAATAATAAATAGATAAAGGTATAAAGTAAATACAAAAACTTTCTTCAATTCTCAGAAGAATGAAGTCATATGATAGTGATCTGTTCTAACTATACATATAGTGAGTGAGTAAATAACCAAGTAAACTATCTTTTATTATCAATTTTATATTTGTTAAAACGTGGAAACTATTTACTTTTGAAACTATTATAAATAAATATTGTTTCATTATTTAATACTTATTATATATGGTTTTTTTTTATTTCTGGCTAATATACAAAACATTCCAATACACGTCAATTTCAATCTACCTATGTGTATCAAATTTATTATAACTTATTTTAAGTGTGTGTTACAAATATATAAAAAAGTTTTTTAACAACGTAAGAATTGTTGAATAGTATCCAAACATTTCAAGAAATAAAATTCTTATTCTTGGAAAAAAATACTATATTTGAAAATTATCTGTGGATTGGTGAAAAAGCTTTTCTGAATAAAAAATAATGGAATGGACGTGGCTAAAGGATTGGTGGCGTTTAAAAAAATGGCGTTATTACAACCATGGAATAGATGCCGAATCAATATCAGGCATTCAAGATGTTACTGATTTGGATACTTGCTGTTACTGCGATGAATGTTTTGTAGGTTGCAAATATGCAATTTAATAATGAGATTCTGCTTATTTCAATCACATATCAATGCATTATACTAATGTTAAGAAGTACATTATTCATATAAATAAGACCATTTTTAAACAAAACTACTATATTATTAATATATAATATATTATTGTTTGATTTTAATGGTATTCTTATTTATATTTACTTTTTTACTTTTAAATGAAAAAATAGGATATATATATATATATATATATATATATATATATGTATATATATATACACACATATATATATATATATATATATATATATATATATATATATATATACACATTATAAAATATAGTTGATATAGCTTATAGTAATTCTTATTTTGTTTAGTAACCTTCTATGTCCTTCAGTTCAATATATTTCTATTTTGTTCTTAAAATATGTTTTATTTATAAATTATCAATACTTACATGATTTAATCAGATTAATATTTTAACATATACTAAAATATAAATCATTAGATCATAGTAATATCGCATGTTTTAATCATTGCACATGCACATGAAAGTTTGAAAGGAAAGCAGATAGTGTTCTGTGACAGACATATGTTTTCCTTTTTATGTAGGCAATAACACATGTGATCAACCTGTAAATTTCTTATGTAATTAAGTGGAAAAGAATAATCAAAATAAATAATAGAATGAGTAATAGTCCACGATATGATGAAACTAGCCTCGATCAAAATACTGGTGACGAACCCAGCTTTTTGACCTGTCTAAAGGCGTACTGGGTGAGCACTGTTTAAGACAATCTTTATAGAAAATTTATTTCAGTAGCATTGGCAAATAATAAACAAGCTTGTAGTACAATCAGCAATGTATTAATATTTATATTAATGTATAGATATTATGTTTTTAAATATATTTATATAATAGAACCACTCTCTGTTTATAAAGCTATGCTGAAATGTTATTAAATAATGTTGCTTGCTTTTCACACCACATGCACATACATATATCCATATACATATATTTACGTATTTTTTTATTTTTTAGTTTACATTTAAGTATTTTTTCTATATGTATATTAAAATATCCTAAATATTTATTTTTATGTTATAGGCCGAACTGTCAGAAGGGTGTGGTAATGATGATGCGTGTATGGGAGGTACTGATCTTGAAGGAGAAGGGAAACAAGTTCTGGTTGGCATATGTGCAATGGCTAAAAAATCTCAGAGTAAACCGATGAAAGAAATTTTAACACGACTTGAAGAGTTTGAATATATTAAGATTGTTGTATTTCCAGAAGAAGTTATTTTAAAAGTAATATTTTTTAATTTACATATTTTTCAAAACATATCTTCATAAATATAAGTGAAATCATATGTTTCTTATTTCATAGGAATCAGTAGAAGATTGGCCCATAGTTGATTGTTTAATAAGTTTTCATAGCAAAGGATTTCCTCTTGATAAAGCTATTAATTATGCTGATCTTCGAAATCCTTTCATAATTAATAATCTTCCAATGCAATATGACATTCAAGTAAGTAAATATATATTTTTATAAAATCTCTTATCTTCAAATAAAATTCTATTATATAAACTTAATATAAAAAATAAAATTATTTGATAAAGAATAATAATAAACATATGTATTCTATTTCTCTTAAAAAATCTTTTAATAGAATTTATATTCTTTAGGATCGTAGAAGAGTCTATGCTATACTGGAAAGTGAGGGTATAGAAATTCCACGGTATGCTGTATTAGATAGAGATTCTGCTGATCCGAAACGTGAGTAACATTTTACCTAGCGCTTATATTTTACTTTTACATGGTTTAAATTTATTTTTTCTTTTTAAGTTGTTACCATTGTTGTTTTATCCTATTTTATACTATTATGCATTATTAATATTATTTATATTGTATTTATATGTAAATATACAGTTTTTGACATGCAAAAAACAAAGAACCCTTTCCAGATCACGAGTTAGTTGAATCCGAGGATCATGTTGAGGTCAATGGGGTTATTTTTAACAAACCTTTCGTGGAGAAGCCTGTATCAGCTGAAGATCATAACATTTATATTTATTATCCAACATCTGCTGGTGGAGGTAGTCAAAGATTATTTAGAAAAGTACGTATATATATATATAATTCAACAATCTTGATGTAATTTAATTTATAATACTATAAATAATACTATTAATAATTCATTAATATTTAATATATTTTAATGTAGATAGGAAGTCGTAGTAGTGTGTACTCTCCAGAATCTCGAGTTCGGAAAACAGGCTCTTATATTTATGAAGATTTTATGCCCACTGATGGTACAGATGTAAAAGTATATACTGTTGGACCTGATTATGCACATGCAGAAGCTAGAAAAAGTCCAGCATTAGATGGTAAAGTTGAAAGAGATTCAGAAGGCAAAGAAATTCGTTATCCTGTTATATTGAGTAATGCTGAGAAATTAATAAGTAGAAAAGTTTGCTTGGCCTTTAAACAAACAGTTTGTGGTTTTGATTTGTTAAGGTATTTATACGAATAAATATTTTATCATATAAATATTTTTTCATTATATTTTTTTTTTATAATAATAATTGTAATGTTTATAGAGCAAATGGACAGTCATTTGTTTGTGATGTTAATGGATTTAGTTTTGTAAAAAATTCCAATAAATATTATGATGATTGTGCAAAGATATTGGGAAATATGATATTAAGAGAATTAGCACCAACTTTACATATTCCATGGAGTGTGCCATTTCAGTTAGATGATCCACCTATAGTACCAACTACATTTGGCAAAATGTACATTCTATTTTTAATTATATTTATGGACAATAAATATATAGACGTATAATAAATATTGAATTTTTTAGGATGGAATTACGTTGCGTTGTGGCAGTCATAAGGCATGGTGATAGAACACCAAAGCAAAAAATGAAAGTAGAAGTTCGTCATCCTAAGTAAGTATATCATAATATTATCACGAACATTGTATCAATAGTACCAATAAACAAATAAATTTGACAGGTTTTTCGAAATATTTGCAAAGTATGATGGTTACAAACATGGTCATGTAAAATTGAAACGACCAAAACAATTACAAGAAATATTGGATACTGCACGTAGTTTGTTAGCAGAAATACAGCATCGTGCAGCAGGTCCTGAATTAGAAGAGAAGCAAGGAAAATTAGAACAATTAAAAAGTGTACTAGAAATGTAAGCAATAGTATAAATTTGTCTTTTTTTTTCTATTCAAAGAATTTCGATTAAATAATCATTATTTGAAATTATAATTTATAATATAATGTTTATGTAGGTATGGTCATTTTTCTGGCATAAATCGTAAAGTACAAATGAAGTATCAACCACGTGGAAGACCAAGGGGAAGTTCTTCCGACGATGGTAACAATCATAGTATGCTTCTTTTATTCATTATGTCACTTAGGTAGAATCATTATATGCTCTTCTACATAAGTCCGTGATTATGAAAATGGTATAGATAATCAAAACATAGATAATCAAATATTATTAAGAAAGTGATATATAAACATTGAAATAATTTTATGTGTTGTAGTACAGATAGTTCGTATTTAAGTTCTTTGATATCGTCTTATATAATCAATAGAACATCAATATTACTTTATAAATCGAATTTTTTTTTTTTATATATATATTAGATCGACTAGGAGAACCATCTCTTGTTCTAATACTTAAATGGGGCGGTGAATTAACACCAGCTGGACGTATTCAAGCCGAAGAACTAGGAAGAATATTTCGCTGCATGTACCCTGGTGGTCAAGGTAGACACCTTAGTGGTTCGTATCGTATATTCATTTGCTCATCATATATGCTTATTTATTAAGTTGGATATATAATATCGAAAATATTATTTATGAATTTTTATTATTTTCCTGCACTTTAGCCATACATGCTCATATAAATATGGAATTACTGGATTGAAGCAAATGTTGAAAAAGTTTGTTGTGTGTACATAGTTATATTATTTAACTTTTTTACATGAACAGTAGTTATATTATACATCGATTTTTTTCTTTTTTTTTCTATATTCACCATTAATATCAATTCATAAAACATTATTAAATATATATATATATATATATAATATATTTATATATATTATATAATATATATATATATTTATATAATATATATAATATATTTATATAATATTTTATTTATATAAATTATATAATATATTTATATAATATATATATATATATATTTAATATTATATATTAATTACTATAACTCTAATGCCTTCATTATTAATTATGAGAGATAATATTTTTCTATGATACAAATATTGATTCATAGATAATTTTGAATATTATTTCAGAGGAAGACACAGAGATGTTACCAAATCACGGTAACTTTTTATTCTGTACCCATGCTTGTTTGTAGTTGTATGTAGATATTACATATAATTGTTATGCTTAGAAATAGCTTCCCGCAAAATCAATGCCACCAATAGAATATTCTTATAAAGAATATGTTTTTCATTTTTTTATAATAAAATATTTATACAATAAGATAAATATTATTATTACGTGGCATTGTTTTCAGCATTATGTGTTTTAATAATGGAAGTATATAACTATGCTAAATGCTTTCCTTCCATAACACAGAGTATTTGGTTTTTATTCACATATGGTCATCTAAATTACGTGTACCATTCTTATGTAATTAATTATTTTATAATAATATTTAAAAATCGACATACTTCAAAATTTGTTATTAGAACTAGTTACATACAATTTTTTTTTTAACATAATGGTTCGTGTATGATTTAACTACATAACTCATGTTTTTATCAAATTATAGTATATTTCAGTAATTAAATAAAAAATATGATCATTGTCTATGAATATGATTATTAAGAAAAAAAAAAATATATATATATGTACAACAATTTTATTGAAAGCATGATCATTAATGAATCAATCATATTTTATATAGGTGAATATGCTGGAGCTCAAGGATTAGGTTTACTTCGTCTTCATTCTACATTTCGTCATGATTTAAAGATATATGCTAGTGATGAAGGAAGAGTTCAGATGACTGCAGCTGCTTTTGCAAAGGGACTACTTGCATTAGAGGGTGAACTTACGCCAATTTTAGTGCAAATGGTTAAAAGTGCAAACACAAATGGACTGCTTGATAACGATTGTGATAGTAGCAAATATCAAAATATGTAAGTTCATAATATTATCATTTATATAATATACACATACTAATAAATAAAATATATTTTGCAGGGTTAAAACTCGTTTACACGAATTATTACAACAAGACAGAGAATTCACTCGTGAGGATCGAGAACAAATTAATCCAGGAAATGCATTAAGTATTAATGCAGCCATGGATTTTGTTAAAAATCCTGTTAAATGTTGTCAACATGTTCATGCACTGATTCAAAAACTTATGGATATTGTACGCATAAAAAAGGATGATCCGAAGACAAAAGGTACATGCACTTCCATTTTTTTTTATAAATATTGCTTCCAAGATAAATAATTTTTATTATTTCAGATGCAATACTTTATCATGGAGAAACGTGGGAATTAATGGGACGTCGTTGGGGAAAAATAGAAAAAGACTTTTGTACAAAAAACAAAAGATTTGATATATCCAAAATTCCAGATATTTACGATTGCATTAAATATGACTTACAGCATAATAATCATACCTTACAATTTGATCATGCAGAAGAATTATATATTTATGCGAAATATCTTGCAGATATTGTTATACCTCAGGTAACTATTCAAATATATATATATTATTTTAATTATATATTACTATTACAAATACATATTGAATCATTTTTTTTCTTTTTTCTTTTTTTTTTTTTGTAATAGGAATATGGATTAACTGTCCAAGAAAAGCTTACAATAGGTCAAGGTATTTGTACGCCTCTTTTAAAAAAAATAAGAGCTGATTTACAGAGAAATATTGAGGAGTCTGGAGAAGAAACAGTTAATAGATTAAATCCAAGGTATATGAAAGAATATATATATAAAATTTTGATAAAAATTATTATATAACTTTGATTTAAGTTTTCTATAATAATTTCTATTGTTTATAGATATTCCCATGGTGTTTCAAGTCCTGGTCGACACGTACGTACGAGACTATATTTTACAAGCGAAAGTCACGTACACTCTTTGCTTACCGTCTTGCGTTATGGTGGCTTGCTTGATGTAAGTGATACGTACGCATGCTTAAATAATAAGTTTGTGTATATGTATATTTCACTGTTAAATTAACATCCATTACATATATATATATATATATATATATATATATATATATATACATATAAAATTTTTTAAATAATATTAATAAAAAAAATAAAATGTTTTCTATTTCCTATAATAATAGGTAGTAAAAGATGAACAATGGAGAAGAGCCATGGAGTATGTCAGTATGGTTTCTGAATTAAATTACATGTCACAAATTGTAGTTATGTTGTATGAAGATCCAACCAAAGATCCTAGTTCAGAAGAACGATTTCACGTTGAACTACATTTCAGTCCTGGTGTTAATTGTTGTGTTCAGAAAAATTTACCACCTGGACCAGGGTTTAGACCACATTCTCGCAATGAGAGTAGTCATAACATGGTAAATGGCATTGCTTTTTTTCTTCTCTCTCTCTCTCTTTCTCTCTCTCTCTCTATCTATCTTTTTTTTTTTAAATCATCAAAGAAGTATCAATATAATTTCGTATCTTTTCTGCTTTAATTTAAGGGAGAAAGTGGTGGCTCTGGACAGGATAGTGTATCACAATGCAGTACACGCATAGAAGAGGAAGACACTGAATTAAGCATTCTAGAGGATGAAATAATAAATCCACAAATACAAACTGTATGTTATTTAATTCATGTATAGGATGTTCATAAGATCCTATTACTATAAGAATTAATTTATAAAAACTGTCAATTCGTGCTTTATTTTTCAAGGTAGATATTTCATTACAGAATAAGTAATCATAAAATTTTTTTTAAATATTTAAAGGAAACTTCTCCTACTGTGGGAAATGATGTCGTAGATTCAACGTTAGGTAGCCCTACAACTAGTAGAGGTATCGATATGATGGACTTGGATCCTAATATGATGGATGAACCGTATGATAGTGGATTTTTACAAAGTTCCGCACCTATTCCGATTAGGCATGTAATGCGTATTATCAAGTTGGTTTTCTTCTGTTTTTTTTTTTAATTTATATATACATAAATGATTATTCTTGAAAATGTTCATCATTGTTTATAATTGAAATAACGATTGTTCTTTTAAAGTTCAAGAACAGTCGCTGGCCATGAAGCCGCAAGACTTGGTAGTCAATTAGCAGCTAGTCAAAGACAGAGACGTGAAAGAGAAGCAAGTGTTATGGTGGAACCACGTGCTCGAAGTTATGATCATCAACATCAAGAAAAGGCCGAAAAGGGTAAGCTTTCTTAATATAATGCTTGCAGTATAATTTGTCTTATAACATTGGATATTCACGATTAATTTTTATAAATTTTTTTCTACCGATATTTGAATAATCAATTTTTCATTCATATCACAATAATAGTGCGATGCTCTTTTAATGGTAAAAAAATTTAACGAATTTGTGATATATAACTACTGCATGAATATTAATTGTTACACATTTTTCGTGTTTTTGCACATCACAAATTTTGTGTGTACTCATGTTGTCTATATTTAAAATCAATTAGAGAAAATTTCTTGTAAATTATGTATTTTTAATAATGTGATATATATATATTATAAATATTATATATATAGATATTTTAAAATTCAAATCATACGATTGTCTCTATAATTATTACAATTAAATAGATTTTATTATAATAGTTCATTATAATGATCAAGACATTAAAAAAACATTATATAAAGTATCAATAAAATTAACAATTTTTTTACAATATTGATTTTATATATGCTACATAATCAATAATCAATTTCTATAATAATAATAATAATAGATAGTATATCGTACGCGTAAATTATAGATTAGATATATTAGGCAGAGATGATTTATTTCTATTCTTAACGATATAAAACGAATATTTGAAAAGAAAAAATATCAGGAATTTTTCGAAACGAATTTAAATAAAATAGGTTTATTTTTAATTATTTTTTTGGATTATATAACATTTTTTGACATTGATGTGACAATGTCTTGTGTGTTCCTATGTCTTATTTTGTAGCTGCGGACAAGCTGCAGTATCAGAGCTTGGACGCGGTCAACAAAGAAGGTATGTCATTTTACCTTCCTCTCGTTATCTTCGTAAATCATTGTGTATAGTACTAGTATAGTCATTATAACATTTAATGAACAACAATTTCATTTTCCATCAATATATGTTGTATATAAGGATGGATCATTAGAAATAAAACACTTTAATATTTAATTTACATTTGAGTATGGAAAATAAAATGAATGAAATTTATATAACTGTTATTTTTTTTTTCATATTCAAATATAATTTAAATATTAAAATGTTTTATTTCTAATGGTCTACCTTAATATATTATATTCTTTTTGTGGATTATGTATTATTTTGTTTATAATTATATAGATCATATGCCATACAGACAATAGATTTAAGAATAGAAAAGAATCTTCTGCTAGACATTATTAATTTTATGACAAATAATTTACTTTAAATAGAACATTCATAAGTTGTTCAAAAAAAAAAAAAAAAAAAAAAAAAAGAAAAAAAAATGTATGTTTGCACATACAGGTAGGTTTTGCAAACAATAGAATTAATTTTAAAATATCTCATGCAGTAGTCTTAACAAAAGGAAATTACATTAAACGTCTTGTAGAAGGACTTTCATTTATTTTTTATTACATACTTTGATTTCACATTTACTATGATATCATGTGTTTTTTTTTTTACATACTTACTATATATTACACATGCACACATTCTCATTTTCCATTAGATTTATATTAAAATTTAACATATTATTTTTTATTTTCCATATATAGGAATAAGTACACGTATAAAAAAGAAATTATAAATTATTTTTAAGTTTTAAAACAACTATTTTTTTATTTATGTTATATATTTTATTTAGAAACATCTATATTTATTGTGTGTATACATAAGATTTTGATTTTCAGTATGAGAACTTCTACATTATTAATTAGAGTACAACTATAGTATAACTCTTAATGTGTGGTATGGTGCTGTTCACTTATAAATTTTATCAGAATAAGTAGGCAGCAGTTCGAAATAACTCTTTGCTCAGTGATAGTTGTGCGCGTGGAAGCCAACTAACTCATTTAGGCAACTACTTGAACCATGCATGCATAGTGTGTTGTGGTTCATGTAGTTGTCTTCCTAATTCCTTTTTCCTAATTTCATTAATGATTCCTAAATTAATTTATAACTTTTATACCATATAATATTTATTCATGGTGCTTTATATTTACATAAAATACAGCTCTATTATATAAAATGAATAGACATCATCAGTACACGGCATGATATAATTTAATGAAAATAATTAAAAAAAAAAAAAAAACGCTTATAATAAGAAGAAAATATTTTTCTTCTGTTTTTTTTTCTTTTTTTTTTCTCTTTTTCTTTTCTTTTCTTTTTTTAATTTCTAATAATTTCTAATAACTGCTATCATTTTCTTATGCATAATCGTAATTGTTGCTTGTTACTGTCTTTGTTATTACTAATTATATTTTTGTTATCATGTGTCTCCTTTTAATATCTCTTCTCAAACATAATTGCACTAACGTTTTGTTTATCAACAATTGTGTTTTTATTATTGGGTCAATTTATGTATCTTCTCATAAATTAAAAAAATTTATATAATTTATCAATCCTCTATTTGATACGAATCATTATTTATTATAGTTAAAAAAAAAATTGTTTATAAAATAAATTAAATGGTAGTAGATATTATATTGATTATAACTATTGATGTTTGGTTGGCTTGCTGGTTGCATGGTTATCGTATTTCTTATGTGTCATAATATTGACATGCACACATACTACACTTACTGTTTCTTTTACTTTAATTTTGGCAGTGAATCTTCTGATAAAAGAAAAAGAAAAAGAAAAAGAAAAAAAAGAAAACAATATTTACGACTGTTTATGCTTATAAAAAAGATATCAAATAGTTCAATTATTTTTCAAATATTAAATAGTTCAATTGTTTGACAAATATCAATAGTTCAATTATTTCTAAACATAAAAAATATAAAATTTCAATATCTTTTATTAATTATCAATTTAAATATACATATATAAAGACTGCTGCCAACAGTAATGCTTATCTCTCTTTCTTCTTTGGTGCTGGGTTTTTAATTGTCTATTTCTTTCTTTTTTCCCTCCTTTGTACCTTGTCCTAATGCAACATCATCATCTCTAATCTTGATAATAAAATTTAATGACTTCATATTAATATTATTTCATTTTCAATCATGCAAAAAATTTATATTAAAATAAAACTGTATAAAACAAAAACAAAAAAAAAGAAAAAACAGAACATTCAAATTACTATAAAAACACTTTGAATGTGCCTGTGTACCTGGGACAGCCTATAGCTTTACCACACTCAATTAGCTCACCAGAATTACCTATTCCTTGTGTTCAAACTTCCATCCCAATTTCACCTCCTTTGATAACCGTACATGATATTCCTTTAGCTTCACCTATCAATTATAATTACAAAAAAAACACAAGTGCACCATCTCCACCGAAAGATCTATTAATGTCAGATCTTGATAGCTATCATCTTTCTTCTGTGAATCAGGAACAATTGAAAAACAAGAAAACACATGGAGGTTTCCATACAGAGATAATTCTACCTAATATTAAAGTGGATGGTGAGTCAAATGATTTTGATCCTATGTCAGAATCTCCGTCAATGGTTAATTCTTCTTCTTTATCACTCTCTTCTCATAATAATTTATGTCCCATAGGAACAACAATTTCGACTGTTAATGTTACAAATCCAGTTGAAAATACTAACGATTTTAAACGGTCACGATCTTTATCACCTTGCCCTACGAGATGTCTTTGTTATAATTGTAATGTCTCCGAGTTGATTTTACAGAGCAGAGATCTTCCACCTTTAGAACGTTCTAACTTTAGGACCTATTTTGTACGATCTCTTTCTCATAAATTCTTTAATTGTTCCTGTTATACGTTGGCTAATATATGGCAAAATTTATCGCCAAATCTATCACAATGTTCTTCTTGTTGTGACATAATTTCTTCGACCGATAGTCTCGCACAAAATCGTGGTCAGTTTCTAAATCCTTCGTGTTCTTTAGTCCATCTTGCATCTCACTCTAATCAGAAAATATATAAAAAGCATTATTTAATTCCCATTTCACCAGATAAACAAACGTCTAATTCGCAATCTCCTACTGAATCACCATCCAAGTGTAATTGCATTTTTTCACAAAGACACTATCTAAGAAGAGATAGTCATGGTACGGATTTATCAATGTTGAATGAAATGAAAAGAACACCAACAGAGGAATCTATTTCTTATGTATTGAGAAGATCAAACTCATGTCCAAACATAATAACAAGATTTAATTTAGAAGTTCTAGTATCTCATTCTGATCCTCATAATTACCTTGGCAACAATAGTTCTTCCATATCCCATTGTCCTCAGAATCGCAGGCGATATTCTTGTTCTGATACAAAAAAACAAAATGTCTCACAGCACTTGATAGACAATGGTATTCTGCATGGTCATGTTCACAGTAACAATAGTCACTACCATGAATCCTCTCATTGCAAATCAAATAACCATGAGCCTAAGTGTCCACGTGCACCATTTTCCCAACTCCAGCCTCAACGATCCTTCTCATCCCCAGACACACGACCTTCGATCATTCAACCTGACCCTACCTGCACAGCAAGGCGCCACCGTCACAGTATCTCCGGACAGATGAGTTATTTCAAGCTGCTGGGATATAACGTTAGCAAGAAATTGACGGGCTCAGCAAACAGTCTCTTCAGTACTGCAGTAATCAGTGGATCTTCCAGTGCTCCGAATCTTAAAGATATGATTCCATCACATGCTATGATTCCGCAACATGTTGCTGGTAAGTATATATATATATATATATATATATATATATATATGTATGTATGTATATATATATATATATATATACTAACTATATATATAATCTTAAGAACAATTTTATTTAATAGTATTACTGTGTGCTCTAGAATGTATATTAAGTTTTTCCTACAGAATACAATAGGATAAGTACTTATCAATTTGTTGATTAAATATTTTCCAATATTACTTAATATTTGAAAACTGATACTATATGTAATGAAAGATATGATATAAAATATATAACGAAATATTTTCTTTTTTTACTTTTAATAGCAATAGAAGGTTTTGGCGGCGTTCCTCCGATAAGACCATTGGAAACACTCCATAATGCATTGTCTTTGCGTCAATTGGATTCATTTCTTGAAATGATGACGAGTGCACCTTTGTTTCGAACTCCTGCTTCTTCACCTCCAAAATATCCATCACCTGGGGGCTCAGTCAATCCGAATCTTAATGTAGGAGGCATTAGTCGCGAGTACCAATCTTCTGACTTGGAAGCCGTCAGGTACTGTAAGAAATTAAATAATGTACCCTTGTGAGTATTGAATTTTTTTTATTTTTATTTAAGTTACTTCATATCTATATATATTATTTTATTGAATTATGTAACATTATATATCAATTATGTATTTAATCATAACAATGCATTTCTTATATTCTATAGTTATATACACATTTTATTGCTTACATTGTTTTAACTATGTATTAATATATTATATATGTATAATATATATATAATTCTATTTTATTTTATTTAAATATGTATTTGTGCCACTACATATTTTTGTAACAGGTATATCACACCAACTCCAATTCAATACAAATCTTGTGGTGATGGAGATACCTGTGACATCAGAAATCAACCATCACCCACAAGTCCAAATAGTAAGTATATATTTTTATAATGTCTATCATAAAAGAATAATTATTTTTTATAACATTAACTTTAGGTACAGGATGGAGTAGCGAACCACAATCATTTCTATCTTCCGAACCATCATCACCTGCACCAACATCAACAGGAGAGTGCAGTATGTCTATCAGTTTAATCAGTAACGATGGGTGAGTATGTGTAAATATTTATATTTAAAATATCGTAGATAAATTTTTTATCAGGATAGGATAAATAAATTATCCTTAATGTTATATACATAGAGCACCATCGTACAGTGGAGCCCCAAAATTTCCCACAACTCCGGGTCTTGATCTTGATTTCAATGATTTTTGTATGAATATAGATCAAGAGAATCACGAAGGTCGTGGTAGTGTTTCATATACAGATTATTATAGCAACGAAGATGGTCAAATCCGTAAAGGTCCATCTTATACGAGTACTACTCAAAAGACAGTTGTTTCATCGGATGATCTTCCTGTTGATACGGTTGATGACGACGAAGAACATACATTAACGTTGCGTCAAACCGAAGCACAGAAAAAGCAGGATGTTAAATTGTTATTCGAACAAGTAGAGAATCCTAATGCGACAAAATCAACTGTTGGTTATAAAAAAATAGGAAGGTAAATATTCTCTAACAAATTTTATATGCAGAATATTTTTTTTTGTTCACAAACATATCTATTAATTTACCTGCTGTGATGTTAAAAATCATGTAACACTCGAAAAAGTTCCATTTAATTAAGTTAGTATTATGCGTCTAAAATTATCCTAGAAAATTCATGAAGGAAATAAAAATAATAAATATTTTATTGTTTATTTAGATTTCGCGTTGAGAGTATGGAAATATCAGACGACGATGTTAGAATTAAAGAGCCTAGCAGTGCATGTTCATCTACGGATAAGAATAAATTACTTACATTGCAAAAAATGGAAACTACTAATGCAGAAAGAGGCCCAACTCACAGAAATAAAGAGACCAGGCATAAAAGGAAGAATTTTTCACGATCGCAAAGCGTGTCTACGCCAAAAACTTTTGTTGCTAAATCTGATACAAATTTCAGTTTTAAATCTGTCAAATCTAAAGAAAGCTCCTTCTCAGCAATGACGGATAAAGATTTGGAGAAATGGAAATTAAGCTCAACTAAGTCAGATCCTTCTACCTCATGTACAGAAACTCAAAAAGAACCGATCCTAACTATGGCTAGTAGTTTAACAGATAGCCCTAGTGTAACTATTGGATTTGACATACAGGATAAAAAGAACGAATAGTTCCTTTAATATCTGTATTCTATATATTTTATCAATAATTCTAGAAAATTTTAATAGGATAAAAGGAAACGGAGTAATAATTTTAACTCTATATTTTTCTGAATACTCTATATGTGTTTTATGTTATATGACTTTTAATAGATATCATTAAACGAATAGATATTATACTTTTACGAATATTATACTTTTATGAATATTATCTGATATATAAACAATATCTCTTAATTTTAAATTGATGAATGTTAAATACTACATGCAAAACATATGAGTACTTAATCCCACCTAATTGCACCAAAGTAAAAGTGAAAAATTATCGTATATAAAAAGAAATATATTATATATGTAATAATTTCTTACGATAAAAATTTTTCCTTTAAATTTTAAAACAATTCCGTAAGTATATGATTTATATTAGATATCAGTCGTGTTACATTCTGTTGCATTATATTGTTATTGTTTAGAATGGTAATTAATGTAAAAACAGTAAAAAAAGAAAAGAGAAAAGAATCTAAAGTATTTTTAAGTCATTAAATATAACTTATATTAGTTTGTTATTGTTTTCGTATAACTGCGTTTATGTATTTATAAATATTTATTTAGAATGTAAAAATCCTTGTGCGCTTAAATGCTTGCAGTAATATTTTTTCTTACATCTTGTTATTAATCTTCTAAAACAAGATTTCCATAATAAATGAAATAAATATGAAACGATAAGGAAAGAGAGAGAGAGAGAGAAAGAGAGAGAAAGAGAGAGAGAGAGAGAGATGTGAAATAAAATATTTTTGTTATGAATGTTTTAAACTTCTTACTGTAATGTAAAGTGCAAGGATTAGATAGCATAAAAAAAAAATATATATATATATATATATATAGGTATAGCCATATATATTTAAAACTGTGGAAATATGCAGATAATTGATTGCAGTCTAGTACTTAAGGCGTACAAGTAATATCTGTGATTAGATAGCATGGAATTGATTTCTCCTTACAGTAAATATTTAATTTACTGTATGGATATTTCAGTTACTATTTTATCAACTTATATAATCAATAGTTCACCATATGTAAACGGCGCTAACAAACAAATTTCTCTTCTTTAATAACAAGTCTTAATTAACTGTAATTTCTAATTAAAATTTTATTTTTTTTTAACACATGTCTATACTTACTAGTTCAATTTTTTAGATGACTTAAAATTATTTCTAAGCTTCGGAATTAAATGGAAAAAAAAGAAAAAAAAAAGAAAAAATAAACAATAATATTAATAAAATATCCATAGAAACGCCATTTATAATAATCGTGAACAATTATTTCAATTAATATTAGATGAAAGAAGAAAAAAAAATAGTGAACCATCTTTAACGCGTATTTGTATAGATGTAAAATATAATAATAAAATATCAGAGGAATATCAAAATATGTATGTAAATGAAATAAAATATCTACGAGGAAAATAAATAAGAAAAAAAAAAAAAAATAAATAAATAAATGTATTTTCATTTTTTCATCTCTTTGAAATATATCCCTGAATATATATATATATATATTTATATATATATATATACCTATATATATATATATAGGTACGTTGATTGATCTAAAATATGGATCTTTAAATCGTAACTAAAATTAGGTGAAAAGTTGGTATTGATGTCGTCCTATTTAACGGGATACTGTAACGAATCTATGTAATAACTATCGAAACGGTAAAACCCCCATGACAAAATCGCATAATTTCGGACAGAGGCGTGACCCCTTTTGCGGGGTTCTCTGTTTCTATTGTTAGAGTAGCAAGAAAATCAGATCAAAGGAACACGTGCACTGCGGGGTATACTTATGCGATTGTCCTTGCGTCTCGTTTACATCGTCCCTTATGTTTGTCCCGATTTATCCGAATTTTTTCAATTGTAGGGGTGTTACCCAATAATAATCCGCTAATATCCAGTTACGCGTTCCAAATGTCTCATTCAAATTCGATGTATTTATAGATATCAATAGAAATATCTGAAGAGATTCTTTTTATTTTGAGATTTTTCTTCTCTAAATATCTATAATAATCTTCTAATATCTAATCAATATGCTAAATATTGAATTATCTGATTCGACGTATTTCCAGATATACAAATATCCAAGTTAAATATTTTTAAACTTCTCTTCGATTCTTTCTTATGGATCGTTTTTTTCTTTTTCTTTTTTTTTTTTTACAAATAATAAATTGTTTTGTTTGAGATGTCTTAAAATATTATTTGTGGCCATTATATTATTTGCATGTCATTTATAATAGAAAGTATAATAGATTTCTTTATATGTAAATCATACAATGTTTATAGATAAGGATAAAATAATAGAGAAGGTGCGTAAAAGTTTGGTAAAAAACGAATACGTTAATATTTGAGTTTTCATTTGCCATCGTTTGTTCTGGAAACGCACATCAGAATTCGGATCGAGGCTTTTCGGCGCCGACGCTCGTAGCATTGATCCAAAGCGTCAGCTTGCAGTTATGGATATAGTGCATATTACCAGGGCCGACATTGAAGACGTATGAAACCCAGCTCAAACACGTTATGTATGATCTATCGTTTCATTTAATCCTTAATAATAATCAGGTGCAACGAGATTCATTACTTCATTCGCAAAATTATATTAATATCTTATATATCTTGTTTCTGATAATTTAAGATCAAAAAGCAAATGGAAAATCTTTCGTTAAAAAAATTTCTATTACTAATATTTGCTTAATTTTAATATTATCAATTTAAAAATTTTCATCTTTTAATAATGATTTTAATTTAATTATGAACATAAACGATGAACACAAACAATGAAAAACACATTGTTAATAAAATTAATGCAAAAGCGTAACGAAAACTTTAATACAGTATAGTATAGATGCAGTGAGTTATTTGAAAGAACCACACGAATTGTTAATTATATGCACCCCCATAACAAAAGCAAGCACTTTCCGAGCTAACGCGATTCGATACGGTAAAATGGGTCGTTATGTTTATACATATTGGAAAGGGACGAGCTCATGTCAAGTGAGTCCGCTAATATCTATTTAATTAATTCGTACGGATATTCCCCTTTGTGTTTTCGAAGAGATCGACGGTGACTCGATCGTTCTTCGACAACAATATGTTGCATTGCCCTTACTTTACCATGAACCATGGATTCCCCTCGAATAAATGACGAAGGTTGCACGTGCTTGACGTGCCCTTCAAGAAGTTCATCCGTTTGTTAAATCGTGTCCTGTTATCGCTTTATCCGCGTAAACGAACCTGACAAAAGTGAATTTATCTTTTACTTTTGATTTAAAAAAGAATAAGAAACAATTTCAAGGATTTTTATTTATTAATTTAGATATAAAAATAAAATAAAATAGATATTTTACACATGTTAAATATACGTTCGAGTCGACATTAATTGTTAAATTAGATCAATTATGTATCATAATAATACAATCTTAAAATTTTAGCTTTAATCCTGTACTATTTATTTATTTGATAAATATTTAGCTAACTATCTTTATATCTGAATTGTTCTATATCCTATTTATATCTGCGTTGTAATATGTTTCATAGATATATTAATTATATACCAATAATATTTCTATGTAATATGTAATATTATATCTGATTTAAGATATCAATTTAGAACTGCTCTTCGATTAAAAAGATTTTAAAGGGACGCACGTGGCGTGTCAGATGTCGATATAAAAGATTTACAGTTCGTTCATTCGGAAAAACTGCTAAATCAACCACTTAATAAATCCTATTATAACATTATATAGTTAAATCTCACACGTTACTTAAATTAATTGTAACGCGTTATATATTATAACTTTCTATAGAATATTTTGCTAAGATCGAATTAGAAAAAAAAATGGAATACTTAGAAATTAATTACGTAAAACAAAGGAAAAAAAAAAATAACAAGATCTTTGACAAATCACTGTCCATCTTTCTAACAATATTAGACGATCGATAATTCCCACTGATATTCGTCCCTCTTTTGCAGACCGAAAATTCTTCGATTTTATTGCGAAGGATTGAAATAAGAACAATAATAATCGACACGCCTATTACTCGACTCCTAGCCAATAGGAAACGTCGTATTAGAGTTGAAAGGATGAACGTGATCTAATAAAAACGTCGAGTTACTACGCAAGCGTAAGTTCTTAACCAATAAACGTACATCCCGCTCATGGTTTGGCCACGCCCACTGGTATGGTTTCAAGGAGAATACGAAATCCACACACGGTGTAAAAGATGTTATTTCGCACTTTTCGGATATAACGTGAAAGACACTCGTGACACGGTGACGGACCACCGGACGGGAGGCTTCCAATTACGAAGCATTGGTCTATTGCAAGTGATATAAGTTTAGATCACTCCTTTTTTTTTTCATTTCTTTTCTAACGCGTAATCTCGATCACAAGTTTATCCTTGGACAGACAGCGGGATATGAGCTACACCGAACCGTTGTGGGAGATAAATGGAAATCAAGCACCAGTGAGTGAACAATTGTGTTGTTTTTATATTCCATCTTTTTTTTGTTCTTTCCTTTTATTTCCTCCTTTTCTTTTTCTTTTTTTTACATTATAGTATATTCCGAATATCGTTACATTTTAATATATTCAAATACTTGATTATTATAATTTTCAAGTTTATTTTATTTTTGTCATCATCTAATTAATATTGTCGAAATATTTTTTATATTTGTTCATGGTGACGCAAAAGATCGGTCTTCTTTTTTTTTCTTTTTCGTTAACAAAGTGTAATTAAAAGCAACAAGAAAGATAAAAGTCTCATGAGGATCTTCTTCTCTTTCTCTCTCTCTCTCTCTCTCTCTCTCTCTCTCTCTCTCTCTCTCTGTACACCATAGGTAATCACACAGGAAATGTCACAATACGTCGGTAGCGAACTTGGAAGCTATCCGATGTGGGACAGTTCCGTTTTATATCAGCCACCACCGGCTACACATTCTCACGTCAACGAACACGGTTTGTACAGACAGCCCTGTGCTTTATTACATCAAAGGTATGTCATTATTTTACTGAATCAATCAATAAAATAATTTATTAGTTTTCCTTTTTATTATCTATCATATCTATCACCGAGAAAACCGATATAAACGAAGTTAGTATCTGATATTTATGTTGCAAAACATAATTGATATATTATTATATTATTTAGTCGTTATACGCAAAATGGCCGATCACCAAATCTTCCCTCATCTACTACAAAAAAACCAAGACGTAGGGTGGCCACAGTTTCTCAAAGAAGAGCCGCTAATATTCGTGAAAGACGTAGAATGTTCAACTTGAACGAAGCTTTCGACAAATTACGAAGAAAGGTAATTTCAACTGTCTCCTTCTTTTTCTTCTTTTTTTTTGTTCTTTTCAGCCCTCCTCCCCCCTTTAAAATGTTTTACATCAAAAATTTCGTTCACATAAAATTTATCAAACAGGTGCCAACGTTCGCTTACGAGAAACGTTTATCAAGAATCGAGACACTTCGTTTGGCTATCACTTACATAGCATTCATGGGAGAATTATTAGGAATCGAGTCTAGCAGCCCAAAACCAGAATATATACCACGTGAATATTACTTGCCTAATTAAATTGTCTAATCAAAGACGAACGACGATAGAACGTGTCTTCCATTGATATTTTTAATTTGTTTTTATGAAAATTTTATATAGAAAAAAACAGAGAAGAAAAAAGAAAACAAATTTTTATTTATTTTCTATGTCTATAATTAACTTAATTCATTTTTGATGATATCCGATTAATAACTCGACTCATATATATATATTTCGGAAAAAGTATTAAGTATTTAAATATCTACTTAGCTGAAAAATTCATAATCGATATTAATCGAACGAAAAAAAATTTATCTATTATTCTACTTCGACAAATATGACGTATAATAATGATGATATCTAATAATGATAATAATTAATAATAATAATAATAATAATAATAATAATAATAATAATAATAATAATAATAATAATAATAATAATAATAATATATTAATATTGTACAGGAATTTAAAAAGATAAGGACAAAGTAATTTTCTCAATTCTCTGCAGTGCACAATTATTATGCGACACTGATCAAGAAGCGGGTACAAATGTAGTGTTAATGAAGTTAAATGATACGTCAGATCTATCCTTAAAACGACAAGAAAGAGATAAAGATAGAGAGAGGGGGGGGAGAGATTTAATTAAGATATTAATTTTATATATTCGTATAAAATATTTATCTATATATAAGCGTACATCGTCTCCTATTAATTCTTCTAATTTATTTGTTTAATATTTATCCTACATGGAATATATAGATATTAATTAATTAAGTCATTTATTTTTGTTTGTTTTTTAATAAACATTAATATTTAATAACACGGCACACAAATTTAAAATACAATTTGTGTCAAAGTGTAAACTCGAGAAATACGTCTTCCATATTTTAGGTAAACGTGATATAATGTAATGTATTATATTATTAATAAAAATCTGAGATAACATCGAAACAAGTTTGTGCTCACGCGAATTTTCCAATTTTCAAGAAAATGTGTGCGCAACTTTTTTCATGATATCGTACATAGATTATATAGGGTGTTATAATATTATGTAAGGAAGGAACTAAATTCAATTGTCAACGAAAGTATTAAATACGAATGCGTGGCAAGGAAATGCAGTTCTTAATATTTAGAATTATTGTGCAATAATAAATCGACACTCTCTTGTAACCACCTGCAATCTTTTTCTTTTTTTCTTTCTGAACAAATAAAAATAATATCTACATAAAGTAATTTAAAGAGTATCGAAGAGAAAATATTTTATTGCAGTATATTCAATTAGTTTATTGCCTTGTATAAATCATAAAAGTACATTGTGAATTATAATTAAAAATGACTACAAAAAATGTCACGTATATATAATATAAGTAAGCAAATGTGCGCTATTTGAATAAGTTTCAAATATTTCACTCCTAAAATCTAACGAAATTTTTAAGAAAGTTTTACAAAAGGTATAGAAAAATTTCTTGTTATCTATCTCATATAAAAGGTATAATTAATTAGTATAAATGAATATAAAATGTAATCTCGTTAATTATCCTTACAAGGAATTTAGTTGTTTTAAGAAAATTTTCTTAAACGCCCGTGATCACATTACAAATAAAAAAAAAAAAAAAGAAGAAAAGGAACTTCTCATTTTGTAGAGTCTTAACAATCATTGATATTAATAATCAGAATTCTTTAAAAGAATGATTCATAATTTGTCAAATTTAATAGAGAGAGATAGAGAGATATATATCAATCTCATACAGAATTATTACGAGAAATGAAAAAGTGAAGAGGGAGGTCTTTTTCTAACTTGATCAACGAATTTAATAAAATCAACTTAAAACGATATATTGTCTAAGAATGATACGTAATAAGTACATACGTTTATCAGAAAACATTGTATCATCCTTTACATTATTAATGACAACATTCGAAAAGTTTCATAAAAGAAACAGAGACAAATAAATACGTCCGCATGTTTCTTCTTTGAGTAATAATTAAGGTATCCAAGAAGTATCGTTATAATATAGTCATTCGTTATTTCATTTTTTTTTGACATCATCGATCGCCAAATGATGAAGAACAACATCGCCTGATATTCGTAGAGTATTAATGACCGATGGTTTTAATCTGTGCTTAAATTCGCTTATTATTTTGTTTCCCAGCCATATTGAAAAGCTGTCATGCTCGCAACGTATACTATTAACAAACAAACAAACGAAAAATAATAATAATACATTATAAGAATTTGTGATAAAATTACAGAGCGTGCCAAAAGTTCGTGAGTGATTTTTTAAATCAATTACTCTTTTTCGAGGCTTTTCAGGATAATCTTGTTTTTTTTTGCAGATTATAAAACAATAAAGCTTAACTCGTAAACTCTAGGAAATCTGTAAAAAGAGATAATTAATTTCTAAAATTTCTTTGAAACTTTTGACCCATCCTATGTATTACATGAAAAAAATCTTTTACGTTAGTAAAAAATCACGGCCCGGCATCCAAGATAAATGTCCTTCGTGTCTTTCCTCATTTCTCCAACTACCATCGACCCAACAATTCATGACAACGTAAGGCTCGCTACTACCATAAAGGAAACGTGGATTTATATGCAAGGCAATTATTGGATGAGGATAAATAGTGTCACCTTTTTGTAAATTTATATAAAATCTGTAAGAGAAAAAAAGGACAGATTTTTATAATAATAAGAAATCTTACACAAAAAAAGAAATTAATAATAAGACTTACGAATGGGGAAGTAATTTTAATCTTCCTCTAATAAATAAATTGGTACCGAGTTTAAATTCACAGTCGATTCTTACATTGATCGGAACTTCCTACATTTAAAAAATATATGTCTTTTTCTAAATTACTATATATAAGTATATATATATATATATATTTTTTTTTTTTGTTAATTATTTACAATGAAAAATATATCTATTGCTTACAAGAAACTCTACGAGAGGACAGTCCACTGTCAAACTTAAAGAACGTGAAGGTTTCAAAATCTTTGGATCAGGATAAACATTAAGATATAATTGATTAAATCTTATATCTTCTATATGTCCTTCGCATTGAAGATGATTAATATCGCTAAGTGGAAATCTATATGTAAACGCACAGAAATGTTCTCCATTGACGGCTATCTATAAAGAAAAACGATAATAATATAGATAATTCTAATCTAAAGGAGATAACATAAACTTATACAAATACTTGATGTTACCTGAAATGCATCTTCCGTGCAAAATATCATCAAATGAATATAAGAATTTCGACGAAATATATAATTACATGGACCGACTGGAGAACATGTTTCCTCGATTTCCCATGTACCTTTGATCTTAGTATTTCTTACCACATAGCCTCTATCTATTCTTGGATTAAAATGCAATGCTATGTTTCCGTTCGTTTTGCAATTTAAATTTATTGCAAATCTATCACAAAGAAATATTTGTTGATTTAGTTTTTTAATACATAATTTATAAGAAACAAATAGAAAGAATATTCTAGAAAATAAAAAAAAAAAAAGAACTAATCACACATAATACCTTATTGCATGGACTGGAATGTATCCTGTTATAATGATAGCAGATGTTGGCTTCAATGGCTGTAATGTGACAGGTTTTACCTCTTCCTAAAATATAAAATAATAATAAATTAATAATTAACATTAAATTAATTATTTGTTTAATATATATATATATATATATATATATATATTGTTTTTTTCCTTACGTAAAAACCTGTCAAAGTTTGAATGACAATTCTAGACATCTGCTTCTAATATTATTTTAAATTCGACACATTTTCCTCTGCCTTTGATACGTTCCATTTTTATTTTAGAAAAAAAAAGACTTTATTTAATTAATTCAATCACATTTTTTTTTTCTATTACACAATGCAACAAAAGAATTTAAGAAATTATTATTCTTCTTCGACGTTCGAATTTTCTTTTTTTCATTATAAAAAGAATTCAATTTATCTAATGAACTCTTTTGAAAACTTATATTACCATAACCCTCGAATATATTTATATTTATATTTTTTGAGGAAAAATCATCGATATATCAATGTTCGATTAATCGATAACTTTTCTTCATCTATCGATCACAGTAGAACGTTCACTTACCGACTGTAATATAAAACATAGAGAAAAATGAAAGACCGACATCTAGCGAGAAGAAATCTGAACACATTTCCGCATATTTAAGGTAAAAGAAAATGTGTGCATGTGTATGTATATATATGTATATATATATATATATACCGTACGAAGATAACAATTTAATTCGTGTTTAATTATGGACCAGATTGTACTTGTAATCGAAAATTTATTGTACGTAGATTATAATAATATATATATATATATATATAAATGTACATATAAATATAAAGAAAACTTACTATTGGTATGGTTTTCTCGTCGAAAAAGATGAAATCCTTGAAAGCATCTTCCTTGGTGTGTTTGAAAATACAATCGATTGACATTTTTTTTACCTTTGTCACACGATCTTTTATATACTTCGAAGAAAATTGCAATAGGCGATGTGGTAACTCCAAAACGTGAGATGTGACGATTTTTAAAATCTTTATTCCCGAATTTTGTTAATAAAATACGAAGAGAAAGAGAGAGAAAGAGAGAGAGAGAAACGATAACAATTTTTATATTATTTATTTTTTCCACGAGAATTTCACTCATCGATTTTAATAATTTCGAACGCCGGTATAAGTAATCCCGCGCTGGTGATAGTGACGTACTAGAGGCGTTCTTTTTGCTTCTAATTTCTTGTCACGATTCGTTCGAATCGGACTGATGCATTGCGTAAGTACAGTATGAGACATCAAGGAACAACTGTGTTGAATCCAATACTTACTTATGTACACTGGATGGCAAGAAAATGTTATTAATAGATATTATATTCGAAGAAAAGTTTCTCACTCTAGGCAGATGCCTCTACGTTTTATTAAAGACTCGTTCTCAATCGATTCGAAAAAAAAAATTTACTTCATCGACTTTCTTTAATTTGATATAAATAAATTTTTTTTTATCAATGTAGCTTATCCACAAGATATTTTATCTTTTAATCATCACATTGGTTTTTTTTGTTCAAATTTTCGATGTGATAGGTTATACTGTACGATCATTTTATACCGCGAATTTTTAAATCTTTTTAAACAGGAGCATTTTATTTTTATATCATGTACCGTTAATATTTTTATTTTAATATAACAATTATAATAGAACAGTATTACTTTTTATATAATAAGTAAGATTATACCTAATACATATGTATATATAACTTATAATAGCGGAGTTTTTATTTTTATTTAATTGGCACCAGTATTGTATTCTTTTTCATAAAATATATATACATAGCTGTTACAATATAATATAATAAAATGTATTATTTTTTTAAGTATATCAAGTTATTTCTTATGTTATTTATATTTTTTTTGCTGTTAATAAAAACATAACATATGTCTTTTACATATGTTCACTATAAATATTAATAACAATTACAAAAAGGTAAATTAATAATCTGCCATAAAATATTGTTAGATGTTGAAAAATGATTGTGTCATGCGTATAATGAAAATAATTTCTGCCATAATAATATAATTCATATCATTTATATTATTATATAAATTTTGAACTTTCATAATTTTAAAAATGTTTTCATTATTGCAATGTTTTTCATTTAGTATTTTATTATGACTAGGAACATTTTTAAAGTTGTTATTTACAACAAAGAACATTAAGTTACAAATATATATTATTACACAACATGAAATATATCAGATTAAAATGACATTAGAGATTAAATAGTATCAATATATAATTATTTAAGAGTACACAAAGACACAAAGACTTTCACATTGAGACCATGTCTCTCAAAATTGAAACAAAATCATGCGCATATTTTTTTTATAATTATTTATGAGATTACTTTGAAATTATTTCTTAGCCACTTTTATTTGAGTATTTGACAGTAGGCAGTAGCATAATAAAAATAAATGTAGTTATAGAAAAATATATTGCATTCGTTTGATATACTTCTGTTCATAATTTTTTTTGTGTTAAATTATGTGATAAACAATTGAACCTTTTTATTGGATAAATTTCTCAAATTCCAATATAGATTTTTTTCTATTTTATAGATCGAACAGTCTTTCATTTGTATGTAATGCATAGAATCTTTATATTATCGTGATGAGACATTTGTTAAATATTATTTGTATTATTTATCTTTCTCAGATAATTAATCGTGCTATTTTCTTTCCTCAAGTATTGAAATTTGTTTTATTGTCTATCATAATATTTTATCGATTATTATAGAAGTACAGAAAAAATTATAGAACATTCATTAGATTGATTATATCAAACGAATTAGATATCACGTGGTTCATGTGGATCTGGTAATTTGTTCCAGTTTGGCTCTACGCCCCAAATTTCACGGGCATATTCTGCAATTGTCCGATCGGAAGAGAATTTTCCAGAAGATGCTATATTATGTATCGCCATCTCCACCCATTTGTTTTCATCCTAAAATATATGGCGTTTCAATACATATCCCATAACAGATATTGAAATTTTAACAACACTGTATTAGTTTTGTTTGACAAATTAAAATTACAAATTACAATTACCTGATACACTTGGCTGACTTTTTCTTGCATACGAATATAGCTTTCAAAATCTGCTAAAAGATAAAATCTATCCCATTTAAGTAGCACATCAGCGATATCTTTAAATTCATCTGGATTATTAGGACTAAAGAAACCTCCTTGAATTTGATCGATACATTGTTTTGCTTCTGGTAATTTATTATAATAATCATAAGCATTGTAGCCTTTTCTTTTCAAATCTTCAACCTCGTCTACGGTCATGCCGAAAATGAAAATATTATCATTTCCCATTTCTTCGGCCATTTCTACGTTAGCTCCATCCAAAGTACCAATTGTAAGAGCACCATTCAGCTAAAACGTTAATTATATTTGATTTTTTGTTCTTTTTTTTTTCATTTTGTAGATCGAAGTTTAATATATTCAATTGATTTATTCATTATTACCATAAACTTCATATTTCCGGTGCCTGATGCCTCAGTACCAGCGGTAGAAATCTGTTCACTCAGATCTGCAGCAGGAATAATCCTTTCGGCCAAAGTTACTCTATAATTCTCTAAAAAGATCAACTTTAGTTTATTTCCTACAATAGGATCGTTGTTGATAACATTTGCAACACTACAAATCAATTTGATAATCTTTTTAGCTAGATGGTAGCCTGGTGCTGCCTTTCCACCTATCATAACAGTTCTTGGTACGAACGGTGCGGACGGATCTTTCTTTATACGATTGTACAATGTAATAACATGAAGACAATTTAATAATTGTCGTTTGTATTCATGGATACGTTTCACCTAACATTGAATTATATTTATTAGTAAATTAAACGGTAACATTAATGTAAATCAATTAAATTTGAATATATATTGTTTTTACCTGAATATCAAAAATCGAGGCAGGATTTATTTTAACCCCATAATCTTTCTCTAACATTTGAGATAAACGTAATTTATTTTCTTGTTTAACTTTAACTATCGCTCGTTGAAAGCCTGGATCTTTGGCATATTGTTTAATCTGTTCCAATTGTTCTAAATGTACAACCCAATTGCTTCCTATTTTCTATAAATTACAAATAGAAAAAAAAAACAAAAACGTTTATACATTTACATCCAGTGTTGTTATAATAAAAAAAAAAATCACATATATATACTTCTTCAATAATATCGGATAGATTTGGGTTGCAAAGAAGTAACCATCTTCTAGGTGTAATACCATTGGTTTTGTTTTGGAATTTTTCTGGTGTCAATTCATAGAAATCTCTAAATCTGTATAAGAATAATTAAAATAAATTATTTCTTGTATTATTTTTATCAATACATTAATAAACTCATTAGGTTTATCACTTACACACTATCTTTCAAAATCTCTGAATGTATTTGTGCAACTCCATTGATGGCATGACTACCAACAATGGATAAATGAGCCATATTTACTCGTTTTTCACCTTCTTCTTCGATCAAAGACATACGACGAAGACGATCCATATCACCTGGAAATTTGGCAGCGACTCGTTCAAGATGTAAATGATTTATGTGATAAATAATTTGCAAGTGTCGTGGAAGAATGCTATCTAACATGCTAGTGGGCCATCTTTCAAGTGCTTCTGGTAGAACAGTGTGATTTGTATAAGCACACGTTCGCGTTGTTATTTCCCATGCCTTAAAGATGCATAAACATTTATGTGTATATATATATATATAAATTATATAAATTATTTAATACAAAACACAAAATATCCTATCCAATTAAGAATAAATATCTAATAAAAATTTTCTCGGCTACCTTCTCCCACGATAGTCCTTCAACATCAATAAGAATTCTCATAAGTTCAGGAATAGCTAACGAAGGATGAGTGTCATTCAATTGAACGGCTACTTTATCAGGGAAAGCATCGAATTCAGTTCTATAATGTTCCTTCGATCCAAATTTACTAGCTTTATAACGACGAATTATATCTTGAAGAGTAGCGGCAACCATGAAATATTCTTGTTTCAAACGAAGCTCTTTTCCCTCAAAGAAATTATCATTAGGATACAAGACTCTACTTATATTTTCTGCCAAGTTACGATCAATAACAGCTTGAACGTAATCACCGTCGTTGACTGAAAAAAAAAAGGAAGAAAGTAATATAATTTAAATCAATAATAACGTGACGCTTTTTCAAATAAAAAAATAAATAAAAAGAATAAAAAGAAATTAATCGAGATCTTACAGAATTTCAAATTGAATTCGATTGGCGATTTAGCAGACCATAATCTCAATGTATTAACCACATTATTTTTATATCCAGGAATTGGATTATCATAAGGCATTGCAAACACGACCTAAAATTTAATATATAATTAATAATAATTTAATTACACGATCGTGTAAAATCATTTGCATCCTGCGAACCTGCGTGTTAACCCATTTTTTGCCTTCAGGCGTGTCAATAACATGTCCATAGAAATTAACTGGAAGCATAAATTCTGGCCTTGCTTTTTCCCAAGGATTACCATACCTCAACCAATCGTCTGGTTCTTCACTTTGTTCTCCGTTCTTTATCTTTTGTGCAAATATACCATATTCATATCTTATTCCATAACCATAAGCAGCCAAGCCCAAAGTAGCCATACTATCTAAGAAACAAGCAGCCAATCTTCCTAAGCCTCCATTTCCAAGTCCAGCATCCTCCTCCAATTCCTCTAATTCTTCTATATCCAAGCCCATCTGTGAAATATTATAATAAAATATTAAGATAGGAAATTTTAGATCGATCTTAAATAAATAAAATATTTTTTGTTTTCATGCAAAATGCGTTACTCGCCTGATACATAGCTTCGTCGCACGCACCCTGAATTCCCAAATTGATCATCGTATTTTGCAATGCCCTTCCCATATAATATTCAAGAGAAAGATAGTATACTCTCTAAAGTAACAGAAAAAGAAAAGAAAAAAATTATATTATAGATCAATAATTTATTATTGTTATGTGACAAATAACATGCAGTTAATTATTTATTTAATTGACAAGTTGTTTTTTCTTTTGCTCCTTTTTTTTTTGATCAAGGATCAACTTAAACAAGATATAAAATAACGATAAACAAAATTAGATTTATAACGAATCAACTAATTGCAAGATTACTTATCCATATGAAATGATCTATAGTGATCTATAATGAGTGATAATTAGTTACTTCGAAAGACATGAACGTTCGATATGATAGGTCACGTAGATGCCTCCTGACTTGCTCAAGGTCATGTCAAAGTTATCCATTAAAATACGTCAATGAATAATTTTTTAAAAAATAATATCAAATATTTTTGCATATTATATTATTTATTAATCTAAATAAAATCGAAGATTACTTCTTGACACAACACATTATGAAACACATTTTTACACGTGATAGATTAAAATATACACGGCATAATATAAGATAAAAATAAATTTATCTTGCGGATGAGGTCACTGACCGATTTTAAAATATAATACGAAAATATCGTATTATTGGAACATCTATTGGTCGAAATTATAATCTATTGCTGTATAACTTTTTATTTTACAATAAGTTTAATACCAGATAAAAATACAACTTTGAACTCTTCTTTCTAAAGATTCGTTAAAGTATGAATTATTTTCGTGCTCTATATTATTTCTTCGTGTGATTCTTTTTCTTTTTCTTTTTCTTTTCCTTCCTTTTTTTTCTCTTTTTTCCTTTAACTTACTAAGTTACATATTGTCTGAACGATATCTTAAATTAGAAATTTTATCACACTTATATATTTTATTATATTTGAGAATCACGACTAGAGCAAGGAAAAGTACCGCGAATGGATCACGTGAATTTCTAAAATCTATAGATCCAATTTGTTTGGGATTATATCCAAAAGTTATGAAACTATATAGTTAAGAATTTTTGGCATTATATTGAAATTAATCGTTTGGCAACAATGTGCAAACTGCAGACATACCTGTGGTAAGATGTTGCAAAAGAAAAACAAAAAGAAACAAAAGAAAAAGAAAAATACAAATATAATAAAACTAAGAGATACATGATAAAAAATAAATGTATATGAGTTAGAAACGATCAAAATGGTTCAATTGAACATGAAGAATTTAATATGATAAGCTTTCAATGCTTGAGTGATGTAATCTTCATGTGCACAGGGACACAGCATGCCCAAAAATAGATATTGCAATATATTTTTCTTGCATTACTTTCACATCATCAATAGAATAGATATTGTGATAATTGTTCGGACTTATTATTATGTTAAGTTGCATATTAGAGATCCTGTATTTCTGTTTCTATATTTGCTATATCACTAATTTATCAATGATTATGTGAGAATCTCAAAGTTCATTTTAAACAGCAAATATGAAGTAATGATTAATGTTGCGACACATTTTTTTTTTTCAAATCATACATTCAAATTTTTTAATTGTTTTTCTTTGTTCTTTCATTTTTCTTCATATAAATATTATAAATATTATTTGATAATTATTGATAACGAAAATATTATGTTTGCAATATACGTTTTTCAAATAATTTAATTGATAAGTCTATTTTACATTAGCATTACTATATTTGTTTCTTGACCTACATTTTCAATATCATGTATCAAATATTACCAGATCAACGAGGATAGAAAAATGATTGCGATGAGAAGTTTTGAATATATTTAATCTGTATTATATTTGTTAAGCGTATGATCTTAATGAGATAGTTACTTAATATACTTATTATATCAATATCCATCCTATTATGACTGTGATCATACCATTTATTATTATAAATATGATTTGTGTTCTATGATACACTTAACATATAAGAGTCCAAAAAACAAATCATTTGTCGAGTCCTGTAATTCCTAAATATTAGAATAAATTTCATTAGAATACTATTGTTAGTCATAAAATTGAGTATTAATATAGGAAATACAGCTGAAACTTATACAGTTAAAAATACATATCTTATACTTAATGTATTGAGTTATAATATACTTTTCTACAACAAATCATTTTTAAGCTAAAATTCTAAATCATATCATAAAGAGAATTTATTATTTAAATACAATAAATTTTCTTTATTTGATATACCAATAGATTGTACGATGACAAAAAATTTTTTAATAATAAAATTAATCCCGTCAATCCTATATAATAGGGAAAGAAAAGGAATAAAAGAAAATAAAAGAGAAGAGAAAAAAGAGAAGAGAACAGAAGAAAACACAAGGAAAAAGAAAAAGACAAGAAGAAAGCAAACCATTAATAATTATAGACTTACCTTTGGATCTTTCTCGTAATAATATTGTTGAGTTCGAATCCATCTGGATACTAAATTGTCTTTGACACTATGTGCTAAAGCGAAGTAATAATCTCGGCTAGTCGCTACATTACGATCTTTGACTAAAGTATAATGAAGATGCCGGTTGAACGTTTTCTTAAAATTCGCGACATTTTCAACATCGACGATACCGCGTACTGAGATTTGTTTTCTTTTCTCGTGATCCACATCAACGTGCGACATGATTTTTAATTGTTCTCAATCAATAAATTTATTCAATTCGTTCGTATAATGACCGAAAGAATGTTTGAAGAATTGTACACTACACTTGATATGTGCGTGTAAGAGAGAAAGAGACAGCTAGAGGAAAGAGAGCAAGAGAGAGAGAGAGAAAGAGAGGGAGAGAGAAAGAGAGGGAAAGAGAGAAAGAGATAGAATGAAACACTCTTGACGAAACGCACAAGAACACCGTGCAGCTCGCCGAGGGCGAATAGAACATATTGCCAAACAAATGGAGATACATATTCACCTTCTACAAGGTCGCGCATGCGCTTTACCTTAAATTTTTGCGTCTGCGCAAACGACGACGCGTAGAACTTCCACGTTCAAAAGTTCATCGCCTTGACTCGACAATCGAAGAAACTAAATTTATTTTTATCAAATATTATACGATTATATCGAATATTAATTAAACATTGAATACTCAAAATTAATGTGATTTTTTTTTGTTTATATTCCTTAAAGAAATATTGGATATGGATATGTTCGAAAACACGGCAAATAATAGAAACAATCCAATTTATATATCTTATTCAATGTAATTTTATTTATAAATTAATCGTATGGATGCAGATGCAATAATGGGAACTTCAAGAAGCGATACGCGTATTACATTTCACATTGTCAACATTTTGCTGTCAATTTTTAATACAAACATGTGGTCTTGGCCTAGATAGGTACCATGATATAATATAAAGTGACATTTTTATTTTTTTGTTGTCTAACGTGTTCCGCCTCCTGTTATCGTGCAACAATTTTACAATTAAATGTTCGTCATTTTTCATTATACACATATAATATATAATGTATTTTTCACATTATACATATACATGCGGACAGATATCAGGGAAACCTACCTAGTTCCGCAACAGCCATCATAGTTAGAATGTCTGTATCGATCAAACAACAAAAATTGACAAGTTTTATTTTTAATAAACGTTTCTTTTTTTTTCTCTCTCTCTTGATAATTAATGCGTTCCATTAAAAATAATAATTACATGATTTTTCTATATAATTAAATATTAAATTTTTGTTATCACATATTTATAAATCATACACTTTCATCTCTTTAAGAAAATTTTAATATCACTGAATTGGATAGGTTTACCCTGTTATATATACATATATTAAAAATTTAATTATAATTAATAATGGTAATTATGATAATATTATGTAACTGTCAACGTCGTTAGACATAATATACACTGTATAATTTGCATTATAATTTCTCTCGATTTTTAAACGCGCTAACAAACAACATAAGACACTGCGGAAGGGGAACTGTTACACATTATAGTTGTTTTCAAAATCATTTGATAAAAGAAAAGGAAAAACTCATTTATTAAAAGAAAACTTAAAACTATCATATGTTGTACAACAGTACCCCTTGTTCTTGATATTAAATCACATAATATAATGTATATATACATTAAGCATGTATATTAACGCTTACAATAGCTTTACATCAATGATGTGAAGTAGTACCAAAAACAAGTGGACGTAAAGTGAAGAAGGATATCGAAAATTTGCGATAATTATGAAACACGTTAGTTAAAGATTACGACGAAACAGATTTCTAAAAAGTATCCTCGCATAGAGATTGCATTATTACAGCTAGTTAAAATATGCCACCATTGTATCATAGTTAATGAATGATTGATTAATTGCTAAGCATTATATACCTTTCTGTCTTTCATAATAAAGATACTTGTGAACAAAATGTCAATGAATGCATGAACGTTGAATCTTTGGTCGATTTTCTTTTTCTCTTAGCTTTTCTTAAAAAGAGCAGTTTCTCTCTCTTTTTTTAACGCATTCCGACAAAGATTCAACATATGTGACATTCTTGTTCACAATTTCGCTTTCCTACATTTTTTTTTTTTCAAGCAATCGCAGCGCATACATTCAACCAATCAAGCTTCTGCAATTTCTCTTCATTTTGCGTTCATATTGTTCTATCCACACGCGCTGTTACTCTCTTTCATTTCACTTTCTGCATTTCTTATGCCTTTACATTATGATCCTTACTGTTCTTATCAAACATTCTTGCTGAAATATCTCATCGTGTATGCGATTCTTTTAATCCTCTTTCGTTGGCTCAGGTTTTTTAACTAGAGGGATGGCTGCTTTTATCCTATCACAAAATGATATGAAAATAATTAAATATACATATATCTTTCTTATATTACATATTTCTTAAAAAAAAAAAAAAAAAAAAAAAAAAAAAAAAAAAAAAAAAAAAAAAAAAAAAAAGAAAGAAAGAAAAAAAGATCATTTTTTTTCAATCACGTACTTGGCAGTAAACTCATCGACTTTTCCCTTAACCAGAGCCAGATTCTCATCGATTTGTGTTTTATTCGTTTCATACACTTTTGGTAGCGTGAAAAGTGCGACGACACCTGAAACACAATATCGTAAAAGTGTAACAATTTCATAGCTCCAACAAACTACTTATAATTTTTATCTACTGACCAATGATTATTAAAGTCATTCCATTGAACCATGAGCCAATGTAAGTGAAGCACCAAAGTAAAACCCCAAATTTGAGCGAATCGACGATGTCCTCTACTAGGAAGAGTCTGCGTAATTCGCTGATAGTTGCATTTACATGAGCTACCGCAATATCCGCGAGTTCGTGCACCTTTTCGGTGGGTAATGTAAGATCTAAGTCAAGAACATATCTAAAAAGAAAAAAGATAACAAAAAAAAAAAAAAGAAAATAGAAAAAAAAAGAATTAGACAAAAATATTATTACAAAATTTTTTTAAACGTAAACTAAAAATTTTGAACGAAGTATAAACTTACTTAAATGGATGTCCATCTGAAGTTTTTTGGATAGCCTGAAGTACACTTTTGTAAATACGAAAGGCTACCGTGGCGATAAGAATGAGTAATGATAAATAAGCAAGTACGCTGATCAGACTGAAGTAGGCCAGCGACAAAAGCAACCCTAAGGTCGCACCGAAGACAGCTCCCGATTTCTTTGGATCGCGCCAGTAGATAAGAGTGGCCACTGTAAGTAAAGGAAATTACATTTATTATTTCATTACGATTACTATAGGCTCATAAAATTAGAATACACATCAATTTTATTTATTTTTACAAATCACATTGCTACTTTTGTACTATTACACATTTCACATATAACAATAACATCGATAATATTTATTTATATAATATCAAATATTTTCAATTCTTCATTCATGTCAATACAATTAACATTAAATATAATTAAATATAGAAATTATAAAATGTTCATTGAAATTGGTGCAAATAAAAACATGACCCTGTGTAAAGTAAATATTTGCTTTTTTATTTTGTTATCAAATATCATTATTATTATTATTATTATTATTATTATTATTATTATTATTATCGTTATTACCATGAAGTAATAAATGGACTTGGTGAATCCTCTTCTACTAGAAATACTTATACAAACTAAAAATAAACCACATAAAAAACGGAAACGTTATCTCGGTGAAATGCTTTCCTCGACATAAAAACGTTCAACGAGTAGTTGCATTGAACAGTCAGTTTCCCCGTTGAAGAGGATGAGTCGTAACTGTTATTCTGTTACAGTCTAATAACCCTTAGCAGTCTTCCCCTTTATTCTCTTTTTTCTACTATACCTCATTTTTTCTTCCTCTCTTTTGTTTTTCTCTTCTATTATCCAATCCTTTTCTATTCTTAATTCCTACTCACAGTAATTAGATGATCATTATAATAAAATAATCTGGTGATTAGAATAAATTTCCAAGTTAAAATTTATTAAATTATTATTTAAACCTATATAAAATGAATGAATAAAAAAAAAAAAAAAAAAAAATGTTAAGAGATTTTTCATAGAACTTTCAGTTTCGTCGTTTTACTTATTTAAATGAAACACTGTTTCCTAACGATGAATTGCTACGAGGAACGATTCGTATTTTATTTTCAAATTTTCTTTAAGTTAATATAGAATTTATTACATTTTTTTATATTAAATCAGAACGATTTATATTAAATACGTATATATCAATAATTTAATATTATAGTTTATAAAATGATTGAAATTTAAGTCGCGTGTTCTTTCGACCATATGTTAATTTGATGCATCTGTTGCGATAAATATAACAGAGTAAACATTTTATATATATATACATATATATATATATTTATTTATTTAAAAAAAAACAAAATAAAACTCACCGGCATTCTCATTCTCATCCGGCAAAACTTTCACCGAAGTTTTATATACGTTTTTTCTTGTCATTATCGAAGCGCCGTATACTTTCTCACAAGAAATTTTTAAGACGTCGTAAAATGCTACGTGCGTTGTGTATGCGAGCGCACGCGCGATTACGGAAGAGAATATATCACACCGGGCCGCCGCGTGGTCCGAACGATAACAACGCCATCACCGATTTCCACGGTAACCGTGTTAACTATGAAGCGCGACACATTGTATATTTAAAAAATAAGAACTTTCCAATTTTATAATATATTACCGAGGGAAAGTTTTCTAGTTATTTTTAATAACATGTTTATAGAGATTGAATATATATTTTTGTCATTCTGTATATATATATTATCATGTTCTTCTCTTAAAGTTTACATAAAGCGAAATCCTAATCGATTTCTACAAATCCTTCAACTTTTCTCTAACATTTTTCATATTATTCTTATAAGAAATATCACCAAATACGTAGAATTCTAATAATAAATACAATTAGAACGTAGGAATAAGCTGGCGAGTAATCTAGACACACACATACACTCTCTCTCTCTCTCTCGTCCTGAAGCAGGCATAAAGAATTTCGCAATTTCATTTGGCGATGATTCAGTTTTACCACACTCCTAATAAATCTGTAGCTCTCGGACCAGCGAAAAGCCAGAGATTTTCTTTCAACGTTTGCCAAATCTTTGATACATATATACAAATGATTTACATGCATCCCTAGACTATTCAGAATTATATCAAACATTTTCAACCATTCTTCTAACATGTTTTGCTTTAACCAGACGTAATCCATAATATAATGAGAGAGGGAGGAGAGAGAGAGAGAGAAAGAGAGAGAGAGAGAGAGAAAGAGAGAGAGAAAGAGAGAGAGAGAGAGCTGTTGAACTCGTCTTTGTAAATGTTAGTAGAGACTACTTAAGAAATATTTTTAGCAGTCAACGATCGACCGATGAACGAGGTGCGGTGAATGATCGGAAACGATGTCATTATCACGTAGACGAAATATTATTCTTATCTTTACTCCTTTCTTCAGGCTTAAAACATTTTAAAACCCCGTAATGGCTTGAAATTTGTAGTTAAAAATGCAATCCCAGTCAAAAGTATCTATCTAACTGATTTTGAAAACCAATTACTCTTTCTCAAGGCTTTTTAGACACAATATTAAGGTTCTAATTTTACAAACGAAACTTGCGGAATTTTACTATCTACAAAAAGAAAAAAAAAAAAAAAAAAAAGAAAAAAAGAAAAAAAAAGTAGCCTAAAAAAAAAGTCTCAACAAAAGAGAAAAATTGATTTTCGAAACCACTTAGTAACTTTTGGCTCTCTCTATACTTGCAAAAAAAAAATCTTCCTACTCCTTTATTGGCTACTGTACCGATATTTTCAAATGCTTCCTGATGCATAACAATTAACTACCATCGAGTTCTTATTAAAAGAACGTTATTCGGTTTGTACTCAACGTAGAATATTAATGATATCTTTTTTTAGATTTCCTTTATACGTTATTGAAACGATTATCTTTTTCGTTTGAGAGAATTCTATTCAACAAATTTATTATCTTACGTTTGTACATAAAAGTGAATGTTTTAAGTATAATAAATATTTAAAAAAGGACATGGATATAAAAATATAAACGTAAAAAATATTTTATATATATCTTATATATACACGTGTATACTACACACACACATATATATATATATATATATATATATATATATGTGTGTAATATTAGGTTGTTTTTGTTATTTGGCTAAGGGATGAATTCATTCAAGGTGGACGTTTTATCGTCTTGAGTGCAACCAACCTATGTTACGGTACGTCATGAATAATGTAGAGAGTATGTATACTCTCTTTCTCTTTCTTCTATATATATATAGAAATAGAGAGAGAGAGAGAGAGAGAGAGAGAGAGAGAGAGAGAGAGAGACCTACATACATATACACGTATATATAGAACGTGTACATATAGATGCATATATATATAAAATCCTCCAGATTCTAACATAAGATTAAAACGTATGTGTGTTAACACGTGAACAAATCTATTTTATGGGACGTTCCAAGAAAAAAAAAATATTTATGTAAGAGGTTCTAAAATTCTTGAGGATTATTTCAAAAATAGTTCTTTAAAGAAATATTATTTATCAAACATTATCGAATTTTATATTTCACACAATATGAACATCATTTAATTAGTATTTTTTTTTGTCTTCTTCTTAATTAAATATAATTATGTTCGATACTTTTTAAATCGAAAACACTTTTTTTTTTTTAACGAACCAACTCCTTAAAATCTTTGTGTATTTTAATAAATTCAAAAAAGTTAAAAGGCTTTTCGTTTCTTCAATATTTTTCGCTAATAATTCATTTCAAATTCCAATCTCTCTCAATCGACGAATATAAAAATATAAAAATAAACACCGTCGTAATAATTACAATCTATAAATTATCTTTTTCTGACGTACCGGTCATTGCTTTAATATTAAATACGATATGAATGAAAATTCATGTTAAGAGTATAATGAATTAAACATGTTAAACATTCTCTCTCATTGAATAAGAATTACTCACGTGTTTTCTTCGTGATGGCCATATTTTCGTAGAAAGTAAATAATCCACGCGTAAATAATAATCCAAGTCCGTTAAAGAGAAAAATTTGAAGAATGTTCAATGATTGTTACTTTGTCTCTCTTTTTTTTATTTTTTTTTTTTTTTTTAATCTTTTTTCTTTTTTCTTTTTCCTTTTTGTTGTTTCAACCAAATTGACCAATTACGAAAGAACGTTGAGGTAGATAACTACGGTCACAATTTGGAAATAGATCGAGACGTTGTTAAATTGAACGAGGAATAAGAAAGAGAAGGAAGAGGAAGAGGAGAAGCAAGGACGAGAATAAGGGTTCTAAAAGGCGCAACTCAGTCAGACAGTCGGACAGACAGAAAGGGAGAGAAAGAAAAAAAGAGAGAGAAAGACATATATATATACACATACACAGAGATAGAGACAGAGAGAGAGAGAGAGAGAGAGAGAGAAAGAGACGACAATCGAGACACGCACGAGGTCGCGATAAAATCGTATCGATCCTTGGATTAGGTGGGCGAACGGTATTACGCGAAGACGCACTCGGCTTGACGACACCGGGCCAAGGAAACCAGCCGACTCGAAAATCTCCCCGAAAGAGAGAGAGACAAGCCTTCGAAAATCTGGCTTAGAGCCAACGAACCTGGCCACACGTTATATTTAGTTTTATCCGAGAGATCGAGCGAACGACGTAAGAGGGCGCATATATGCGTCTTTATAGATACACGTATAGATGTATGCATGCATACATACATATACATATATATATATATATATATATATATATATATATATATATATATCATATATATATGTCATATGTATTTTTTTCAGTTTTATTTTTATTTGTCAGTTTTTTTTGCTTATTAATTTTTTGTTTTTTTCGTACCGGAAAGTTAACGATTTTTTTTAAGCATATTTGTTATATTGATAAATTATATAATTTTCTTTTCATATATAATGAAAATATTGAATTATAAAATATTAATATTATAGAATAGGGTAAAAGTCCCTAGGAATTTTGTAGTTTAACAATTCGATAAAAACAAAATTTAACCTAAGGAGGTCTCAATAAAGGAGTACTCGAAAATTTTGTAGATCACATTTTTTAAAACACTTGTCTCACCACCTGTATAATTATTACAAATAATCGAAACACGATAGATTATTTTTTTTCTCTCGTAAAATTATCAATATCATAATTATTGGAAAGTATTTAGGAAAGCTGTATAGAGGTCAAATTAAATCAACTAAAAATAATCGAGAATTTTGTTTTTTTTTCTTTTTTTCTTTTTTTCCGTCGATTATCTGTTAACTTGACAGATCTAAAAATAGTTTGTTACTATCTAACGTCAACTTTTGTATCTTTCTCTCTTATTCTCCCTTATCATGGTTTTTTCTTCCTATTAAAAAAAAAAATAAAAAAACCAGATCGAATGCCATGGTCCATCCAAATGTCGTAAAAATTATAAATGAAATATCGCAGAGGACACTTTGATAGAATATAAAAACATATATATATATAAATAGGAACATATATACATTTACATATATCTCTAATCTACTTTTCAATAAATACATAAATATATACATACATACATACATACATACATACATACATACATACATACATACATATATATATATGCAGGTTCAAATACCTTCGCGCATTCTTGCTTTCTTACCTTTCGGATTCAGTCTTTCGGGGTTAAACCATGCGTCTGTAAAAAAGACAATTAGAAATATGTTAACATCATATTTTCCAACACCATTTAGAATTCAAATGTTATTCGATGTGATGTGGGTCATTTTTTTTCTTTTTTCTTTTTATTTTGTTGTTATAGTTGTTGATGATGTTGTTGTTGTGTGACTGATCAGTATGAGAAGATCCATGAAAATGCGATGAAATATTATTTAGTGATAAAATATGCAAGTTTATATAAGAGTGGTCCAAAAGTTCTTAGACCGGTCAAAAGTTGCGTCTTGATTTCGAAAATCAATTAATTTTTTTTTTCGAGATTATTAAGGCTTGCCTTTAGGATTTTAATTTTACAAGCTAAGTTTATAATTTTACAATTTATAAAAAGAAAAAGAAAAAAGGAAAAAACAATTAGCCCAAATAGTCTCAAAAAAGTATCATTGATTTTTAAAATCATCCAATAACTTTTGTCCTATCTAGAGACTTTTGATTCATTCTTTTATATACGCATAATGCTATTAATCATAATAATAGTCATTCATTAGAGAACTGTTAATTACTTAGAATTCAGTGCATTGTTCATTGTGCGTGCACGCTTCTTCAATTTATTACGAGTATCGTTCGAATAATGATTATTATTTAAATCTCGATTTACTCGGTAATTCGATAAAAGATTATGCGAAAAGGAAATTAGATATAATTTATTTTATGATGTTATTCCGATGTATTCGTTCACTGATATAATCGAATCAATGAAAATGCACATGAATAATATTTCATTTGTTACACGAACTACAACAAATTTCAATTATTTAAAATATAATACACATATGTGAATATGTGTATCTTTCTTTTTTTTTTTTTATTAATTAAATTGATTGATTAATTAATGTTTTTATTTTAAACTTTCAATTTTCGATTATATCCACGAATAATCGGAGACCAAAGTGCAGTGTCCGCAATAATATCCCTTCGCGAGATATATTTGTTTAATAAAAGCTTGTGCATTCTTTTAAGGGAAAAAAAGCATTAGCGCATCTCGTTCCATTATTGAAAAAAAAAAAGAAAAAATATTTATATATACATATCATGCTATTATCGATCCTTTTTACACACGGGTTTTATATTAATATCATGTAGAATAAAATTTCTACATTGCGGAATGTGTCCCCAGTCGATGAGAATTAACCATCTAATGAAACAAAAATATATCGGTTCGATTAAAAATAGTAATAATAACAATAAAATAAAGATATCCAAATGATGTTGCGTCTGTATTTTGTTTTTTTCCGAATAATATTATTAACATTATTCTACTGATATAATTGATTAATTTTATGTATTAAAATGTCAGCTTGTACGTAGTACCAAAAACGCTTCATATGCGCTGTCCTGTCAAAAAAAACGCTTTCCTGAAAAAAAAAAAAAAAAAAAAAAAACCCCCATATATTATATGTTCTTTTTCGAAACTAATACATAATCGAGGATATTTGACAAGTTTCAAACTTATCTTGTACGTGAACTAAACTGTGCGTGAAAGTTTATAATCACGTAGATCATAGATACATAAAGAAGACAGATGTTCGTTACAGTGCACTTTTCTCTCTTGAATGATAATGATACATATGTACATCTTAAAAGCGATACTTGTAATGCTTAAAAAACGAATTTATCGTTACGTGTAAATAGGGTTCTATATTTCGAAGGTCGTTCTTTCAGAAAAAAAAAAAAAAAAGGAGAAATAGACTACATAACCTTATCTTTCAACTACGAGACGTTGACGTAAGACTTGTGTAGTAGCAAATAAAAAAAAAATATATATATATATACACTTTTGTCAAGTCACCAAACGTAAACATGTATTCTTTATTTTTTTCTTTCTTTTTTATTACTCTCTCTCTTTTTTTTTTGTTCTCTTTCTGTTCTCCTATTAAATTTCGAATTGTATCAAATGGCGATAATTTAAAAAATATAATAATTACGGCATAGATATCATATTATATATATACACATAACACCCAATACATTTACATATATATCATATATACAGAGTTGATCAAAAGTTCATAGGCTTGTAGTTTTACAATCGAGGGAAAAAAAAAAAAGAAATTGGCCTATAAAAAGCCTCGACAAAGAGTAATTGATTTTTTAATATCACTTAGAAACTTTAATTCTATCATAATTATTAGATATAATAATTATTGCTTAAAGATTATCGTATATATTACATAAATGTATTCGTATGTTTCTCGATTTTCGTTGAAAACATAAATTGTAATAAAACAAAATGCATTATGAACTGAATTTCGAAATGCATTGAAATTTTAACATTTTCTTTCAATCGTCGTTTCTAAATTCTCAATTTCTGCATTGTTCAGACAAAAGGACAGACAATGCGATTTTCCTTCCCATATAATATTACATTCCTCGAAATTGCACGTTGACTGACAAGTTAAATTTAGATAGTGGTTCAGAAAATTGGAAACCGTTTAAAATGTTTCTCTTGCAAAAGTTTACAAAGAAATTAAATAATGAAGCTTACTTTATCTTGAGCGTAAAAATAGTATAAGATACTTTATCTGTTCCTGTTGTTTAAATTAGGATTTCCATAAAAAAAAATTTTTTTGAAAAAAAATAAAAAAATGAAGAAGGAAAAGAAAAAGAAAACAGGTAAGAAAGGAACAGGAATATTTTCAATGAGTCATTTTTAAAGAAGATATCGATAAAACTACTTAATACAGCTTAACGATATCGTGACATAACAACACACACACGCACACTGAAAACGCGCAGACTCACGCATGCACGCAGGCGCATACACACATGTTTATATATCCAGGTTATTGTAGAAAGATTCGAGCTACTTCGTACAAAGTACAAGTGCATTTTCTGCCTTTGTCACCGAGATATCGCGCACAGTATTACATAATCAATTTCAATTCACGACAAGATTAATTCGAGAGTAAAACATTTAGTATTGTTTTTCGATTTTTCCACGATCTAACGTTCTATTGTAACGTTCTTCTTCTCTAACATATTATGGGAATAACGAAGAATAGAAAGAAAAAATAAATTGATAGAGAATAATATCTTCCGCATCGTTGCAACATTGATGATCATCTCGCGTAAAAATTCGAAACGATATTAAAATATTTATTTTTCTTATCTGCGATAACAAAAAGATTGAAATAAATATTTTATCTTTTTAACTATAAATATCGGTCAAAACTGTAAAAAAAAATGATCAGAAAGAAACAGAGAGAGAGAGAGAGAGAGAGAGAGAGAGAGAGAGAGAGAGAGAGAGAGAGAGAGAGAGAGAGAGAGAGAGAGAGAGAGAGAGAGAGAGAGAGAGAGAGAGAGAGAGAGAGAGAGAGAGAGAAAGAGAGAGAGAGAGAGAGAGAGAGAGAGAAAGAGAGAGAGAGAGAGAGAGAGAGAGAGAGAGAGAGAGAGAGAGAGATAAAGATGATATTTGCTAAGGATATATTCGTATGACGATTACCTACAATAAATATAGAATATAGAATCACGATCCTTGAACTTCGCTACCTGACGCCATTTTGAAAACGGCTAGGAAATCTCTAAATTGAGAATTAATTCCTCAAAACACTTACTATATTTACTTTCTATATATATTTCTAGATTGTATTATGTAAAACATAATATGTACATATTCAAAAAAAAATTATCAATCCTTGTGGAAGAAAACGTTGGACTATTGATTTAAAAAAAAGAGGATGGGAGGGAGAGAGGGAGGGGGAGGGAAGGGGCGGGAGGGAGAGGGAGAGAGAGAGAGAAAAGAAAAAAGTGAGAGAAATATCGAAAGAATATCGATAAAGACGGCTAGAATAATTTTTACCCGAGAATTAATATAATGATCGATAACCCAGTTTAGATTCCGGACACTTCAACTACGAGAGTCAAGAGCGTTATACTGCGCAGGACAGAACTACGTGGTAAGCTTTTTATTTAAGAAAATTTTATTGAAATAAAAAGATATGACGCGAGAATCAAAAAAAAAAAGAAGAAAAAAAAAAGATAAAAGAAGAGAAAAGAAAAAGAAAGAAAATAATCTCACAAATATTGATATAAATAATAAAATGAGTATGTGCGTGTGTTCGTGTGCGTGTGCGTACGGTATCTCCGTTGGGTGACATAAAAAAAAAAAAGAAAAAAAAAAAATTCTAAAAGAAAGTATTATTGATTTCCATGATATGAAAGAGTCGAAGTCGAATAGATGTCAGGTCGATAAGAAGATATTGATGGTAAGTAAAACTAAGCATAAGAAGAAAAAGAAAAAGAAAAAGAGCAAGAAAAGGAGAGAGAGAGAGAGAGAGAAAAGGAGAAAGAGAAAGGGAAAAAAAAAAGATGGTAAATAACACATTAAGAAGATATTTTCTCTTTAGTAACACCATGACCCTCGTTGTGTGTTTCTTTTTCTAGATCTTCGTATATGTTATGTGTACGTGTAACGGACGAGTCAAAGTACGCGCGGCGGAACAGGAACGACCGGAATCGCAGCAGCTGAATCGACCGACCCTTTTCTCTCGTCTCCATCGTGGTAAAGCGCGAAGGTTCTTTAAAAATGGCGTAGATGGGTCTTTTTTTTATATCCACGAGGACGGCTGATAGATAAAGAGGTTAAAAAAAAAAAAGAAAAAAGAAAAGAGAGAGAGAGAGAGAGAGAAAATTTTAAGACAAAGATAAAGGATTGTATTAGAAAATTATCTTATATAGCCCGATAAATTTTCCGTTAGACGTCACGCTGCACTTTGTCCCGAATAATCGTAAAGGAAGAAACAAAAAAGATGACAATGAGAACAACAATGACCGATAACGATGAATAACTAAAAAGTATATACCATAAAGTCTATAATAATGAATGAAAAGAAAAAAGAAAAAAAAATGTGTATATATGTGTTTATGTGTATGTGTATATAGTTAAAATGCAAGTGATACTACAGGAAAATCTTACTAGGATTAAGAATATTCCAGAAACAAGGATCGCCAGCAGCATTGACGTTGGTCATAACTGCGTTGCTATCGTTGTTGCTCTTCCGCGCGGAATTTTCTTTCTCCGGCATTGGGCACGCCGGTGCTACAGTCTCCGAATCCATTTTACGTCTCTTACTTTTGTTGCGGAGAGAGGAAAAGAGAGAGAGAGAGAGAGAGACAAAGAGAAACAAAGAGAGAAAGCGAGAGAGAGAGAGAGCGCTCGCGCACACACAAAAAGTAAAAAAAGACGACTATTAACACTCCTCGAAGTATACTCGACGACTACTTGCGCGTCGAAGAGTCCTGCTGATGGTGGCAGTGGTGGAGGAGGTGGTGGTGGTGGTAATGGTGGTGGTGGTGGTAGTAGTAGTAATAGTAATGTAATTGTCGTTGTTCAAAACACCGTACGACTACAAAAAAAAATGACAATGTTACTTTTCTGTGTGTCCCTTAACCTTTAAATTTGTTAAGAACGTCGAAGATAAACGACGACACGACACGACACGACACGACGACGACGACAAGAGAATAAACGAAATGGAACAATCTTTTGAGAAGGAGAGAAAGAAAGAGATAGTCAAATATTATATATACATATAGATTTGTATATATATTGAAAAGAGTGAGAGAGGACGCAAGTGTCGCTCCGCACTGCGAAACAATTCGGTTCGTTTGTTCGTTCGTCAGCTCTCTCTCGCGGCGCTGATACCTTTCTCTCTCTTTTCCTCAAGAAGCGCCCTTGCCGAATCGGTCGGCACAGTCGACAGACTGGGCGTACCTGATACGCAATTTCTCAACGTTGAGGCGCAGAAAAAAAAAACGAGAGACGCACCAGTAGTCCGTAGTACTTGCGCCGTCGCTCTCGTCGACTCTTTTTCTGTTTCTTTTTGCTTTTTTTATTGTATCTTTCTTACGAAAGATACGACCCTGTGACACACCGAATTTCTCTCTTTCTCTCTTTCTTCCTTGCTTCCTTCTTTTCTTTTTTTTTCTTTCTTTCTCCTCTCTTTTTCTCCCCTCTCCGCGTTATCCCTTTCACAAGCCTTTTTAAATGCTTCGAATTTATTTCGTTCACGGATTTGATACGTCGAAAAGGAAACTTCCGAGTCGCGCGCGTCGTTCGAGAACTGAAGGCTGTTATCGACCCGCGCTTAGCTCCGACCCCTCCCTACATCCATCCCCCTTCTCTTCCTGCGGAACTCCCTACTCTTCTCTTCTCTTCTCTTCTCTTCTCTTCTCTCCTCTTTTCACTCACTTGCTCTGTTTCTCTTCATCCTATCCTATCCTATCCTATCCTATCCTATCCTATCCTATCCTATCCTATCCTATCCTATCCTATCCTATCCTATCCTATCCTATCCTATCCTATCCTATCCTATCCTATCCTATCCTATCCTATCCTATCCTATCCTATCCTATCCTATCCTATCCTATCCTATCCTATCCTATCCTATCCTATCCTATCCTATCCTATCCTATCCTATCCTATCCTATCCTATCCTATCCTCCTCCCTGCTCTGCCCCGCTTCTCCCCCCTCCGCCTCCTTCTCCTCTCCCGTTCCATGTTACCACCGCCATCTCCTCGTCACCCTTCTCTTATTATACTTTTGCTTCGTTCCTTTCCACCTTTACTTGTTTCACTCACTGCGCATCGATATATTACCTTCCCCGACAGCGCTTCGATTGCCTCCCGTGGCGATATTCCAAACTATTTAGGATCTACTTTCTTAGCGGGTGTTTTTGAATCGATTTCTTTATCGACCTATATCTTTTATATCGGTATAATCTTTAACAAAATGATTTTATGGATGTCTCTTTGTAAAAGAACATTATTATAGGTTATAACATGCAGAACTATAATAAATGTATTAATTCGAACATGTACTATTTATTCGATCGTACACATCGATTGGAAAAATGTTGTCTAGAACGCATGCGTTAATTTTAAAAGCGGAGGGAGCTTTATGAATAAATGAGTGAGCAGGGAAGAAGGAAGGGTCGGAAAGTACTTTGCTGGCGGAGGGACTAGAATGACAATTTGCAGACACGTAGGCGCCCACGCGACCGAAGACAAACCCTCCTATTGTAGCCTAACCTTTTGTGTGTGAATTTGCAAGGAATATATGCAATACGAAACAAGTGCGCTAGATTAATATAATGTGAGCTTACTTGTTATTTTCTAAAAAACAATTGACCTTTTTTATCCAACAACGAGTAAAAGAGAAACTGCGAGTATACAAAAAATTTCTAGGTTAAACTTTTGATAAAAAGAAAAAAAATTATAATTCCTTGGATATTATTATATCACGAAGGTCTTCAAGAATTTTCACTGCCACGATTATTTCAAACGCTGCCAATATTTGAAATCCGATCGTATAATGCAAATTGGAAATCTGAAATAATCAAGAAATTCCCTCTCGAGGTCATCATTTGTCCAGCTTCCAGACCAAATGATGACTAAGCCCGAAAAATAATGAAAATTAGGAGGATCAATGTTGGCCGAGACCTCTGCCAACGTTGACCGACATTAAATGTCTGACATTAATCGACTAGAGAGCCAAGAATAATCCTTGAAATTCTTTGGCAAGAATCTAACACGCAATTCTGTTTAAATTACGCATTTGCTTCAAGTTACAATGAAAAAGATTTCTTCCCTCCCTTCCTCTCTATCTCACTTGTTACCCCCCCCGGTATATAGAAACCTACTATATCGATTGCGAACTCTCTACACGGTTGATACAAAAGAATATCGATGATATCGACCGGAACTTACAATGTCGATATCAACTACCGTAATATGAAACCGACTTTGTTATTAAATTTATATTGTAAACAATACGATATATAGGCATATATTATAAATATTACATTATAATAAAAATACTTGGAGATCTATTCCTCTCGGAGAAACTTAATACCAGCGATCTGTTTTCCACTCATATATATATATATATATAAATAATTGGACAATAGAAATATGTTAGTTATGAAAATCGTACTTGACAAAAAGATATAGAAAGAGAGATACCTATGTTGATGATAAAAAAAAAAAAAAAAAAGAAAGGTGTAAAAAAAATTCCAAGGCGAAAAAGAATTTCTGATCTTTCAATAGCTTGCACAATTATCATCGTTTGAACTTTTCTATTATGTTCTTTTTGTCTGTGATACGACGATGTCATATTGATAATGATTATAGACTTGACAGATTTAATTTTATACCTCCCGTGGATTACTTTTTATTGATAGTATTACGTCATTATGTCCGAGTATAATACGAAACATTGGCACAAAGGTGTGTCACATACTCCTATTGAGTACTGCAGAGAGTTCGGATCAATAAACTGTAGTAATCAATACTTACTAAGACGGTTTTAAGTTACACCAAAGGCTATCATTACGTACTCTCTCATCTTATTTCTTCGATAATTATTATTACACCAAAGAATAGATAAGAGATGGGAAAAATGTAAATAGATAATTATCTAAAGTGTTTTGACCACACATGGAAAACGATCTCGTTTCTATATCTCTTACAAATCATTTTATTTTAATCGAATATAAATATATTCTTTTTAGAGGATCGGTCAAAAGTGATCGTACGTATATTTTAAAAATCAATCGCTCTTTTTCGAAGTATCATTTTAGGTAAACTTTTACGCACTTAGGGACGTTTTTATAAGTTGAAAAAAAAAAAAAATAATAATAATAATAATAATAATAAAAGACGTAAAAGTCTCGACAGAAAGTAATTGATTTTTAAAATCATTAAAAAAAAAAACTTTTTACACACTCTGTACTTTCCCTATTAAAAAAAAAATCAGAGAAAGAAAAAATATAGAGATATTATTTACTTGTTGTTAATTCTTTTTCCAATCTTTTCATCCTCAAAGTCTAATCGCAAGAATATAATTAAATTATAAAGAGAGCAAGCTTATACGAATAGCGGTCAATGAGCATATGGAGCGATTAGCATGTATATACGTAACGGTAATAATTATTCATATCATCAGACTATCGAGGGAAGAACTGCGCACATTAACCATATATATATATGCGCTATGGAAAATAACAAAAAAAATTTGGCATTCACCTCATTATTATAAGTAAAACTTTTAATAAACGATTTCCCAAAAAGATGAACTTTTGAAATCGATGCTATTGCTTACAATAAAAATGTTTTAATGAATTTTGTAAATGTATCATTTTAATTTTTTTTTGTTTCTTCCCTTTACACAACGACAACCAATCATTTTTATTTTTAGATATTTGTCACGCAATTCTACCTTACTTTACCCTCCCCCATATCAATCCTTTCGTTAGAAGGAACGTTAAAGAAAAAATGCACGTTGCCTTTTTCTCCTTCCTCCTCCTTCTCCTCTTCCTTTATCTGACACTTCTCGTTGTCAGCCGAGCCGGTCAGTAACTACTTACATACACGAATGTGTGTACACGCTTCGGCGCACTTCATTCGCTTATGAATCAACCTTTAAGTTTATTTTAACCTCTAGAAAAGTGACTCATCATCCATGACAAAATATTTCGCAATTCGATCTCGAATTTAATCCAAGAGAATTTTAGTTTATAGAATAATATCATTTATCTAAGCTTATCAGTATAAGCATCATGTTATCAATAAAGTACAATTATATTTATAAAAATTAAACAGAGAGAGAGAGAGAGAGAGAGAGAGAGAGAGAGAGAGAGAGAGAGAGAGAGAGAGAGAGAGAGGAGAGAAAGAAAAATAAAAAGAATGATAAATATTCGCATTACTTAAATGTTATCATCTTACTTTTTTTTTTTTTTTTTTTTTTTTTTTTTTTTAATTTTATTTTACGTGAATGTTAAAATATCCTTGAAAAAGATTCTTCGTTCATGACAAATGTTTATAGATAGTAAATATGTATGTACATATGTACGGCACCTGTGTCACGAAATCATTTTCAATGATGATGCAATCAATAGTTAGAGTATTAAAACGATTAAACGATAAGATACGCGTATATGCGTATATGCGTATATAACTTACCGAGTCCCATATCCCTGAAGATTTCCTTTGGTGCGATTTCAATTTCTTGGATCTTATCTCTGGATTTATCAAAATACCTTCCATCCTTATGCCCAATGTCTTGCACCACGTTCGTTGATGTTTTAGTAGCAATCGAAGTAGATTTAGATTCGGCATTTTTATCGGAATTAATTATTTTATCGTCGTTCTGATCCTTCCTCTTAATCGTTGATTCGGTCGCGATCGTTTCTTTGATAATGTCGTTAACGTTAACGTCGTTTTGATCTTTCTTCGTGATCGTCGGTAAAACGTCGACCGATTCGTTAACGTTACAACGATCATCAAGAGTTTTTTTATCGTTCTTCGTAATATTGTCGTCGTCGACGTGCTCGAAAATTTCGTGATTACTGGTAGAAAGAAGATCGGTATTATCCGTATTGACTTTCGTAGGAGGGACAGGTGGAGTAATGGTCGTCGTCGTCGTCGTCGTCGTCGTCGATTGGAAGGAATCAAGATCGAGTAGGTTGGAAGATGATACGGCTTCTTTTTCATTCGTATCTTTCAATGTAGGATTTAAACTCTGATCAAAATTCATTTTTGTTTGATCTGAGATTGTAGAGGTTGTTATTAAGTCGTTCGTATTCTCGGAGAAATCAAGGAGTACGGTGTTCTCAGCACTGTTCGTTGATAAGGTCTGAGGTGATGGTGCCGATGATGCAGCGGCTCGTTCGGTTTCCACGAAAGCGACTGTCGCCGCCCTGGGGTTGAACCCTTCCGCGGAAGTTGTCCTACCTGCCGGCCGTTGAAACGGATCCGCCATGGAGTTGTATTTCTCGATATCAGCGGAAGGTGGCGGGGTGGCGGGTAAGGCCTTTTCCTCCTCTTCCTCCTCACCTTCCTGATCCTCGTTTAGGAAGGAACTACGTTTGGTAATATTTGGTAACTGATGATCCGTATGAACCTTTAAATCCGTCGATTCTCCTGGATGATGATCCTGGACACGTGGCGGTTCCGTCGTAGATGATACTGTCGCCGGCAACGACGACGATTCTGATTTTTCTTTTTCTACCGATTTCTCCCCTTCCTTTTTCTCACCTTTTTCCTCCTCCTTCTCCTCCTTCTTCGACAGCACCTCCTTCTCTTCCTTCTTCTTCTCCACCTCTATCTCCACCTCCACTTCCGCCTTAACCTCTCCCTTCTGCTCTTTTTCAAATGAGCCTCCTTCTTCCTTTTTACCAAGGAGGTCTCCTCCTCCTCCTTCTCCTCCTCCTCCTCCAACGAACAACAAATTCTCTGGTTCGACCCGTTCGAAATCATCGGTCGAATCGTGTTCTCGTTTAATCGTCGAAATCATTTCTTCGCTTTTAGAAGAATCGGAATCATTCTTCTTAGGCTCCTCCATAAGAGGACCCGTTGTTATTTTACTCTCCTGGAACGTCGTCGACATCTTCCTCTACTTCTTCTTCTTCTTCTTCTTCTTCTTCTTCTTCTTCTTCTTCTTCTTCTTCTTCTTCTTCTTTCTCCTCTTCTCTTCTTTCTTTCTCTTCTTTAATATTCCAGTACCTTTTACCTTTGCAAGGATATAAGCAGGCTCGTCCTGCGTCGCGCCTACGATGAGTCGATTTTAATGGGCTCACACTCCTTTTATCCGATATATTTATTGCGTCACTTTACGTCGTATATTTATCCTCCTTTTTTGAAAAATTTATCCACGCGATGTTTTCGGAACGAGAAGAAAGTCACGAATGCGTATCCTCGATTCCTTCGCACTCCTTCTCACCGACGTCGCGCCGACGATACACGCCGACAGCGCTGCTCGACGACCGTTGTCCTTTTCTATCTTTTCTTCCAAAGAAGACGCACGTGCGGCGGCGAACGACTTTCCTTCAATCTGATATATCTATATCTATATATATATATATATATATATGTGTGTGTGTGCGTGTGTATATGTCTATCTATCTTTCTTTTTCTTTTATTAGAATGTTTATGTTAATTGAGGTTTCTTCTTCGACAGCTTTCTCTTGTATATCTATTTTCTCTCTCTCTCTTTATTTGTCTGTCTATATCTGCCTGTTTCTCTCTATCTCTCTTTCTTCAATAACCGTTCTTTTCCGGTTAACTATCCGAATTCCTAACCTTTTATTACAAACACGTATTCGAACGTGCGTGTATCTCAAAGCTCACCGACTCGGAACGAGAAACAGTTTTGGTAGAATGAAATGGCATACACCGGATTTATATATGTTATATAGCCTTTACACGCGCTCTTTCCTTGCACTAGAAAACGTCAAAGTGACAGCCGGAGAATGAGAATACGTCAAGTACCCAATGGTAGGGATAAAACTGGAAAGATGAGTGGGAGAAAACTGTGCGTAAGCGAACGAGAGAGCAAGAGAGAGAGAGAGAGATAAATCTATAATAAGAACGACCAAAGTTGACATTTTCACATCAACGAATTGTAAACATTCTAAAATTCTTATTCATCTTCTATATTTATCGTATTATTATTCTAAATAATGTATCTCCGTTTCTTGTTCTCTATTTCTCAATTTATTATTCGTTTGCTTTTATTTCGCAATCGGTCCAGCACGCCCCCTGCTTTTTACCCTTCCTAGCTACGTCGCTGATGTGCCGGCTCATTCAACCAATCATAAAAGTCCTTACAAATCGCCCGGTACGTGACGTTAATGCGCGCGTAATACGAATGTTTTTATGCTTCCTATCATTATGAACAAATTTTAGTATGCATATATACACGCATTTTTATACTTATACATACCGAACAAAGGTAGATATATATATACTTATATATATATATATATAAAATGTTCTTTAATTAATATTACAACTGCGAAGGCGATTATTTATGTACAGATAAACAAATAAAAAATATAGAATATAATTTTATTATATGAGTCATTGTATTTAAAATAATTAATTTAAAAGATCGTTCAAGTTAATGTACACATACATATATAATTATTTTTCAATTAACGAATGTTGTTATAATATAAAATAATATTTTTACTTATAATTTTCTAGTTAAAATATTCGATAATATCGATAATATAAAAAGGAAAATACTTCCTAAAAAGAAAAACTTTATTATTTTTGCATTATACTAATAAAGAAATCTTTTGTGAGTTCAGAAATAGAAATCGACCAAAGTTTTATAACTTCGGTCGAGATATACATCAAGCAAGTGCACGTGTACTTAACGGTGGATTATTCCACACAATTCTTAGAATCTGGTTTCCCAAAAACTAACACCGATAACAAGTCTTACACAATAATATTCTATATTTCAATATCTTCATCTTATTTTCTCACGTAAAATTTCAATAATAGAAGACAACCTACATATTAAATACTTTCAACTTTCTACAAAGTAGAAATTGATCTTGTCTTATATATTATAATATATATATATTATAATTAATTATATTTTATATTAAAATTATATTTTTTATATTATGTATATTTAATCTATATTTAATTAATTATTTATATATATATATATATATATATATATATACATAGTTAAAGTAATGCAAAATGCATTGAAATAATTGTAAGAGAAAAAGACTAATAAACAATATATATGTATAAATTAGAACGAAAAAATTCTGCGTTGAAAATGTTGATTATTGGAAAAAATTGAGAACCACTAACTTATATCTAAACGAAGAGAAAGAGGAAGGAAGGTGGTACTGAAGTAATATGATTCGTTCCTGACATTGAAGAAAATGGGTGTCGACAGGACTAAACCAAGATACTTGAATAAAATTCTATTATCATAGCGTAATACGTATTAGATATCGTCACTCTTTTCTCTTATTAGTTATTACATAAATGTTTTTCATAATTCATGAAATTTTTCCTTAATATCAATATAGGTTATAATAACGTTTTTCGGATATATTAAATAAAATTGAAATAAATTGAGACTTTTTTTGTTTCTAAATGATTGTAAAGAAGAAAGCGCAAAATAAATTTTGGGATTTACTAAAAGGGTGCTCAATCGCGCGCAATCGCATGAAATAAAGTAGGGAGAGAAAGAGTAAGACAGAAAAAGAGAGAGTCAGAGAGAAAGATAGAGATAGATAGATAGAGAGAGAAAGAGAGAGAGAGAGAGAGAGCAAAAACGCCGGGCGTAAAGCGCATGCGTGCGATGAGGAAAGCACGTTTGTTGCCTTGGTTGCTGAGAAGCGCATAGCGGGCTTTGATACGCACGACGTTAACCGGTCGGTCGGTTTTGCTGCTACTATTCTTCGCTGTACGAAGTACGTGACTCTTCTTTTCCTTTCTAAGAAATAATATTTACGAAAGGTAAATTGTACTTTTAATTTTTGGACAAATGTTTTTATGTAGTCGTCTTTTCCTTCTATAATCCTTTTCATCTCTAGTTTTCTCTCTCTCCCCCTCCTCTTTCTCTCCCCTCCTTTTCTTGTTCTTTCTCTCTCTCTCTCTCTCTCTCGCAATTTTGTCAATTTCTCTTACTTTATTCTACTTACATATATTCTACTAGAAATTGACGACGAGCATGGCAACATCAAGAAAGACCAGATCTTATATACCCACGGACATTGATTCAATTGTAAGAATGACGTGGGATGAGAATAAGGATAGCGATCAGATGAAGAACAGTTTAACCTCGTACGATGACACGTTGATAAACGGCAAAAGCAACGGTTATACCGTAATGCGGAGCAACGGACACGCACGAGTGAGTAGTGGTGTGGTGCATCTCTCTATAGTCTCCCCTATATGTCACATGGCCGTCTATGCGACACTGTTATCATGACACGATTTAAAAGAATATACTTATTTCTTTTTTTCTTTCTTTGTACAAAGATTTCTTCGTTCGTTTTTTTCCTTCTTTCTTTCTTTCTTTTTTTTCTTTTAATCTCTTTCTACTTTACTTTCTTATTCTTTTATTGCCAACGTCGAGTTTATTTGTTTAAAATGTTCATCCTCTCTCCTCTCCTTTCTCTCTTCTCTCCTCGTCTCAAATAATTTCTTTACCTTCGCTATCTTATTTTATTGCGTTGAAATTTTATTTTATTTGAAAAATTCGACCAATCAGATTGTAGAATAAAATCTGATAATTTTGATTATTAAATCTTTTTATTTGTATTATTAAGATAATACAAATAAAAAGAAAAAAGGACTGACTTGCTCTGTAAAATTAATTCTAATCGTTTAAATTATAATCATATTGTGAATGATTATATCATATTTTTAATGCGAACAGATATATATATTTTTATCATTTTATATGTTTCATTTTAGAAAAAAAATTTCATAATTCCTAGCCTTTCAACAACCGTGTTATCACGTTTTATCGTAGTTATTTTCTTCCGTATTTTATAGCGCTTATTCATTACATACAGATAAAATTAATCATCAAACTCAACATCGATATTGCTTTCTTAATTAAAAAATTAATCTATCAAATATATTTCTTTTCCAAAATATAATTATGTATTCGTATTTTCTATACGATATCGTGCATGTATCGCGGTGACTATTTATTCATAATTTACTTTATGAATTTCTAATAATTTGTTTCTTCATATTTTTATATTTACAAAGGTTTTACGGACATTCTTCTTACTATTATAGATACAATATAAATTAGTTCATGTGCTCTGATAAGAAAGTAGAGAAAAAAAAGGAAAAGTAAAAATAAATGTTTATAAATGTTCTAGTTTTCCAAGAATCAAAGAAGAACTGATATAAAGGAACAATCAAGATTGAAAGAATCGTTTGAGAAAGTTCCATTTATAACCGCAGCACTCACACACCTTGGTTTTTACATTCTTATGATTTTAGGTTTCATAAATCAATTATTCTTTATACCAAAAGTGGCTCAAGAACAAAATCGACAGGTAAGCGACAGTATGAAAGATTAATCAGAAATTAAATTTTAATACATTATCGATTTCAGGGTTATGCGCCACTTTATGAAAATTTTGAAAAGTTTTATCTCTTATATGTCTACAGAAGAGTAAGAGATTGTTGGAATAGACCAATATGTTCTGTTCCAGGTGCAATGGTTACATTAAAAGATCGTGTCACTCATGATTATGGATGGACATTCCAGTAAGAGACTACGAGAAAATATTATGATTATATGTGAATCATTAATATTAATATAACAATAATATATACTATATTTATATCTGATATAATCAACAGGTTTACTGGATCTGAAAGATCTTGTATAAATTTAGGATCTTACAATTATCTAGGCTTTGCAGAATCAAACGGAGCATGTGCGGAACAATCTATTATGGTTCTCCAAAAGTTAGGTTGTAGCAGTTGTAGTACTCGACTTGAATTAGGTAAAAATATATATTTAATATCACGAGGTAAAAACAAGATCAATTGATAGATACAAATTAAGTTTCAATTAAAAGATATTTTCTTTGTTAGGAAATGCACCTATCCATGAAGAATTAGAAAAATTAACAGCTTCATTTTTGGGAGTTGAAGATGCTATAGTATTTGGTATGGGATTTGCAACGAATTCATTAAATTTGCCATCTCTTGTCAGCAAAGGCTGTTTAGTACTTAGTGATGAGAAAAATCATGCGTCACTTATTCTTGGATTACGATTGTCAGGAGCAACAATACGTGTTTTTCACCATAACAGTAATTGGATATTATTTTACAAAGATAATATAAAAAGGTGAACGATAAGCTACATATGTATTTACGTATCTTATTGCAGATGTAAAGCATTTAGAGGATCATTTAAAAAAAGCAATAGTTTATGGTCAACCAGGAAATGGTGAACCATGGAAGAAAATAATTATAGTAGTTGAGGGTATTTATTCGATGGAAGGATCAATAGTCCACCTTCCTGAAATATTGGAACTGAAAAAAAAGTACAAAGTTGGTATAATTGTTGATAGCAGGATTTTTTTTTTAAATAGAGGATAAGGTACAATAGTATTGATGATAAGTCATTATCATTAATTTTAATATAAATATTAAGACATTACATTTGATTATTTCACATTCGTTAGGTAATGTTCGTTGGAAATATGCAAAGAGAGATTTTTCTGAATTATTCAACTGAAATATATCATTATCATTATATGTTTTTAACTCTTTGCGATCGAAAAGTGTTACGATCGCAAAGAGTTAATAATACTCATTATTGTCATTAAATTTAGGCCTATCTTTACGTGGACGAGGCTCATAGTATAGGGGCAATAGGAAATCATGGACGAGGAGTTTGTGATTATTATGATATAGATCCACGGGAAGTCGACATACTTATGGGAACATTTACGAAAAGTTTTGGATCTGCTGGCGGATATATAGCTGGAACAAAGGTATAATTTAATAAATGATTTTTTTTTTTTTTTTTTTTTTTTTTTTTTTACTATGTTCTACTTATAATTAATAATTTTGTTTGCAGACTTTAATAAATTATTTACGGGTACATGGTCATGCTCACACTTACGCAATTGCAATGTCACCTCCCGTCGCCCAACAAATTATCGCATCTATGAGAATCATCTCGGGCGAGGATGGAACTGATGCTGGAAAGAAACGTATCAAACAATTGGCAAGAAATGTCAGATACTTTAGACGTAGACTAAATCAAATTGGAGTTATCATTTATGGAAATGAAGATTCGCCGGTAGCGCCGATGCTAGTATATTTATTTTCAAAAATTTGGTATGGTTTTAATATTTTTATGTTGCATATAACAAAAAAAAGAAAAAAAAAGAAAAAAAGAAAGAAAAAAGAAAAAATAAAAAAAAAATTCCAAAAATTCAAATTCAAATAAAAAATACTTTTGATGTACTAGGACGGTAGTACGTAGTTTTACAAAATATAATATAGCAACAGTCGGTGTTGGATTTCCTGCAACACCTCTAATGGCAGGAAGAATACGTTTTTGCCTTTCTGCTTCGCACACGAAGGAACAATTAGATCATGTAAGTAATCATCATTGATATGTATAATAATTATATTAATGTATTTTACTTTTACCTTTACTTTTTTTTTACTTTTCATATATTGCAGGTATTATTACACGTTGAAAAACTAGCTGATAAATTAGGACTCAGGTATTCGCGCAAACCCCGTGATCCAAATCCTATAGAATATTATTCCGATAGTGAAACGGAATGACCTACCTCGTAGCTTAGTAAATCTTTAATTAGTTTAGTTTTCTTTCTTTCCAAGATATTAGGATATCTCTAAAAGCTTTAAAGCAACAACAATATATCTTTATATAAGGCTTGTATGATATACCAAAAATGAAAAATATAAGTATTAGGTCACTTAGATTACGAAACTTAAGATATCAATTGACAAGCATTCTTTTAGTCCAAATCCACAAAATCAATTTAAATAAATAAGAATTTTTAATCGCTATAAAAAGCTTATGAAACTACTTATTCTACAAAAGAATTTTATAATGTTAGCATTAAAAATCAGTTTTGTTAATAAGAAATTAGATTTTTTTTAAGCACTATCATACTTTCAGCATTTATCAGCATTAGCACATATATTATTATTAATTTTTATAAATAATAATGTTATTTACACAAAAATACAAATTTTACAAGCTACATATATATATATATATATATATATATATATATATATATATATATATACATATATATATATATCAGTAATGTAAGTCCTTAGTGAAGCAGTAAAAAATGTAAAAAATATTCAAGAGAATATCTCGTAAAATTTAATATTTATGATCGCAGTATATATCTATATCAACACAATATTATATGATAAAAATAATAGAATATTAATATTATTTTGTTATCAAATGTTGTATATGGAATGAGAATATCTCTCTATTGTAACAAAAGGAAAATGTTACTTGTCATACATTTATACATTATCAAATTATTGTGATAAAATTATCCTTATCATTTTACTTTCAAAATCATTGTATTATTGCGAATAACAAACCAAAAATAATAATATATTCTTAAAGAGCTACTTAAGCAAATTGTACACATTTAAAGATATTGATGATTCATTAATATTGTAATTTATAACAAATACGGTACTTACAAACTGCAATTTTACAATCTGCCTTACATACTTAATATTTATCTAGTTCTATAAATGCATTCAAATTTTTACAATAAGATAATTGTTTATAAGTTGCAAAAAACAGATATATGTGTTTTATATTATATTAAATAGATATTCCATATGTATTTAATGATTTTAAAAGTGCATGACATTTAATATATAAAGTAGATTGAAAAGAGTTATTTACAAAGTAAGAGATTATATTTTACGATTTGTACTTCTAATAACTTTTTTATTATATTATTGTTATTTCTTTAAACATGTATTGCACATATATAAGATATACAATTTTTCTTTTTTTTTTTTTTTTTGGCTTAATATAGAACTTGTTATATTAGATTTGACCTTTTTTTATCTCAAATATAAATATTATATATAATACATCAATTTTGACAAGTAAAATTGATAAGGGAATGAGATTGGAGATCTATTTCTTATTCAGATAAAAGGCAAATTAAATGAACCATATCAATCTACTGTTTTTATAAAGAATATAATCATTAATTGCATATAAGACCTACTGATATTTGTTAGATCACATGATTTATTGTACAACTATTTCAAATGTTGTGATTTTATTATGTACCTTTTAATGTTGCCATATAAACAGCTTATTTTGGTTCCTCTAATTTATTATACAAATATATAAATAAGTTGATATCATTTTAATATTACACAAATATTTGATAATTGTAAATTTATTTTTTTAATAAATGAAAAATTAAAATTATAAATAAAATTCATTTCTTATTATTGATTATTATTAATATATATCAAAATTTATTTATGTATTTTTGAAAGATAAATAATAACAATGTTATTATATTTAGGATAAAAAAGTTATGATTATTATATATATATAAATAATATTTATTCTTTAATACTACGAAGAATATTTTGTATTCTATTTAATATAATTGTATTAGTAGATATACAATGTTCTGCATCATATGGTGGTTTTATAGAAACACTGTCTTCAATATATAAAATATCATTGGTATCTGTAACTGGAAATCTATTTTCTAATAAATATTGTTTCACAATATTTTTTCTTTTTATGATGTCTGATAATGAAATTTGATTGATTGACACTTGGAATAACTC
>NC_140823.1:4162500-4230000 GCF_050613455.1 Vespa mandarinia
TGTCAGCAGTCGAATTGGAATCTGTCGATAATGTTTCATCATCCATCGACATCACAGTGGGTAGTTCTTTAAATGGCCTTTTCGCTATGACACCACGATAGCCCGATTTCTCAGACGTATCTAATGAGTTTTCCGAATATGAAGTCTTTGATAGGAATGATGAATTTGTTTTATCGTCAACTATGGCCATGTTGGTTTCTTGGCTATATGATCGAATCATACCGGTCTTCTCTTTAATCGATGGTACCATAGTACTTTCTTCGTTGCCGTCGCCCAACGTAAAATGAACGACTTCGGGTGGAGTGTCCTTACCTGTTTCACCACTCGACGAGTCAGGTGGTATAGATGATTCCTTCCAATTCATATTCTCCAATATACCTGTGAATAATAATGCCGTATGGCATAACTTTTTACAATCAATTCACAAAATAACAATATCAAAACAAAGGGATAACTGTAAATAACACAGGTTCTTTAGTTGTAAATATAACACAGGTTCTTTAGTTATCAATTTTAGTATTCTATTCTAATAAAGAAATATTATGTATCTACAATCCACTTAATTTATCCATACAGTAATTGCATTTTATAAAAATGACGTATGTGTGTATATATATATATATATATTTTTTTTTGTACATTTATAAATCAAATGTATATTGAACAAGAACAAAATAGAATTATGAGTAATACTAAAAGAACAAACATTTGAATAACTTGAACTTTCAATACTACAGGTATTTATATAGTTCAAAATAATTAAAATATGATTTCTACGAAACGCACTAAAAGTACGTAGTACTTGCATGTTGAAACAAAATTAATCAGTCTAAGTTTTCATGCATCTCCATGTCTATCTTACCTGCAGCACCAGGAGACGATGATGTATATATTGAACTTGTCTCGTCATCTAAATCATCTTGACTACTGAGTCGACCTAGAAATAATAAATAATAAATAAAATATAAGAATAAAAATTTTTTAATGAAAATATAATACATATGTAATATATTATACATTTAATACCTCTTAATCCAAAACCTCTACCATTAGATGCTCCTCTGTATAATACAGTTTCTAAATAGTTCAAACCATTGTTATTAATTATGTTGAAACCACATAAAAGTTCAATTTGTTTCCAACGATGCACACGTTCTTGCAATTCAACTGTAACTTCATTTAATGCTGTTCTTGCTTCGACTATACTTTTATCGACCTCGTCAATAGACTTTCCATGAGTAGAAACAAATGCTCCAACTAAACTCGATCGTTTTTTTCGTAATTTCTCGCACTAATAGATAATGCATATTATTGACAAATAGTTGACATAAAGATGATATTTAATAATTCACTTACCGCTTCTCGTGCTTGTTGCAATTGTTTTTCGGCTGAAATCTTTTTCTTTGTATATGCTTTATTTTCAATTTCATGAGTCAATTGCAACCAATGTTGAAGGCCAGCAGGTGGCGACCAACATCTATCTTCTAGTTCACCTTCTGCTCTTTGTAATTCTACTTTCAACATCTGCAAATTTATATTGCAATATAAAACTTGAAATTAAATATTAAATTTTCATAAATATACATTGTTATTGTATTAACTTCAATTTCTGCTTTTAACTGTGAAACTTCAACATCAGAATATGAAGTATGTAATCCCAAACTGCCATCTTGTAAACGTTTTTCTAAATTCTTTTTTTCAGTGGTCGCAGACTCCTGTTCCATTCTTGCTCTTTCTAATTCTTTCTACAAGCGATATAATACTATTAGAAATAATTATTTGGGCATAAATATATTATATTGAATATATAAATATTATTATTATTATTATTATTATTATTATTATTATTATTATTATTATTATTATTATTATTATTATCATTATTATTATTATTATAAAGGTGTACCTGCAAATCTTCCAATGCAAGTTCCGCTTTATGTAAACTTTCCATATCTTTCATCATTCTATGCAAGTGTTTCTGTGAACTTTTTTTTTGTTGATATACATACCAGCATCCAATAAGTGCTCCAAATAATAACGTGATCAATATTAAATCTTTAATGCCATGTCCAGTATCTGTTGATATCATTGTTAAGAAGAAATAAAATATATTTCATGTTTATATATATATACATCTATATCTATCCAGCAATGTAATAGGAATATTACCTTTTGGAGGACCAAAAAGTACAACATCCATTGCTTTCAAAGCAATTTTTTGCTTGTGTATGGGATCTTTAACTCCCAAAATATTACTAAGGTAGTGCATATTGTTGACAGCCAATCTAATGACATCAAAAAAGGAAATATATATATAATGTCTAAAATATTAATAATACACATGCAATTATGTCAATTTCTTTGTTATTGAGTGCTTATATATTTTTACAAAATATGTAAGTAAAATCAATGGCATATTAAAATGAATTGTTAGTAATGATATATATATATATATGTGTAATAAATAATAAAGCATATACTAATATCTCTATCTTTTTAAGAAAATATAAACATTATATTATAAATTCCATGAACTTCTACAGATATAAAAGGTCTAAATCTAACAATAACATATATTCCTACAAATTAGGAATTAGTATAGGAAAATTGATAATAATATGAAGTAATTCCCTGATAAAAATATACAGGTATACAAAACTTAAGAATAATTGTAGAATTGTATGGCTTTGAAATTTGTGATAAATTGAACCATGCATGTACTATATAATTAAAATAAAAACTAATTATACACCAATAGATTGTCCTTTATAAATCAATGATTCTACCTTGTAATTCAAAACAGAAAGCAAAATGAAGAATATTAAAATATATTTCTACTTCCTAAATATATATATTATTCTTACCATTATCCTTTATTTTACATAGTTTTAAAATTTATTTGACTTACACAACAAATATTTGTCAATTTATGATTACAAATATTTGTTGTTGTATTATACTATATAAACTTGTTATTACATAAATTGAAGAAGTTCGCATCTTTTCTTCCAATACCTTTTGTCGTCCCTCTCTCGATGGAACAGTAGTGGCTAATCACTATCTTATAATTTCAATTAAATGATGATACTGTTACATATATTTATAATTCGGTTATATATATTCATCATTTGGTACATAAAATTTGGTGATCTTTAAAGAAGTATTTTTAATTTTACAACTCTTATACAAAGAACTTCTTTTATTTGCCTAATTGTTTCTGACGTAGTGCCGAGAGAGTACAACTTCATCTTATTGATGATAAAAAAAATATACGTGCTATATATGATTTTATGATATTTTATGTAGAAACATAAGTTTATTAAAAATTGTTCTTTATACGAATATTGTGCATAGTACACTTAAGAAATAATTTGTTTTAAATCCTAATTTGATTCCTTAATTTTTTAAACATCATTTGCATATCTTTCAGGATTTCATTGAATTATAGATTCATCGCTATAATTAACTTCGTTACATACCCCGATTACAAATGGCACAACCCATAGAGGAAGTCACTGTATTTTTCCATTTCTCAATTTTCTTCATATTGATGTAGAGAACCCGATCATATAAATTTGCCTCTTAGCCAGATCCATTAGTATTCCGTGGTACAGCCATGTATCCTTTAGATATTATAAGCAAGACTGAGAGTGTGTCTCAGGAATGCGTCTAAAAACATCAAAAGACTATGTCTAGGAAATATGTCGTCAAATAATATTGGCTAAAGTATCGACGGATTTGAGAGACTTGCTTTCTTTACTATAATAATCAAGAAAGGATTCTTTTATCGAATATGTACCATTTTTATAAAGAACATAATTGAAATACAAAGGAGTGTGAGTGAAAATAAATCGTTTGTTGCTTTTTATCCTTTACTCACCTCTCCTGCTATCTATTATATGGCAAAGTTTTGTTTCATAACTAATAGTACTAATAATGAATCCAATGCTATAAAGCACGTGATAGTATTACTAACAAAATTAATGAAAGATATATATATATAAAAACAAAAAAAAAAAAAAAAAAAAAAAAAAAAAAAAAAAAAAAAAAAATGCTGCTTTTTAATTTTCTCTTTCTGTTATTATATATATATATATATATATATATATATATATATATATATATATATATATTATTAAATAATAGCGCTTTTATCAAAATTCAACTACTAGTCACTCTCCATGATTTATATTTTATGCATGAACAATGTCCTTAAAAAATCTCAGATTATTAGAAGTTCAACCGAATACATTGTACATATTATGTAACAGTATCACATATATAAGCTTCAAAGGAGAGATTGAAACTAAAAAATTTTTCTATCATAGCCATGTATTCCAAGGAAGGGCAGATTATTTATCTCCTACTATTGTATTGCTAAGTAGGTGGAAGAAAAGATACGGCAGTTGAACATTTCTGGTTAAAAATTTGTTTTACTCCTAAAAAAAAGTCAAAATATAACATGAAACTATAATGTAATATCTTACACATATATAATCAAACAATGAATATTCTTTCAATAATATAAAACATTTTTTCAATTTATATTTTTAATTTGATTTCAAAGTCTTTAAATTTAATTTTGCAATGGGAATTATTCAACGCATTATTTCTTAATATAATTACAATTTTTTATTATATTAATTAACCAAAAAAATAATGCTAATTATGAAAGAAAAACATGAGTTAAAATAATGAGTAAAATTATCAATACTAATTGATATAAGAATATGAACAAATCATAATGATATTTTTACACTCACTTCATACATAAGTTTTAATAACTCTGTTTGATGAAGAGAATATTTTAATAAATGATAATGATACATTTTTTATTAAGAAAATGATGAAAGCAGAAAAATTTGTTATGGAATTTTGAATTCCTACGCGTTTAATGCTTATAAGTAATTATACTACCTTGGCAATGTAGCACCAGTCACACGATGTTGTATAAATGTAGGTACATACTGAGGAAGCTCAACATTTGTAGTCAACCATTCTGATGTTTGTTCTATAGTCCAATTATGAACCTAATTAGAAAGTTGTTATTATAAATGGTATTCCTACAAATATAATATGCATATTCGATTATAGAATATAAAGTAAATAATATTGCATATTCATACCTCCGATCTTAGCCAAGCCTCCCAAAGTTCACGTACACTAATATGCATATCATCATTATGATGAAAAGCTCTTTGTCTTCTCTCATAACCAGCTTCATATTGTAATTCTTCTCTTAAAAACTGTCACAGATAAGCATGTTTAAATATATACTTTAACTATACATTAAATTATGAATAAAAATATATATAACTAATACATCATCTTACATCGTCTGATTCTGAAAGATCTATATTTCCATTAGCATCGTCGTCTAACTGACTGTGCAATAATTTAATTGCTTCTAAACCCAGTCGATCTTGAGTAGCCATTCTTAAACAAGTTATATCATCGTTGCAAGTTTCAGTAGCTGTAAAAATTTTTTATATTCTATCATCCATTTATCAATTTGAAAATAAAAAGAAGAAAAAAAGAAAAAAAAAATAAGGGAGAAATTTAGTAAACATGATCAAAACAAACAATGTAATATTAGTGTTGGATAAAAAAATGAATATACCTATGTTAAAAAAATGCTAGCAAGTATTATGTCGCCACTAAGTCAATTACAGTGTGACAAGGTCATCAAGATATTATGATTCTTCGTAATAATGATGTACATCAATGACTTAAATAGTACTACCCAAGCTAAAAGCAATTACAAGAAATAATAAATATTCATGTATTGTTATGAATGGTGTCGAGTATTGTGTATGAATATTTTTCTACATTTCCAAATTCACATTAAAATATTGACAATAGAGATAGTAGAGGATAAATCAGAAATAAAAGAAAAATAAAATAAAATAAAATAAAATATAAAAAAAAAAAAAATTTCAAGTATAATAAAATTGTATAGTTAATATATATGCATGCACTAACAGTTATTATTCTTAGAGTTATTTCTTTAGAATTTCTCGAATCTGCAGACGATTTCGCTGTTATACTGAATCATTAAGTACATATATTTAAACGTGAATAATTGGGAGAATGCCTAATCTAAAATACAACGAACGTATACACCTATATTCTTTCATTACGTATGTAAAATTTTATATTATACATGACAGTTATTTTAATTATTTTAAGGATATTAGAGGTGAGATTAATAATCGAAATTTGTTATGCTGTAACAATGAATGTTTTAGCGTTGGCATTAGATGAAAAAGAATAATAAAAATGAAGCAGAACGTCCAGATCAAAACAAGAAACTTACTCGGCTCGTGAAGAACGACTTGTGCCAAACCATCGGCAAGAGATGCTGTAAAAGTTGGCGTTTTTGAGTGGGAGCTACTGGAAGCCCCGGTTTGAATGTGCGTATTTGGATCTAAAGCTCCGCCACTTGCCGATACAATATCACAACACCAATACAATAATTGAACACTAATCAGTACAATAACATCAGCGTCCACGACCCCTCGCATTTTAGGTTAACTTCGTCTTATTATTAAATATGTATCTCACACCAAGCTTTATCTAGCTTTTGTATATAAATATCAAAACTTTATTAATCCCCTGTGTCCCGTCTAATTCCGACGCGCGGTCGTGAATGTGCTCAAAATTACAATTATCACAACCGGGATGTTGGCATCGTTCGGAGATGATGATGATGATGATGATGATGATTTGTTGAGTACGTTGCCACAAGTGCAATCGATTATACGTTATTAAACTAACTTCATCACAAGTGATATATCCGATACGTTTATATATCTACAAAATCACTTCTCATTTAAGTACCCGTATTATTTTATAAATTAAGTATATACCGCGTGTCCCTGAATAAAATATTCTTTCTCAAGGCTATTGTACATACGCTCCTTCACTCATCGCCACTACACCAAGATGCGATTTTAAACTTGCGGATTGGTACCACATATGGCTACTTCAGATATTCCCAACACCTGCTGCTTACTTTGGTAATTGCCAAGATTCCACTGCGTATCATTCCTTAAGAAATAACAAATATATATCGAGAATTAGTTTGAATTTAATTAAACAACGAGGATTAATTACAAGCAAAAGATTAAACGCAATGTTTATTTAAGAAATTGAAAAATATATCATTTTTTATAATCGTACATTTATCGCTCAGTTATATTAGCCATCTTAGGTAAGTATAATGTTTTTTTTTTTACTAGAGAAAGTGACCACATTGAAATATTTTTATAAATTGAACGTTTAAGAGCGCCCTCTTTGATAAATTATTACCCAAAACATGCGCATGAAAGAGCGCGCGTGATAATTTGCGTATATTGTATTTACATCATGAGAACGATGTAATATATTAGTCATCAACGAAATACTTAATATATATATATATACATACATATATATATATATATGTCCTCTTCGTGTGTCTATAATTATAATTTAGCTATACGTCGTATTCCTCAATATTTTCTTTATATATGTTAACCATTATTTTGAACTAGCACACTAGTCAGGAATGCAATATAAAAAAAACAAAAATTACCATAGTTTTAAATAGATTTAAAAAGTACATTTGAAATTTATAATATTTTTTACAATTATGTATGAACACAGGTTTATAAGAAAAGATAGGAAGTAAACATTTAAACATAGGAAGTATATATTTAATCTACTAAAGTTAAATATTAAAAAACATTTTCTCATGAATTCATAACTCATTCATGTACTTTCTTAAGTTATTGTATAGCAAAGGTCATTTGGTGCAATAAAGTAAGTCATATTAATTGAATGCTCATCTGGCTTTTGATTTCCAATATATCTTAAGTAATGCGCATTAATCTTCTATACTGTGTTTACCATATATATATAGAAAGAGAGCACATTACCTATTATATTATAAGTCTACAAATTATTATTTAATTGTTAGATGAATTCAGTTCTTTTACATAAATATATATATATATATATATATATATATATATATATGTAATAAGCAATTACATCAAACGATCAGTCCATAAATATTATTAACTAAAATTTTATTGGTCATAAATAATAAGCATAAAGTTAACTTCAATTTTAACACTTATGAGATAAAACACTTGATCATAATACCAGTGAAAACAATTTTCTTAACTTACAAGTACTGTAATTAAAATTGTGGCAAAATTTTGCGATTATTCGTTGTACGAGTAAAGTTACATAGCAATCCTTTTAATACAGGCACCACTCATAATACGTGTGCATGTGTTTTTCCTTTGTTTTTACTTATATTGGACCTTTATCTCAAAATGAGCGATATCTTCATTATCGCATAATGACATAATGGATAAATGTGATAAAATTATGATAAAGCTTTTGTATTATAATGAAAAATGTATTGTGATAAAATAATGATAATAGCATCATAACTTAATACATAACTATACATTACAGGAAATGAATATGCTATAAAAACAAAATCTTCATTTTAATTTTGACCTTAAGTATTTCACTAGCTGCCTGATTTTTTTTTATATAATGGCAATAATAATACAGGAAAAAAAATATGCAATTTAATTCATAATATTCTTAGAACAAGAAGACGTCAAATTTTGCTAAGCATTAATGGGTTAATGTTTCAAGATATGCTTGCAATTATGAAAAATGCTTATTTGCAAATGTGTATATACTGTCAAGTATTACTATTACTTCCTCATTTATCTTTTCCACTCGATAGAAAACTACTTATAAGAGTCTTCTAGTCAAACAAATTCTACGATCTATTAATTATATTGCAAACCTTTCAAGATAGGAACTATGTCTCTTAATAAGGTCAAGTTGTCGTAACACTCTTCAGTATTAGAGTATAATTATAAGCCTATCTACGTTTTGCTAAAGCTTGATACACATTCAGTAGTTTCTTAACATTTTAATAGGTGATAAAGATTATAATAAAAATTATAAATTGTCATATTACTGTGTAAAGTGTCACAAAATGTATATAAATACTGTTCTTTTATGCATGTTTCAGAAATTGGGCGTTAGATATAAGCTATATACTTTTCTTTTCTTTCTTTCTTTCTTTTCTTTTTCTTTTTTTTTTTTTTTTTTTTTACTTTGTTAGAGCAAGATGCAGCACTTTGTCTTTTTCTTACGTTCATCCCCATCCACTTGATTTTCTTGCGCTTTACGAGCAGCTATTGCCCGCATTAAATCAAAAAATACCTGTAATAAATGAAAATAATATTCATATCTTATTATATTATTTTTCATACATTATACATATATTAATACTGAAATCGAAATTATTAGAATTTTGTCAGAAAACATTAGAATATTATATTATTATACACTTCAGTAATTTTATATTCTTAATCTCTTGTAATTTATTTGATAGAATTATTTTCAATTCTGCTATTGTTCTGTCTAAAAATTGGGATCTCGTTGATTGCTAAAAAAAAATAATTTATAATTGAGATTTTATTAACAAAATCCATTAGGAAATACTGAATGGTTCCTTGAATTGTCAACAAAAAATTGTTTATTGCGATAAATAAAGATATGGTACACGGATTTGTTTCATGCAATGAAAAATGTGACAGGAATTGGAAAGCATAAAAGCCATAGAGTAAATACAACAGAGGGTATTAAAATATTGAACAGCTAGTCAAACATTATCAATTAACAGAAGAATAATTATGGAATATAAATATAAATTTGAAATTACTATGTTTTAAAAGGAAAAAGAATAAATTTATATATATTATAGTGAGAGCAGAAACCTAATATATGTTCTACATATTATATTGCAAGTATGCTATATAAATAGATATTTTTTTTCAAGCACATCAAATCTAGGCCTTGTGAAACAAAACATAGAACTACAGGATTAGTGCAATAGCATGTCATTTTATGCCAATATACATATTATCATAATACTTAGAAAAGCAAAGTGCACACATTCTACTATAAATCTAATTAAGGCCTTGCACGACATCAATGTAATTATATTTTGTTATATCATATGTTTCATATATCATTTTTAAAGAAATGGCGGCATATGTTGTTGAAAAATTAGACATGTCTAACAAAAAATTATTTTTTATGTTTCTCTTACATTATTTTCACAGACACATAAAATTATCTAACTTATCATTTTATTATCACTTATATATGTGTAATCAAATTTTTAATATTTTTTCTTTTCTTTCTTTCTTTCTTTTTTTTTTTTTTTTGATTTAATTTACAAACGTAATGTATAAGAAAACAAAGTTGAGAGTATTAACATTAATATACAGAAGATGATAACATTAAATATCATTTTTAATTATCTTCAACATATCTTATTTTTCGAATATAACTGCACAAAGGCATATTTATAAATTTCTTTTATAAATTATCTATAATATTGTTCATTTTGATTTTTTCTCAAACTTAAAAAAAGCGCTGTGAAAAAAATAGCAAACCTATAGAATAATGCACTTCTTTTTCTTCCGCTTGGCACGATCCTTTTCACGGCCATTACTTGCTGACTTGTCTTCAATCTTGCGTGACCTTATTTCACGCATCAAGTCGAAAAACACCTGCAAATATGCAATGATGCTGTCTCAAAGCTTTAATGTTATTTCAATTATTATGTTTCAACCATAGGAGATATATGATAGAAATTACTTTTGTGCATATAATATAAATATAGTCACACACTACTATGTTTTTTTTTGTTTTGTTTTTATCACAAAGCACGTACACAACAATGATAATAAATACATTCACAATACATTCACAAAAATATACGTAATATAAATATAAAATCAGGCAGAGCTTATTACGGTGTGTTTACATGCTCTTAATAATATATAATCAAATAATGTATATTAAATTAAAGACATTATAATACATATTTTTTAATTGTATTAATCATAAATGATTCAAGTGTCAGGCTTATCATATCTCGACAATTTTTCTGTGAAAAGTGGAATTTCCATGTCATCTAATCTAAGAAATGATGAATCATGAGCTACATGCCATTCCTCTGATGATATAAAGATAGTGATGATAAATATTAAAGGTGGAATTTGTATGTTATAGCACATTACATGAATTAACCTATATAACATTTTGGTTATTAATTGGGAGTTTAGTAAAAGTGCTAGTTAAAAGAAATTCGTTCTTTGCATATTTCTTGTCAAAATAAAAACATAATTGTAGAAGCATAAAAGGTTAATAAGGTAAATTAACAATGCAATGCATTTTACTTATTATCTCACTTAACCAATATCTTTAGTTATTAATACAGTTTTTCCAGTGATTAGCTCAGGAATTTACTCCAGATCTTTAGGAAGATTAAGATTCTATTATAATTCTGCATTTTTTGTCAGCATTTGTTGCATACTACAAAAACACATCATACATGAATAGTAAGTATATGCTACTACAAAAAATATTAGTCATCCACAATATATGATTTTACGACTGTGGCATTGTATAGTAAGAAATGTTATGGATATTGATAGTATATAATGATATATGAAATGACATAAACTATAATATCATAATTATATTACATTTTGTGTAAGTTAGTTTAATTTCTGCGAATGAGATGTTTACTATGAATTATTTAATTAAGCTACTAGCAAAAAAGAGTTAATGTGTATGATTCACACTGTATAGCAAACAAAACATTCCATGTACACTTTACAGTGCTGTCCATCAATGCACGCCCTCAACCCTTTTCTACTGTACCTTCATATTACTTTCTCTAGGATACACCATGAAGATTCATAAGTAGTATTCTTTTGTATTCCATATTACCAGTGAAAGTAAAGTTTCAAAAGTGATAGCGAACTTAGCAATATTCCCTTCCCATTTCCTTATGATTAATTTGGTTATAAACCCATTTTATGGTCAGTTAAATGCTTCTGGAAATTGAAGGCACAAAAACAAAAGAATTATGTTTCTAAGTCTTCAAGAGATGTATTTATATAAAAACAAAATGTACGGCAGTAGAGCGAGCAGAATTAATGAACAGCACTATATTTACGCATTAAAACTTATGCAATCATCCTATTGAAAATAAAATGTATAGTCATTGTAATTTATTTCCAATTTTAAATAATCAGACATTACGAATAATAGTTTCTTTACTATTATATCACAGTTACTTGAACTGTTTTCCGTGTATCCTTTATCATTTACTGGAAGTGTAATATATTTAAATAGAATCAGTAATTCCTACCTTATCAACATTTTCCTTTGTTTTTGCACTTGTTTCTACATAAGGTACACCCCATTGCTGTGACCGGGCTTGTGCTTCTGCCAAACTGACTTTCCTTTTCTCTTGTAGGTCACTTTTATTTCCCACTAATAAAAATGGAATGTTCTCGTCATTTTTTACTCTGAGAATCTGTTCTCTATGAAACAAGAAAAGTTCCTCTATCAAATTTTAGACAAGCTAATCTGCATATTTATCATCATTGATAAAATTTGATAGTATTTTTATAAATTTTATTTATAAAAATTATTGAAATATAATAAATATAATAAAAATAACAGGACATATATAATAAATGTATATATATCTTTGGAGTTCTATCATTTGTGCTGAGAGAGAGGGAGAGAGAGGGAGAGCAAAATTCTTAATTAAAAATTATACATTTTCTACCTAAATTCCTGTGTTGCTTGAAAACTGTCATCTTCTGTTATAGAAAATACACAAAGAAATCCTTCTCCACTGCGAAAATAATTATCTCGAATCGCCGCATAATCTTCTTGTCCTGCTGTATCTAAGATATCTATTTGTACTTCCTCTCCATCTAATACAACTTTTTTCCTATAGGAATCTGCCTTTGTTGGTTCATAATCTTCAACAAACTAATTTCAATATTTAATATCATTGTTCATTGCTATTAATTACAGATCAATTTATTTATATTTGAAAAAGCAATACACGCCATACATATATACGTGTTATTTTATTTCATATACGTTTTACGATAATCTAAATAATATTTAATTCAATTTCAAAATTATAAAACCTTGTTTATATACCTCATCATACATAAATTGTAAAGTTAGAGCAGATTTTCCAACACCTCCACTTCCAACCATAATAACTTTATGCATGGCTTGAGTAGCTCCAGGCTTTTTTGACATTATTGAATAGTTTTTCTTTTAATATATGTAAACTAAAGCGTATCTAAAAAAGGAAAGTGATATGCAGTTAAAAAAATAATCATAAATCTTGTTAGTATTAAAAATTCAAACATATTCTACTTACATTCAGCACTTATCTAAATTTTTTCTAATATATTATACTATGATATATAATCGATTACATATAATCGTAAAGCAATGAGTCTAAATGTAACCATGGATGATTCACGTTTAATTAAACGAATGACAGATCGAGCTAAAAGTGAAACGCCAGCAATGAAAGGCGGTGCCACACTACTCTATGATTGTAGGTTGGAAGGAACAGGAAGTATGTTTTTATATACGCTTTTTCTTTCTCTTTCTTTTTTGTTTTCCTTTTTTTTTCTTTCTTTTTTTTGTTTCAAATACCGGTTAGTAACCTAACTTAAAGTATTATATTTGTAATTTTTATTAAAAAGAAATATAACTACCTTTAGATCGACCGGGCCTTAAGAAAATCAATTTATTATCAGATTTTATTTGTCAGTCGATAATTCACTGGCTTATGCTACGTTACACTGTTAACTGTCAGAGAAAAATCTTATATTATCGTCCACGAAGTAGTCACATAACTGTATATTCACTGACTGAATGCAACAGTTATTGTGTTTCATATACATATATACATAATAAGATATCACGGTATAAAATTATTTAAATTTATATTTTCATCACAAACGATTTTTCTGACAGACGACAATGATTTACTTCGTAAAATATTAAACAATTATAAATAACATAGTTAATCAATTAAATTCCTTTTAAGAAAAGGATTTAATCTTCAAGATAATATTCCGTCGGAATCGTAGCCAAGTCTTGTATTTAATTTCGAGTACACGATGTTACGATAGCAGAGGGCACTCGTAACAATCGATAGTAGTGTCACCTATGTAGAATGCGTCAACTATGAAATGGGCGGGACATTGGTGTCGATTCAATATTGCGTTTATTAATAGTAACAGAAGTAACAATAATTAATGCTACATATTAATTCATTTATAAAAGATGATATAACTTTTGTAAGCTATATTTAATTCGTCGAAAAATTCAACGAACGAATCAATATCGTGTTACGAATGAAAATCGGCCCGATAATGAAAACTTGATTTAACCCAGACTACGTGTCAAATCGGTTTTATTTATTTATTTATTTTTTTTTTTTTTTTTTATTATATAAAAAAATAATTCGAACTTAATATATAACAAATTAATTTTGTAATTTATCGATATAATTTATCGATATAAATTTGAATTTTGAAGATGATCACATTAGATTGAAATTGTAATATGATAAGAAATGAACGCTTGCGCGCAACTTGTTTCGCGATATCTCGAGCGACCTCGCGTGTCGCCTCTGGGTTCTTCAATTGTTGTTCCGTGACGCGACGGTTCGATCGTACCGAACCCTTCTGCGATTGATTTTTGCTCGTTCGTTTCGACAGCTTTTTTCTCGTAAAAAAAAAGATAGGAAATCGCGTAAAAAATAAGAAGACAAGGCGAAACCAGAAGACGGGAAAGTTTAAATTGGATATAATGTTCGCGTCAATATTTTTTGATTTCGATGAACGTGAGATATGGCGGTGTTTAAATATATCAAATAAAGTGGAAGAGTATTAGCGATATGAAAACGACGATTCTGTACGAATGGCATTTGTAGATATGACATTTAACCGGTTTTTCTCCGGTTTACAAAGAATAGCTTGAATCTTCTATACATATATAATATATATATATATATACACACATATACACATACATCATAGATACACACTCGTACATCTTTATATATATATATATATATATTTAGGGAGACATAATAATAAGTGATCGATCATAATTGAACAAAAAAAAAAGAAAAAAGAAAAAAGAAAAAAAAAAAAGAAAAAAAAAGAAAATAAAAAAGGAAAAAAAAAATAAAAAAAAAAGTAATAACGTATTATTCCGTTAATTCGCATGAAACCGAATGGCCGATTAATGTGTTAGTTGTGATGGGAGTGCCTGCGCGGGGAGCACTTGCGGCAATCATAGCCTTTACCGCGTTTGCCGTTTATTTAAATAGCCTCGGTTGCGGGTTCGTCTTTGACGATATTTCAGCGATTAAGGATAATCGGGATTTAAGGCCGCATACACCCCTGAAGAATGTCTTTTACAACGACTTCTGGGGTACCCCCATGCACAAGGTGAGATAGAAGAAGAGAATCATTCAATGGACGCGCACCGATCACCCCTTTCATCTCTCCGTTTCGGCGTTCCTCTCTCTCTCTCTCTCTCTCTCTCTCTTTCTCTCTCTCTCTCTCTCTCTCTCTCTCTCTCTCTCTCTCTCTCTCTCTCTCTCTCTCTCTCTCTTTCTCCCTATGTGTGCGTGCGTGTGTCTCGTGTATTGATCCGCGGCGTCCGTTCATTTCATTGCAATCCAAATGTGCAATTTGGAAAGCAATTTTTTTGACTTACTTTTTATACTATTTCTTTAATCTTATTTTCAGAAATAAATATAATGTCATATATGACATTCAGAAATACTGCGAACTACGTTCTAATTACAATGTAAATTATAAATTTTTTTCTTTTTATGTTTATCTTAGGCAATGCATATGTATTAGTTTAATTTTCTTCTCGTTGGGAATACTCTCTCAACAAGAATATCTAAGAAAATATTTCCTTTTATATTTTTACTATTCAAAGTTTATCCAAGATAATTGTTTTGTTTATATATATATATATATATATATATATATATATATATATATATATATCGTCCTTTTATTTTTCGTTTGTATATTGGAATATCTATTTATAGGAACAATCACACAAGTCATACAGACCACTTTGTGTTCTCACATTCCGGTGGAATTACCTGATTCACCAGCTTGATCCTATGGGATATCATTTGCTTAATGTCATTCTACATGTTGGAGTGTGTCTATTATACTTCAGGTTTGTTTACAATATCACAATACTATTTGTTATACTTTCAGGATCTATTTATAAATGATTCATCACGATATTGTCTTTACATAATATTATTTTTCAATTTCAGAATCTGTTTGATGTTTTTATCAGATTTGGCAAGTCTTGTATCTTCCTTGCTGTTTGCTGTACATCCAATACATACAGAAGCAGTAAGTTATGTCAAATATCGCATATCTATACTATTAGGATGGCAAAGATTTAAGATATATTTATCGTTTTAATAAGGTTACAGGAGTGGTTGGAAGAGCTGAAACTCTTTCCTCACTATTTTACCTGGCAGCTTTAATCACATATACTAAGTGTTGCAAAAGTAAAAAATCTACAGGTAAAACTTTATTTTCTTTAATATGTCTTATGATAATCTTTTATTTATGTAGAATATTATCCTTAAATGTTATACTTTTCCAGGATGGAAATCATTGATATTATCTATGTTTTTTGTATTTACCGCTATGTTATGTAAAGAACAAGGAATAACAGCCACAGCTGTGTGTGTCTTATATGAAATTTTTGTTGTACAAAAGGTAAAATAAAATATGTATATATATTGTTGATAAGGGTTTAAACTTCATAGGTTGATTAATTTCTTACTTCATTCTCAGGTTAAAGCATCAGATATTTGTTTAGCAATAAAATCTGCATTTGATGGTAAAAAGATATCTCCTACATGGTCCAGCGAAGGTACAAAGCGTTTAACAGCTCTCACTGCTGTTACATTTAGCTTATTGATTTTACGATTACATGTAATGGGTTCAAAATTACCTGTATTTACTAGGTATGGCCAAATATTTATAAATCATTCGATAATATCAAATATTTTAATAATTATTTCGATATAACAGATATTTTATATATATATTTTAGATTTGACAATCCTGCATCAGTTGCTACAACACCAACAAGGCAACTGACATACAATTATCTCGCAGCAGTTAATTTAAGATTACTTTTTCTTCCAAGCGATCTATGTTGTGATTGGACAATGGGAACGATACCATTGGTAGAAAGCTTTACAGATATTCGTAATCTCGCAACTATAGCCACACATGGTACTATCTTAGGATTATTGGCAACAGCCACTTTAACGCGAAATAGACAAACGTCTGTTATTCTTATAATGGTAATAATAATAATCTTTAAGAATAAGAAACAATTTCAGTTCAGATTAGTTTATTTGATAATATATATTTTCAGAGTTTAGCAATGATGATTCTACCATTTCTACCTGCATCAAATCTTTTCTTCCCTGTTGGATTTGTCATTGCTGAAAGAGTTTTGTATGCTCCTTCTATGGGTTTTTGTATGCTCGTAGGATACGGATGGAGTATTTTATCTATGAGAAAGTAATATTTTGTTAATGATAATTAACTAAAATTAATCAATATAAATTTTTAATCTTTACTTTATTTTAGGTTTAAAAAACTGACATTGTTTCTATTAATAACACTTTTGGGCGCCCATTCAACAAAAACATTTATGAGGAATTATGATTGGTTGGACGAATATTCTATATTCATGTCCGGCTTAAAAGTAAACGATCGGAATGCTAAGCTATTTAATAATGTGGGTCATGCATTGGAAAGTCAAGGTCGATTTAAAGAAGCCCTTAATTTCTTTAATATGGCTGTACAAGTTCAAGGTGACGATATCGGTGCTCATATTAATGTCGGTCGGACGTATAATCATCTTAAAATGTTTAAGGAAGCAGAAGATGCATACTTGAAGGTAATTACAATAAATTTCCATTATATTGCATTTCGAAATTATATACAATTATATATTTAATTATATTTTTAAATGTTCCTTAGGCAAAATCTTTATTACCGAAGGCAAAGCCAGGAGAATCTTATCAAGCACGTATAGCACCTAATCATTTAAATGTCTTTGTCAATTTGGCTAATTTAATAGCCAAAAATGCTACGAGATTAGAAGAGGCCGATTTATTGTATCGGCAAGCTATAAGTATGCGTGCTGATTATACGCAAGCCTATATTAATCGTGGCGATGTTTTAATTAAACTTAATCGTACAAAAGAAGCTCAGGAGGTTTATGAACGAGCATTATTTTACGACAGTAATAATCCAGATATTTATTATAACGTAAATACCAATTTTTTAAATATACGAGATATTTTATTACACACCTTTAACTTTATCGAAGATTTATTAATTATATAATCATTGTTTTATTTATTTTTTTCTTAAGACATTTTCATATTTGTTTCAGCTTGGAGTTGTGTTCTTGGAACAAGGAAAAGCGTCTCAAGCCTTAGCTTATCTCGACAAAGCTCTCGAATTTGATCCAGAACACGAGCAAGCATTATTAAATTCAGCTATATTACTTCAAGAATTAGGACGTGCCGAATTACGTAAAGTAGCACGAGAAAGACTTTTGAAACTACTGAGAAAAGTAAGTATTTGAATAAATTATTGTATTTATTATTTTAGGAACTTGGAAAAATAATAGAAAACAATAAAAGATAATTATTGTATCGTATCGAATGTATCTATAATAGGATTCCAACAATGAACGTGTCCACTTTAATCTTGGAATGTTAGCCATGGATGATCATGACAGCGGCAGCGCCGAGCGTTGGTTTCGAAATGCTGTAGCCTTGAAAGAAGATTTCCGATCAGCTCTTTTCAATTTGGCTTTATTATTAGCAGACGAGCAACGTCCACTCGAAGCAGCACCCTTCTTGAACCAATTAGTTAGATTTCATCCGGATCATGTTAAAGGCCTAATTCTTTTAGGAGATATTTATATAAATAACATCAAGGACTTGGACGCTGCAGAGAATGTAAAGACAATTTATATATGATCTATAATTCGTATCGTATTGATAACTATTAAAATTACGCATTTTTTTATAAATATTTTTCTAGTGTTATCGCAGAATATTACAATTGGATCCAACGAATATACAAGGATTGCATAATTTATGTGTAGTTATGGTAGAACGTGGTAAATTGGGATTAGCAGCACAATGTTTGGAACGTGCGGCGAGATTGGCTCCCCATCAGGATTATGTACACAGACATCTTGCTATAGTAAAAGCTCGTATTAGTCGATTGCCACGTGAGCAACGGGACACTGAAATATTCGATGATTCATTCTGGACTAGTAATGACAATGACAGAAGTTACAATAATGATTTATCAAATAACCAGTTTTTAGGGAAAACAGATACTATTTTTGCCAATCATGCAATAGTTCATAATCACATAGGAAATAAACAAAGCAATACTGATCCTTTGAAAAATCATATTGTAAATCTAGAAGATCCGGCTAAATCTGTCCAGGTATTGAATGGTATTTCTGAAAAAGCAAGGAATAAAGACAGTAAGCAGCAAAAGGTAGTAGAATCAACTAATATTATAGAACCTACTACAAGCGAAGTGTTCAATAAGATCATAAGCAGAGATGTCACGGAATTGGATATTGCTCAAAAACTTGAATTAATGAATGCTAATCAATTCAATCTGAGTGCACCATTGCTCTCTGGCACCAAGCATACAGGTACTTTACAACAAACGGAAGACAGTACGCTGTCATAGTATAAATGTTAATCCGCCGACTATACAGATATACACAGGAAGAAGGATTATGATGGTATAGCCATATAGAGCTAACATGTGAATATAAAATAAATACAGAGTATTGTTTTATATGCTGTATAAATAGGATGTTTTATAAAATATATTTAAAAAAAGGTGATGTTTACTTATTTCTCACATTTACTTTGGTAGTATTGTAATATATTGAAACTTTACATATGCATACATATATATATTCTTTTACAAATGTTATTTATTGTGGTACGTCTATATACCACAAAGAAAAAAAAAAAAAAAAAAAAAAAAAAAAATCATAAGCTATTAGAAAAAATAATTTATACAGAATTATCATTCAATCTCTCAGAATGATATTAGAATATAATGAAGAAATTAAATTGGTGATACAAACGATGTTTCAGAATGATGCACCCTAATCCTTATATTCCTTTGAGCTGATGTTTTCCCGAACGATGTTAATTTTGACGATGAACTCGAATTTAAAAATAAATCACGATGAAATCTAATAGTGAAATTATACATCGAGTTTATCGAATAATGGTTTTTCAGCTCGAGATCGGTCAAGGTATATATTCATTTAATGTATGTTCATTAATCAAATTTTCTCGATGATATACATGTGTTCGTTACTTTCATTTAGATGATTCTAAGGAATGATACGTCAGGCGTCGTCTCGAATAATAAACATTCAGTTTGCTTGGTCGTACGCACGATGGCTCTCCCCTCCTGTGCAGTATCGATTGCTCTTGATGCTACCACCGCCTTATAAGGGTGAAACTAGGTCGAAAGCAGCCTATACCAGTGAACCATTCCGTTCCTCTTTCGTCTCCCGAATCCCACGATATCCACACTATTCTATATCTTAACTCATTCCCTTCTACCTGCTTTTCCCTTATCCCTATCCCTATCCCTATCCCTATCTCTCTATCCCTACCCTTATTCTTACCCTTACACCTACATCTACACCTACAACTACATCTACACCTACCACCCCTTTTTACCTACCACCAATCCTTATTACGAGGATGGTAAAGGCTACACGTTGGCCAAGTCGGATCGACCCCTTCTAACTCCTCTTTAGGGGTGGTTCTCTCTGTGCTTGTGTTCAGCCTCGTTTTGAGCTTCGGTGCAAGGGGGGAATCCTTGACATAAATAATCAGTAGTAGAGCACTACGGTACTGTCCATGTTACCATGGTAACGATATCGATCGAGTCGTTCTACGAGTCGAACTGGGCTATACCTTTTCTTCCGAGAGCTTTCCTTTTTCGTCCTTTCTTACTTACTTACTTACTTACTTACTTACTTACTTTACTTTACTCACTTTACACACTTTACCCTTCCTTTCTTTTTCTTTCTCTCTCACTTTCTTGACTCCACCCTTCAGCTCTATTTTATTTTCTTCGACGTTGGCCCAATTTTTACACAACTTTTATATATCTTACCTTCTTGCTCGATCAATTCCAGGTAAACTTTTTACCCTGTATTACGGTAATCGAATGGAATACGATAATGTTCAAGTCTGTATTTTGCAGAGTCGGAGAGAGAGAGAGAGAAAGAGAGTGAATTAGTCGATTGTATGACTAAAAGAAAAATAACTCTTACACAATGTCCATTATATTTAAATAATAATCATGAAATGTAAAAAGCAAATGTATATGGAGATAAAAAGAAAAATAATAAACTCTAGCGGATTAACGCTAGTATATGTGCGGTAACTTGTAGATATATATATCTATATAATAAGCTAATAGGATTCTTTTGTTTCTTATTGTTAGAGTCTACAAGGTCGACGAGTTACGTGTTGAACATTCAAGGGCAGAATGGAGGAAGAAAAGCTCTTCGATAAGTCTGAATGGTGCATGCCATAACGACGATTAGAAGAACGCGCTAGCAAGATAAGGTCGAATGAGATATGCATTGTATTTTTAATTACTCTTAACAAAGAGAAGGATGTTCCTATTGTGTGTATCGTGTTTTATATATATATATATATATATATATATATATATATAATTCTACAATTCTGTTATCTCTACTACTATCTAATATAATTCTCTGTGTGTGTGTATGTGTGTGTATAATTCGATTCCAAACTATTTTAAAATTTATCTCTCCTATAAATCCATTAATTCCATTTATCTATTTAATTAATATCCGACAAGCTATTTTGAGAATGATATATAATTTTACTCATGGTAATATCAAATAAATTGATATTATAAAATAATATAAAACTATTGTCAACGAGAATTGAGAAAAAACGAAAGAGATTTTTTGAGGACGTGGAAACGATCGAACATGGAACGAGAAACCTATGTGAATTCGCAAGCTTGCTGTTTTGTGACGACGCACGCAGCTCGCGTACGCGTTTCAAGGCTGACACCGCCCCCTCTTTATATATATATATATATATATATACATATATACATATATATATATATAGATATATATCTCTCTCTCTCCTTCTCTCTTTCTCTCTTTCTCGCTTCTCTTGGGTCCCCTTCCGACAAGAGTATCGTCTATATGCCTCGATCTTCCCCGTCTTGCCTCTCCCACTTCTCTGCCTCTACAACACATCCTATCCTATCGCATGACTCTGCACCGTTACGCAACAAACCGTACAGAAACGCTAGCTTTCGGTTCGCGTGGTAAAGGGTGGGGATGAACGCTGGAGTACGCAAGTTAAGACCGACTACGCACGCATCGGAATTGCGCCAGAGACAGTAGTATATGTATATATATATAATATGTGTATGTATGTATGTATATGTGCATGTATGCATATATATGTATATATAAACTACCATACAAGCAACAAATTACCACATTTTATTTGTATTTGCAACGAGTTCTTTCCTTTTACTTTTTTTTTTTTCCGACTCAAAGTTACTTCCGTCATTTTGTTTTTTTCTTTCTTTCTTTCTTTCTTTCTTTTATATCCAAAAGAATTATAATGGACTTATAACAATCAATCCTTTGTACTACAATTATTAAAAATAAAATTTTGATTCGTTTCACTTTTGATACATATATATATATACATAATATGCTTAGTTATGTATGCACGTATATCTACAGAGCAATTTTTCAATAATACTTTGCTATGTATTATTATCATTCATTCGTTTCGTTAATTAAAAGTGAAGTGTCAGAGGTGATTCAACAGTTTTATGGAAAAATAGTTTTATCATTTTAACGATGTCTTCATAGTGCGAAAGTTTAATTTTTTAGCAAGATAATGAAATGAGGATTAAAACATATATATATATAAAACTTTAAAGTTATATGGTGCTAAAGAGTGTTAATTTTTCATTGACTTGTTTGAAATATTTCAAACTTCACCATATAATTATTAATAAATAAATTTGAATTAAAAGAAAAAAAATTGTTGTTAACTATAAAATAAACATAGTTTTCTGTTCATTTTAATATTAAAAAAGAAGAAAAGAAATAAACAGAAATAATACGTAACATTAAAAAATTATATGAAACCGGGATTAAAGAGTTGCTTGTTCGTGCATGCGTAACTATGACCGCGCTAAAACCGCACGCGTTACCGTGCGATCGCGCCCACGCGTAAACGTATGCGTGCTACGAAACGATGTCCTTTTTTTTTACGCCAACACGAGATTGTATATATAAGTATATATGTATTTATGTATATATTCACATGAATATATATATATATATATATATATTTAAATATGTATTTATAATGAGCATAAAGCATCGTCGCATTGCACGCGTGAAAGGTTTTGACGTATGACACCACTTTAGATAAAAGTGGAACACTATGTCGAGTCAATAAGTCATAATTTCCTATCCATTTTAAGATTATCTCGAACCGAATTTATTTCCTTACTTATATAATTAAATATTACAACGATCCTTTGATAGATTTATATATTTTACGTTCGTTTTAAAATTCAAATTAGTAGTTCATTTAAAAATTTTAAAATTTTCTCTTTAGTTTCATTAACAAAACATGTCCCTTGACATTGACTTCCCTCGATGTCTATCTTTTTCTTTTTTTTTTTCTTCTTTCTTTTTTTTTTCACTGTTTCATAACGTAACGTTACCCTCATGATGTAACGGTAACGTATACGATTAAATGTCCATCCACGAGTACCGTTTTAAGACAGGATATGGATACTTATACTCGTGGAAACCAAAATGGCCGGCGACGTTCCCAATTTTTATATTTTTTTTCTTCTTTTTCTTTTTTCTTTGTTTTCTATTTTTTTCTTTTTTCTTTTTTCATTTTGATAAATGACAAATACGATGATATAATAATATTCGAAGTGTAAAAGAAAAAAAGAAAAATAACATAAGATTAAATGGTCCTTCGACGAATATCATTTTAAGAAAAAATTTTTAGTAATTCTCTGTTTATATCATTTTTCTCTTTGACAATTTGATAAGCGAAAATGATATAATGAACTAATGCGAAGAAAAAGCAACGTGCGAAATTTCTTATTAAACTTAGTTGTGTTGAGGCCAAGCAGACAATGCTTGGACGTGGAATTGCAATTTCGCGTGCATAGAATCGCGAGGGAGTCATCCGGCCTAGTTCATAATACCGTGGCTTGGTGGTTATAGTCACTAAATGTAGGACAGCAAATATATGTGCGTGTGTGTGCAGCACGAAACATCCCGATTACGATGTTGCAGACGCATAACTATGAAAGTATTCGCGTATTTCTAGCGCCTGCGCTACGTATGGTATAAGTAAAATGGCACACATAGACATAGGCGCATACATATTCACACATAACATTGAAAGAGTGAGAGAGAGTGAGAGAGAGAGAGAGAGAGAGAGAGAGAGAGAGAGAGAGAGAAAGAGAGAGCACTTTGCAAGCAGAGCTTTTGTTCGAAACATAACGTTGGGTTGACACGATCGTATTGTTCGCCGACAAAGGTAGACATCTCGGTAATTCATGCGAATCGTCGTCATCTTTGGTCTCTTCTCGATGATACTCCTAGTTTCTACATCGACGTTGATGAAATGTTAAAAATGTGTCGTAAATATCGACTCGCTTAACGAAGAATTATACAAAGATAAAGATTAAAGTCTACTATGTTGTTGATTATTACTGAAACTCTTACAGATAGAATCTAATATATATATATATATATATATATATATGCAAGTAGATAGCTATAATAATATGTATTACTTATTACTTATTCCTTTCATATATTTACGTTATTCTAACGATAAATAGGATAGAAAATCTAAGTCGATTAGGTGTTCATGCACGGTGTTCTGTAAAATGTCCAATAAATCTACAAGATAGAAGATGCATAGAGAGTAAGGGTGTGATAGAAACCGTATGGCTCTTGCGTTCTCTATCGGTTTTCTCTCTATATTATACTCTGTCGTCTAACGGGTCTTTCTATCTCTCTCTCTCTCTCTCTCTCTCTCTCTCTCTCTCTCTCTCTCTCTCTCTCTCTCTCTCTTTCTCTCTCTCATTGGACAAGAAGTTCGATTTCGACATAACGAATGCAGGTTCTACCACTTTGTGACGATCAATAAGAACCAGCTCGTATCGAGGTGAAAGTATTCATATATTGTGAGTATATATTCCAATCTAAACGTTCTCTCTTATAGGTATTATATCAGAGAGACAGCTGTATTTTTCGAATGAACCAAGATGTCACGCGATAATAATACTTCTATCTACCTATATACATACATATATATATATATATATATATAAGTGCGTTAAATGTTCAACGTTATTCCGTTTGGGAAGAGTAAGCTTGAAAACGAGTTTTCGCTCCGACTCCTTACGAAGTATGCTTATTTAACGAATTTGCATTCACGTAAGAAGTTACGGTTCGTTTTACCTCGGACTCGACACTCTTCTCACGTTTCCTGCTGTTTCTAACTATTCTTTCGTTGTTTCGTAATATCCTTTCGTTGATCGAAATCATCGTGCCGGTATGATTATTTCAATGATAGAATAGAAACATCGGAATAATCATTTCCGACATAATATTTCAAATAAAATTCAAGTAAAAAAAAGATAGAGACAGAGAGAGAAAGAGAGATAGATAGACAGAGATTTGTATAAAAGATTTCTTAACTCTTTTTTCTATCTTCTATCATAATGATGTGTATTGGCGATGATCTAAGCACGACTCTGAATCTTCCATTTGAACGATCTCCATTCGTGCAAAGTGCAAACGGGCCAAGAACACAGAGAACGCCGGCGATGAAAAGTTCCGATTACAGAGCGCGTGTGCTGTGACACAGATACGAATCCTCCCCGCCCACTCTCCAACAGAGACTGCCTTCGTAGTAGCTCTCTACAAACTGGGCCACTGCATCTATGAAAGCACTGCTTCGTAAGTTTTGCTTTCGGTTTGCATCTTCATACGTGTGTATGCATATATACATATATATACATATATATGTATATGTATATGTGTAAAAGAGAGAAAGAGAAAGAGAAAGAGAAAGAGAAAGAGAGACAATTATGTTGAATAAGAAGATTTGCATGATATCTTCCAAAGTATTACGAAGTTTCAATGTTTCTTTGTTAAATTTTCTTATTTCCTTTTCCCATCTTGAATCGATCGTTCAAATATAACTAACGTGTCATCAAATTCGAGATACATTCTCTACTTATTTTAGAATTTAATAAAAAAAATTTTTTCTTTTTTTTCCTTTTTTCTTTTCTTTCTTTTTTCTTCAAGTTCTGTCGTTAAGCGAGTAACACATCTACAGTATTTAACACGAAATCGTAAAAGCATACGAGAGATCTTATACTCATATACTATATCGTTAGATATAATATAATTGCGTTTGATGTAAAACTTCTTAGAGATCGTGCTATAGGAAATTGTCTGTTTTTAACTTATACGACTACTTTCGAAGAAAGTAATTTTTGTTGTTTTAACATCGATTACTACGAACGAATCTTCGATTATTGTTTCAGTGATCGTAAAACAGTATCGCTGAGGAGTAGGTTAAAGTGTTACGTCGTAAAGTCAAAATCTAATACGATGATATGATCCAGACGAATTTAGTTTATGAATTCTCCTACTAGTCAACGATTCAAATTTAGCAAATCAAAAATTAAAATTTTATTAAACACTTTAAAGCCAAATGTTCTAATCCCGAAAGAAATTAACCGTATAAATAAAAATTACTAGATTAAAATATTTCACCCATAGAATCTCATTTTCATCAGTGTATTACCTTCGCAACGATTTGTGTCCTGTTACAAACGAAATTCCCCAGAGGCATGTTTCGGTGATAAATTTACAATGCAGCCCGACGCCGCCAGCTGCGCTTCCGTAATAAGTTTAGTCAAGATAGAAAAAAAAAAAATCCGAAAAAAAAGAAAATAAAAAAAATGACAAAAAAAATAGAAGAAAAAAAAACGCACGAGCAAAATAATAATACTCGATGTATCCGTACTCCGTCGTCGTATTGTTAACCGCACGTATCCTGATCAATTGAACGAACTCACCATATCTACATATTTTTAATAAATTTACATAACTATAGAGTATAACTCTGACGTAATACCTACAAGAAAAAAGAAAAAGGAAAAGAAAAAAAAAACAATTTGAAAAATATAATTGGAGATCCTTTCTGTGAAGAATAAGGAAAGGAAAAAAAATGAAACGAAAAGAAAAGAAAAATAGAAAAGGGTGGCGAGGGGGGAGGGAAAAAAGACAAGAGATCATGATGATGACGAAGGGTTAAAAACGAGTCGATCTACGGGTCAAATTCGAACGTCCCTTGTACCGGATCCGTTGGTCTCTCTCTCTCCCTCTCTTCCTCTCTCCGCCTCTCTCTCTCTCTCTCTCTCTTTCTCTCTATCTCTCTTTCATATTGACGTCCCTGTGGTAATAACTCGCTCTCTCACGGGCGCTTACGTAAGAAAGACGTACCTACCTACCTACCTACCAACCCACCTACTGTATATGTGTATGTAGATGTGTGTGGCTATTCAAGGGATCAAGGCAAACCGGTAGGCAGGCGAGCAGTCAAGCAAGCGGCCAAGCAAGCAAGCAAGCAAGTAAGCAAGCAAGCAAGCAAGCAGGCAGGCAGGCAGGCAGGCAGACAGGCACAGGCAAGACAAGTAAGCAGGCAGGAAAGAAGGCAGGCAAGCGAGCAGGTAAGCGGTCGAGAAACGAGCGGACAGATAGGTAAGTAGGTAGGTGGGCACATGTTGTGCGCATGCCCTCAGCCAAACCTGCCAAATGGATAGGCAATGCAACAGCGGAAATACCATCCTCTGCTTCTCCTCCTCCTCTTTCTCCTCCTTCTATTTCTTCTTCTTTATCCTCTTCTTCTACCCTCTCCTCTTCTTCTTCTTCTTCTTCTTCTTCTTCCTCCTCCTCCTCCTCCTCCACCTCCACCTACCTATCTTTTGCCTCTTCCTTCTTCGCAGCATCACCCCGGCCCCTTCTAAAAGCGCCATGCTTCTCACGGCTCGTGGCAACATTCATTTCTCTTTCTCTCTCTCTCTCTTTCTGATCGGATTTCGTAGTACTTATTTTTCACAAACTGCCGTTAATAGTTCGAATATGTCATCAATATAATTGAGTAATCCTAATATCGTTTCACCATATCATCCATTTCCATTGTTTCCCATCAAAGGAAATGTTAATCTATTCAATAGTGACATTTGTATAACTATTTATTGATAACATTTTAATTAATGATAGGTTGATATTGATTTATGTAAAATTATTTTGACGATCAAAACGTTAAATTGGAAATATTTCAATGTATATATATATATATATATTATGGAGTAATTATTTATGATTGCTGAACGAAACTTTCTTTATTTTCTACAACGAAGAAAACTATTTTATGACACTTTTATACTGATTTGTAAAATATTTCATACAGTGATACACAGAAATGGTATTCATCGTAATTATTTATGATCACGTTAAGAGACTTCGAAAAATTATGCTACGAGGATTAATCGTTTGCAAGATCCGAATAGGATGATTTCATCGGGGCGAGGCGAGGTGTATGAAGAGAAACGTGCGTGTGAAATAACGATCAGAGGCGTCACCGAGTTAATAGATTAGTTGGAAACACGCTCGTTTCTGCGTCATATAAGTCATATACATTTGGCTTTATCAAAAGGGTGGTCAAGAGAGAGAAAGCGAGAAAGAAAGAGAGAAGCATGCGTTATAATATACACATATAATTATATATTGTTTGAATAACTTTCTTACTTTGTTAGATTATTTATGTATAAATTTCAATGTCTCTCATATGCATTCCAATAAATTATTAAGACCCAATAATAATTATGATATTGTTATCGTATCTAAAATGTTTAGATTAAACCTTTAATCCTTACGTCAAGCATTATAAGAAATAAGGGAGAGTTGCCAAATGCGCATCGAACGATTAAATCACTTATCTCATTGATTCTGTTATATCTATTATTTATATGTATTTAATAGAAGATAAATATAGAATTGTTTTCTCAACATTTCTATGTAGATACAAATTGATCGTCGAATGAAACGTTGTAAGGATATTCCTTAAAAGTAAAAGAAAAAAAATAAAGAAAGAAAGAAAGAAAGAAAAGAAGAAGAGAAAAGTACAAAATTAGTTGAATTTTGGCGTTTGAAAGTCACGTCGATATTTTTGGAATACAGAAGAAAGGCTGTAGGGTGCGGCGTTGCCTCTAGGGACCCTAGAAGAATGGCGGACGATAGAAAGGGAAGAAGATTTCCGGGAAGAAGGGAGACAGAAAGAGTGAGGAGGGGAGAGAGAGAGAGACAGAGAAAGATTGCGGGCGTGTGCGCGCGCGTCCTTCCTAAAAGAGGAGCGCTCTTCGTCCTTGAAGCGCCCTTGACGCGTCAACATCGTCGGCTTCGCTTCGCACGGCCTCCACTCGGATCCACCGCGAACTAATCGCCTTTAGAAAGCTTCGTTTGGTTTGCCTGCGACGCGTCGTAGGGCGTGGTCTAAGCGCACACCCGCTGACCTCCTGCCATGGCAGCCATCTTTGGAAGTGCCACGTCTCGGAATGGTGCGAGGGTGAAAGTTAGGGTGGGTTTTTCGGTAAAGAAGCGGATTATGAATCCGCATCGTAAACCCATCCCTACCACTTACACTTCCATCTTTTCTGCTTCCTTCCCTTTTAACGTTCCGCCCTCGCCTTTACGAATACCACATTTTGCTTTACATCCTCCTTTTTTACCTTTTTCAAGATTTATACTCTTATAAGCCTTTAATACTCCTCGAAATAAACTAAACATTATTTCCCTTTTGGAATTTAGAAAAAGGTGAAACGATCAAAAATGAAAGATTAACTTTGGAGATCATCGGGGAACGTTCAAACCACATATAGGATATGTATGTATGATTTTTCTAAAGCCCTGCTCCAATGTCCACGTAAACTCTGATTCTTTTGCCGTTTATCGCTCAAGATTATTGTCCTATCCTCTCTATCTCTCTTTTTCTTTTTTTCATCTACAAAAAATCGTTCCGCCAAACTTCCTCTTTTCGTACGTAGTATTTATCTCGGCAAGTGTACGAATCTAAATTCGTACGTAAGAGAGGAAAGAAAGAATAAAACCGCGATAGCTTGCGGTGCCGATGTAGTAGCCGTTGTCGTCCGGCTTTGCGGGTTAATGCAGCGCGATAGCGTGCGATGCGGTGCGGAAAAGCGTGAATCTACTGATAAAAAGTTAAAAGAAGAAAAAGGAAAAAAAAAGTGGGAGGAAAAAGAAGCCAAAAAAGAAAAAAAAAAGGAAAAAAGTAATACCCAGAGGATAGATCGTGTGAGGACGAACTAATGAACGAGCGAGCGATCGTTTGCAGAGTTAAAAAAAAAGAGAGAGAGAGAAAGAGAAGAAAAGAGAAGAAGAAAAATGAAAGAAAAAAATGGCCTCTAGTTAAGAAGAAATCGAAAGGAATAAGTAATCGAATTTAGGCATTACAAAACGTGGCCAGAAAGTCGCCACTGGTGGCTCACTTAGTTCGAAGCCAAAGACTATGCTTAATAATTGATATCGTCGCGATTACGCAACGCGGTCTGTTCTACGCATAGTACGAACGTTCTCGTGTTGTACATACGCATTGTATATAGATACATACATACGTACGTTCAGCGATAACCATGACAACGACGATGACGACGACTACGATAACTACGACGGCGACACGACGACGACGACGACGACGACGACGATGAACGTCCTGCTTGGCCTTTACGTCGCGATGTTTCTCATTCTTCTTTCTCTTCTACGTTCACTACCACTATGATATAATTCTCTACTACATAAGCGAGAGAAACGTTCCACCCTCCGAACGGAATATTCCGTTCAGGCATCCATAGTTCTCCTGGCTGCGAATGGAAATTCATAAAATCAAAGAAAAATAAAAACGTTCAAAGATCAAAAAGAAAAAGAAGAAGAAGAAAAAGAAGAAAACGAAAGAAAAATCTATAAAAGAATGAAAAATCATATCGATGTTCAACGAAAAGAAAAAAGAAGAAAGAAGAAAAAAAGAGCAAGAAAAAAAATATATTACTCTTCCTCAGAGCTCTCGCGAAGATCTGTCTTTCTCTCTCTCTTTCTCTCTCTCTTTCACACACACTCTTACAGAAGCGCGCGCTACGCAGCGCATAGTCGCAGAGCGTGCGCTTTTGTTCTCTTTTCCTTCTTCAAGGCCTGGTTGCCCGCTTCGCCCCACTACGCGGATTGACCACGGCATGCTTATATCATGCTCTCTTCCCTCCCCCCCAACCCTTTCCGCCTCCCCTACTCTTCTCTCCCATCTATAATCTCGTCTTTCTCGCTTCCACCACCTTTCCTTACACACACGTGAAGCTTGCTTCGTTGGTTAGGTACGCGCAATCGCGCAACAAACAGCACCCATATAGACACACTGATATATAGACATGCTTCCTCCCTTACCCCCTTCTTCTTCTTCGCCGCCACCTTCTCCTCCTCCTCCTCTGTCTATCTCACTCCTTCTCTTTCTAGTCATCGTGCGCGCATCTCATTCCTCCTTCCACCCATCCTCTTCCTCTTTTCGCATAGTTCTCGCAAGGCCTCCCGGCTCTCTTCACCTCTCACGAATCATCCGCAGACTTTACCACTCCTCCCCCTCCACCCGCCGTCCTTCTCCTCCTCCACCTCCTCCTCTTCTTCCTCTTCATCGTCATCCTCCTCCACCAACACGGCCCCACGAACGAAACGACCGTTTCGCAATGATGTCATCCACGGCATTGGCGTCGACGCCTAGAATCTCACCCCAAAAAAACCAATTCGACTCATAACTCCATCGTCCCCCCTCTTCCTCTTTACTCTTCTCCCATTAGGCAGGTGAAACCTTTAACCTTGAACCGACGAACTTATCTCCCGTTTGATAAATGTAAAGGAACGAAAGAAAGAAAGAAGATATACTCTCGTAAGGGGGGTGCTTTGAATATTTTCGTACTTGGAGAAAAAAGAAAAAAAAAAAAAAAGAAAACAGGACCCCGAGTAGTCATTTTGTTGCAAAGAAAAAGAACAAATCGCCGAGTTCTGATATTAATAATATATTAGTCGTAAAATTGGAATTTTATTCCATCCAGAATCTATTTAGATGTTTTTACAAAATATGTTTCACTTTTACACTCGATTATTATATCAAACAGGCGGAAGTATATAGATGACCTTGTAACGTGCGACCGGATGAAGCTGAAGATAAATAAACGTTTAACTTGGTAAAATGTGAATGAAGAAAGGTCGTTTGTGTAAATCTTGACAAGGAAGAGAAAAATTTTAAGTCGCCATGGAGCACGAGTAAAAATTGATTTATTTCAACAATCTCATATACAATTTTCAAACTTTAGATATACTTATATATTTTCTCTCTCTTTCTCTCTCTCCTTCTTCCGAAGAGATTCTTCATTCATTTCGTTTCATATTCTTTTTTCTTTCTTTTTTTTTTTTCTTTTCGATTTCAAGTACGAGGAGAGGAACGTGGGTTTTGGACGAAGTACGGTTTCGAGGTCACCGTGTAAAATTAGACATGCCGGATAAAACGAAATCTACTACATATGTACGTGGAGAGCGTAGAGACGCAAGCTGAAACGAACGAAGGCGGAAACATTTGGAATTGTTACGCGAAAGATGGCCGCAAACTGAGGCCTTCTATAAAATGGCGCTAGGCCACCCGCACGCGCTCGTTCCCTCGTTCGTTCAGCAAAGATCACGAATGTGATTCTACTTACATATCGTTTGTGTGCGTGTGTATATATATATATGTACGTAAGAAAAGTTTACATATCACATTTTTTGTTTTAAGTATAAGAATACTCTTATAGTTAATTATACCCGCAAAAGTTAATACGAGGATTATTGGATTATTAAACGAAGTACAATTAAGCTTGTTAAGATATTAAATATGATCGGAATTAATAGGATTCAAACAATTATATATATATATATATATATATATATATATATATATATATATATATATATCAGTAATCTAATCGATCAATGAATTTTATGGCTCTTTGACGATTCTTTTTCTAAACGTACAGAAAAAAATGATGCATTTTAAGAGTAATTTTAACTCGTATCTATCATTCAATGTTGACTTATATATTTACATATTTCTTTATTTCTTTTCTTTTTTATTATTATTTTTAATATTTTCAATTATCTCTCATAGTTTTGATAATATAAAAATATACGTCGTAGATTAATCTAATTCATCTTAGAATTTATATCTAAGTTCTTGTGCTAAGAGTCGATGCCTATCGCTGTTCCTGTAACTGCGCAAGAAAGTAGTACAAGGCAAGCTAGTCCCACTTCCCTTTTCTACTTGTATACACCTCTCTCTCTCTCTCTCTCTCTCTCTCTCTCTTTCTCTCTCTCTCTATTTCTCATGTATATGCACGTAGATACATAACACACTTCTATCTTTCTCTCCGCCTCGTTTGATTTTTTTTTATTCACGACGAACCGTAACTTTCCAAACTTACCTCCATAGTCCTGTTAGCCTCTCATCTTTCTCTCTCTCTCTCCTTTTCTATTAAGATAAAGTTACCCACCACTTTAATCGTTATCAATTCTTTTATCATTTAATACTTTTATATAAAGTAACTTTTATATGATCGTTATTATCTTAGAAACGTTTGCTATGTCATCGATTATAAACTACTGCAATTATTCTTGGAATTGTACAAAATTACGTAGATACATATATCTTCTTCTTTTTTTTCTCCTCCTCCTCTTCTCTCTGACAATCATCGTTTTAATTGCAATTATCTCGATAAAATGAATTCTTGAAACGTATGTACTTTGTTAAGTGATATTACAACAGCGCAATAGTCATTGCGCAAGAGATATGAATAAGCGCAGATGATCTATCGTTCGAGTAAAAAAGTTAATAACGATGCAACGTTAGATTTTCCTTAAAAAAAAAAAAGAAGAAGAAGAAAAAAGTAGAAAAAAATGTTTAAACAAATAGAAAAAAGAAATGATAAATGAAATAAAGAAAAACAAATTCTTCGTATACGTATGTATTACGCATGTTAATTATGCATTACTATATGCTAGTATAGAGTAAAGGAAAGAAAACTTCAACTTGGACACACATATAAATGCTAACTGTGTAGAACTCGGCAATGGTAGAGATACAACGAGGCCACCACGGTATTTGCCAAGTTACGAAAGTAAGCGGCTTTAGAAAGTATAAAATGGTCGAGGTGAACGGCGGTTTAGTCGGGAATCTTGCAACGGCGATTATAATACCAGCAAAAGCGGTCCGTTCTTGCTCGATGCTGTTGCCGTGCCGTTGTTTCGAGCCATCGGCAATATTTCGTGTGGCAGGTGCAATATTGCCAACGACACCAAAAATTTCCAAACGTTTTGGACTTTGATTTAATCACGTATACGTTTGCTCACGATGAGTATGGTTATATTTACATTTTCAGTTTCTGATATCACACATTAAATTTCGATTGCATGACATAAAGAACGATTAGGAGAAATCTAATTGATGAAACGTCCTACTTCGTAAGGCACGTAACATCAACGACGAAGTATTTATGACGATCCTCAAAAATCTTCCTTTCTTTCTTTTTCTTTTTTGATCTTTTGTTAATCATCGAGGAAACTAGCAACAGTCCATGATCTTAGAAGGATAAAATATTTGTACAATATATCGCAGAACGTTCGGTACTCGCGCAGTGTCTTCCATGATCCCAGAGCCACTAAAACAAAGCACGTTACAGCTGGGGGAACACGGCTCTCACTGCTGAGTCCGAGAACACCTACAACAACTTTCTGTCCGTATCTTTGGGATTAAAAAACGATCACCAATTTTCCAATTTTTAAGATTCTTACGTTGGCTCCGAAGAGAGTTATTTCTTTGGAGGGACGAAGAGAGAGAGAGAGAGAGAGAGAGAGAGAGAGAGAGAGAGAGAGAGAGAGAGAGAGAGAGAAAGAGAGAGAGAGAGAGAGAGAAAGAGAGAGAGAGAGATAGGTAGGTAGATAGGTAGAATGATAGACGGATAAATAGATAGATGGATATGAAAATAAGATAGACAGATAGATAAACGAGTAGAAAGAAAGAAAGAGAAAGAGAGAGCTAATTCGCGAGGCCGATAGGAGAGAGAAAAAGACTGACTGTCGTTACGCAGAGCCAAGCCAGTTTCTCACCCCCACTGACCCAGCGACCGAGAGCCGACGGTTGGAAGAACACCCCCTGTGTGTATGTGTGCGTGCGTGTGTCCGTACGCGGATTAAGAAGACGTCCGTTATGTCTCGCGGCATCGACTTGTGGAACAGAGAAGGACAGATAATGTTGACCAGTCTCCGTGTCTTCATTCCTTTCTTTCTTTCTTTCTATTATTTCGCACTCCCAACCACCATTATCTTACTAGAGTTGTTCTCATTCTTCATATAATATACTTATTATGTATTATGGTCGATATGATCGATCCACGACCGACCGTCGTAACAAACGTTAGATCACACACTGGCCCAGCGAGAGAGGCCAGCCACGGTTCGATCACGTGATGATGGGTTGCGTCACATTTTCCCCTCTTACAACTCGGCGAACGAACCAACGAGCGACAAGACCGCCATCTTTACCCACTAAGAGACCAGAAGGCACGGACACGAAGTTACCACGACGTGGGATTGTCGATGGTTTCCCTTTCTTTCTTTCTTTCTTTCTTTCTTTCTTTCCTTCCTTCTTTCTTTCTGGTGCTTTTATTTTTCCCCCTTTACTTCTCCTTCCACCCTTTTATTTTTCTTCTCTCTTCCTTTCACTTGCTCCTTCTTCTTTTTCTTTCTCTTCTACTTCTTCTTCTTCTTCTTCAATCTTTTTTTCGTTCACACAAAGGGTCTCGAACCCCTCGCGTGCAAACCGCTTTTCTCCTCTTGCAACTGTCTCTTCCCCTTTCGATACCTTCCCTTTTATTATTATTACGATTATTATTATTATTATTATTATTATTATTATGATAATTATAATTTTTATGATTATTTTTTATTTATTACTATTATTTACAGTCGTTTCTTCTCGCACGATAGGAACTTTCAACTCGTACTCACTTTTTCACACGTACGGTCGTATCTCTTCTCTTCTTTTCGCGTATAAATTAAAAGAACGAAAAAAAGGGATGGCAAAAAAAAAAAAAAGAAAAGAAAAAAAAAGAGAAAAAAGAAACGAAAGAAAATTAAGGAAAAAAGAGCACGAAAAAGAATGAGAAAAAAATAAATATTAAATCGAACAACAACTCGATCGACGAAAGAACGAAAGCGTGCGAAAGCGGAAGAAGAACCGGTGACCCACTTTCGATATCTCTCGAGATGACGAGAAATCCCGGACGCGTTTAACAGTAACGGATTCTCCAGAATGCGGAAGTTAATTATATTTTTTTTCCTCTCTCTCTCTCTCTCTTTGTTTTTTCTTGAAGAAAAAAAAGATAAAACACGAGTGAGAATTAATCGCCGTTTTCGCACGGATCGAGAGAAGAAGAGGTCGAATGAGTCGAAGTTGTTGCGAGCTTCCGGTCACGTCGTCGTCGTCGTCGTCATCGTCATCGTCGTTGTTGTTTTAGCTGCGGGCGACACAGTAAAAGAAACGTATCGAAAATTATTGAAATTAAAGGAATGTAAAAGAGAACAATGACAATGATGATGATGACTACGACGATGATATGATAATAATGATGAAGAAGAAGAAGAAGAAGAGGAGGAGAAAAGAGCTTTTCCGAAAGGTGAAAGCAATGAAGAATTGTCGCGAACTGAATTGGACACACCATGATGGCCGTCGACGTTATCGGACGTCGAATGAACGAACGAACGAACGAACGAACGAACGAACGAACGAACGAACGAACGAACGAACGAACGAGCGAGCGAGCGATCGAGCGATCAAGCAAGCGTACGAGCGAGCGTACGAACGAACGAACGAACGAACGAACGAACGAACGAACGAACGAACGAACGAACGAATGAACGAATGTAGAATCGAACGTAGAATCGAACGTAAAAGGTAAAACTACGTTAAGTAAAAAGGAAAAAATGGAAGATAGGAAAGGAATGAAGTAAGGAATAACGAAAAGATAGAGAATATAAGAGGGAAATAGGGAAGAGGGAAAAGGGGGAAGAGAGAGAGAGAGAGTCTCGCGGAACGCGACCGACCCCGAGGGCGAGCGACGACGAACGAGGATGCGCTCGAGCGCGAAGCCCGTGCCGCTCTCTCAGCTTTATCCCCACCACAATGAGCGCGCGCTCGCGGCATCCGGTGAGAGAAACTACGAGATCGCAAGCGCGCACTCGCACGGACCCGCGGTCGAGTTTCGTTGGTCGAGGACCGTTGCTACTCGCTTCGCGATTGGTCGAGCTGGGCGCGCGCGACGAGCACGCGCGCTTCCTTCGAGTGTCACCGTAGGTGGGAGAGATGAAAGGCAGAAAGGCGGGGGAGAAGGGGGAGACTGAATATATTGGGGTGGGGAGGTAGAGACGAGCAAGAGGGAAGAACGGGGAACTGAGAGAGAGAGAAAAGAGAGGGGGTGGGACTATAAAACCGTAGGGTGGGGCAGCAACCCGCCAAGGAGGAGAAACAAGAAGCCCGTACCGAGCTCGCGGCGATAAGGTCGAACGAGAACTGGCCGTACCGCGTGCGGAAACGCGCTACTTATGCTCTCATGGTGGGGAAGGAAGCGCGTAAACGACGCGCGACAATCCAACAACGTCGCCTCGAGCGCGCCAATCCACAAAGACTTAAAACCTTTCTAGTTTAGTTAGATCCCCCTCCCTCCTTATAACAAACGCCGACGAATTTTGCGATTCTTTTTTTCTTTTTTCTTTTTTTATTTTCTTCTTTTCTTTTTCCCTTAATCTTTTTCTTCTTCCGACGGAATTTATTCGAACGAGAGATTTAATTCAATTCCAAACGACACGAACTCGTTTCAACGTCCTACGACGGTCACCTGTATCCGTCATATAGAGACAGAGATAGAGCGATAGAGAAAGAGAGTGAGGGGGAGAGAGAGAGAGAGAGAAAAAGACAGAGAGAGTGAATTTTAACGGAGCAGAGCGATCGTCTCGAGCGCGATCGCCAGACTGCCGTTGGTTCTCGTCAACCGAATGCTACTCGAATGTTTGACCCATTTTTCTATCGATCCTGCCGTTTCTGCATCTAGGACACTGCGCGCGATGCCTCCTGCCGTCGAAACCTCTCTTTCGAATCCTCCCCACCCCCCACCCGCCCGACGCCCTCCCCCTCCCCATCACGATTCCTATATGCCTCTTCTCTATTCTCTCTATTCTAGCCAACCCCACGCCTGTCCTGCTTTTTCTTTCAGTTTTAACTCTCTCCCCCTCCTCTGCCCTCATCCCCGTCCACTACTCCCTCCTATCTCTCTACAACCGTTTCTCCCTCTTATCGTGTCTCTGATGACGCGAATCGAAGCTCCTACGAGAATCTAACGAGCGGACGTTTTTCTTTTCTTTTCTTTTCTTTTCTTTTCTTATCTTTTTTTTCTTCTAACATTCTAACTTACGTAACGTAGATCTCGATTGTACAGAGAGAGAGAGAGAGAGAGAGAGAAGATAGATAACGAAGGATAGCGAACTTGCCCGAAAGAGATTCACGAAAGACCGGAAGTACTTCCTCTTCGACTACTTCCTGGTTCACAAGAACGTAAAGCTTCGAGGTAACGATCAGTACAGTGTAGTGTATTACTAAGATTGAATGCCAACGCTTACTGCTATGGGTTAGTTTTTTAGAACCCGACGAAGAGGAGGAAGAGCAGGAGGAGGAGGAGGAGGAGGAGGAGGAGGAGGAGGAGGAGAATGAGGTAAAGGCGAAAGGTGGAGGCGGAGGTGATCGCGGTGAAATATTAGGACTCCACCGACTCCTCCGTCGGTCGTCCTATTTCCGCGCTCGGGAAAGTTCGTGCCGGCACCGATTGTGCGCGAAGCTACGGGAATATAAGTAGGTCGTTCCGAGCTGCACGTGTCGTCCTTGACTCACATAGCGAGGCGCGCAGGCGCTCACCGGTGCCGCATTGCTGGTCGCTAGGACTCTTTCTTTGTTCCTTCCCCTCTACGGGTCTGCTCTAACACTCCAAGCTTATGTATATATGTCTCTCTCTTTCTCTCTCCTCTCAAGCATATCTATGCTCTCTCGTGATTCCTAAGCGCGTTGTTTCTAACTATTCGCGAGTAGGCCATACGCCTATTTTCTTACTTCGGCGACGTCGTTAACAGAATCCACGTTCGATCTTTTAACTGGCTAGTTGGACTTATTGTTGGTTCTAAATCGATCGAGTTGTCTATGTAGGAAAAAAAGAAAAAACAAAAAAAGAAAAAAAGAAAAAATAAATAAAAAAAAAAAAAGAGAAGGAAGAAAGAGAAATCTTTCCCTACGCCACCATTTTGGATCTTAAAACAAAACAGATGTTTCGACTTTATGTATTCGGAGATTAATTTATGCGACGTACTATTTTCGAAATCATGCCTATGGCCTAATCGAAATGTTAAGTGCTTTTAAATACGCGTAGGCGAGAGAAGAGACTTAGGTGTGTTGCGTTTATGATACAGAAGTAAAAGAAAGATTATTGTGAAAGCCACTCTCTTTCGTTACATACATACATAGATATATAAGTAGGTACTTATATTCCATCTTCCTTTTCTTCTTCTCTTTTCTTAGCGGGATTTCAAACATGTAAACTCGCGTAGCGACGAAGGTTCGATCGCGTGACGTAATTACGCGCTGTCGCAACGCGTGCGCAAGACGGAGACGCGTGGATCCGGTTGCTTAGGGGAAAAACCAACGTGTATCGACGGAAACCAAGTGTATTCGATTTTCTTTATGCCTTTTAACACTGTTTTTATTATCACCATTAACACACAGACAGATGCACGCACGCACGCACGCACACAATTACCAATTCATGATTTTGATCGAATTGTATCGATTTATAATAACTATGACATCGAAAAGCCGAAAAAAGAAAAAGAAAGACTATTTTAATTTTCGATTAAGATTAATACATCGTAAATTATTACGATAATAAATGTTTTGGATTAAACATGCAAAACGATCAATTATTTCTTCGTCGGATCTTTCGTTCTTTTTTTTCTTTTTCTTTTTCTTCTTCCTCCTCCTCCTCTTCGCTTTGTTTGTTCCTCGTGGAAATCGGTAGAGACTGGCTCGGCTTTGGCACCGTAGGTATTGATCGCCACGGAAACTCCAGAGGGGAGAGGGTATCGCGCTGCTGAGCTGCTATCCGAACCCCAATTGGATCGACCTACCTCCTGCTAGCTGCTGCTGCTGCTGCTGCTACTGCTACTGCTGCTGCTGCTGCTGCTGCTGTTACTGTTACTGCCGTTGGCAGCAAAATGTGTGTGCGCGCGCGCTCGTGCACGCTACCATCACGGCCTATTTCTCGAATTCGCCAGGAAACCGCCACCGCCTTAATCTCTTAACCACACCTTTCATCCCTTATCTACCAATCGAATAAAGAGTTGAAAGAAAAGGAATCGAAAGTTCGTTTAGTGTTAACGATCGATTAATAGCTTTATGATCGAAGCCAGTTATCTTCATTGCTTTTCTTTTAATTGATTGTCCAAATGATCGTAGGACTTCTTTTGATATCAAAACATCAATTAGTAGTACATGTAAAACTCTAATAGATTTGTACGTAGGTGTATATTCAAAAGACAACGCATTTGATTAAATATTTATACACTCCTTTTTTTTTTTTATTGAAGCTTAATGATTCATTAAAATTTTCTTATATCACCGATATGATGTGGAATATACTCGACAATGAATTAGCTTTTCGCGAAGTAATCAAGTATCACGATAAAAAAAGAAAATATATATATATATATATATATATATATATATATATATATATGAAAGGTAAGTTGTAACCTATCATTTAGGAATTCATCAATATGTAATATTTCTTTAATATTTCTATATTTCTCGCGCACTGTGTAAAACGATTTACCTCTCTCGCTTATCATCGCAGTAAATATTCTAACGCAAACGCGATAAAGGTCAATAGGTTATATAATAACACTCGCTATAGGCTAAAGTGTCGGGAAGTTCTTCAACAGGAATACACATGCACTTGCGAGAACCTTGAACGCGGATCGTTCCACCGTCATGCTTTTTTTCGCGGCCGTCGATAATCACTTCCGCAATTCTGACCCACGATTGCGAGTATCGTAACTACGGCAATGATTAAATATTACGACGTGTGTTTCGTCTTCGAAAATGTTCGAAATGATTCTCGTTGTTTTCTCTCTCTCTCTCTCTCTCTCTTAAAAAAAAAGAAGAGAAGTAGAACAAAAAGAGAAAAATAAAAAAGAAAACGTAATGCGAATCTCATTCGATTCGTACTCTTGCCGAGTAAGCTAACTTCAAACACGTCGTTTCTCGAATAAACGTGTTTTCTTATCTACGTACATACGTGCTTACGTAAGCATCTAAGTATCTATGTATATATGTATGTATGCATACATATAAATCATCAATGTAAGTTACATACGTGGACGCCTTTCCTTGGTTTTACCCTTTTATTTCGATTCTTTTCTCGTTTGCGCCATGTTTATTTCGTTAAACGAGAACGTTATCGTAAATATGATTTCAATCTCTATTCGTGTTTACGTACAAATAATCAACATTGATAAAATCTTAGATATATTTATCTAGGTACTGGAATAATACTTTTATATAAAACTAATTAACACGATTGTAAATAATTTCATTTTTCATGCGATTAACGACTGCACAGAAATTAATATACACTTCTTCTTTAATGCACGCAAAAAAATTAATTAATAGAGATTTAACGAAATGCTATTATTATCATGAAAAAATATTTTCATTGCTATTGTATAACTATATATACATATATATATATGAATTCATTTTTAAAGACTAACCAATGACGTTTAGCTAAATATTTTGCAATCGACCGATATGTATCTAAGTGTATACATTTAGTCTCATGTCCCGTTTTAACTATTAACATTAGAAACTTTTGATTGCGTAAATCGTCATACTGTCATTACTCGAAAAGACACTCTGACGCGTGCCGAAGTCTGTCGCTGATGACATTCTCAATTCATAGCACCTGTACAAGACTCTCGCTCATCGTCGTACCCTGTTTTATAAACGTATAAGATCTAAGTATAGAAGTGACGCGCGAAAACGGATAAGCCGACTCATCGGGATGTACGTTCATGGTTGTCGTAGTCGTCATCGTAGTCATCGTTGTAGTTCGTTGAAACTGTGCGGTTAGATTTGCAGAGTAGAATGCGGATTAGATTAAATTCGAATCAAATGTTTTTTTCCTTTGCGGAATTACTACGGAATATTCCACGATTTACATTTAGAGGAATAAATCATATATATATATATATATATATATATATATATATATATATGTACTACTTATGCATTTATTAAAAAAGAGAAAAATGTGTGACTAAGTCCGAATAATTATACATCAGTATTCTTTAAATATTATCAATAACATGCGACAGCAGCTAAGGATTGAAACAAAATATCCACACACACGCGTACGCACACATATACGTATATCTGTATATAATAGAGCAGAAACTTGTTAATTCATTCTGATATTCGATTTGATTATCGCATCATGTAATTTGAGTATTGCAATGCAAATTGTTCGTCCCTTTTTTCGCTTACTTACTACAAAGAAAACTTTCTTTTGATGAAAGATGGATAGAGATAGATAGATAGATAGATAAATGGCAAGAGAGAGAAAGAGAGAGATAGAGAGAGACAATTAATGTACCTTGATATTTTGAGTAAATACTTAGCTATCCACTTTCTTATATACGATCAGCATTCTCGACAATTCGAGCAACTACTATCGACCCCACCAAAATCTCCTCGTATGCTTCGTGTTCCATCCGATTCCCTTCTCGTACACTAGCTCTATTTCTTTCTCCCTCTAACAAAAGCACCCCTTTCCCTAGCCAACGTATATTTCTCCATCTCTCTCTTTCTATTTCTCCCTTCTCTAACTATCCTTCTTCTTCCCTCAAACTTCCTCCCTGTTTTCATCTCCTTTCTTTCCTTTTTCCTCTCTCTCTCTCTCTTTTTTTTCTCTCTTTCTCTTTCCTTCTATATACCTAATACCTCTCTGTCTTTCTCATGGGCGATCGACGGGGCCTGGGCAAGGCGTAGTGGGGGGCCACGTGCTTCCAGTACCCAGTCACGCGAGAGTGGGACACGTGGTACGGTACGTCCGTCCGGATGCATAGGCGTCGAAACGAGTATATTTTCTTTTCCCTTTTTGTTTTCACTCTTTCCTTTTTCTTTCCCTTTTTTTTCTTTGTTTTCTTTTCTCTCTCTCTCTCTCTCTCTTTTTTTATGGTACCTATCTACCTCGAAACGCACCAATGTGTCTAAAATGATTTTAAAGGAAAACGCGTAACTCATAAACTTTATGTACCTGCTCACATTACTATCTCGTAGAATATAACTTTAACGTTAATTTGTTCTATGAAAAAAAAAAAAAAAAAAATAGAAACAAAAAAAAGAAAAAAGATATATCGAATTGTCACCGGATATATGACGAAATTACGTTTCACATACGAACACGTTCGTTTTTCCTTTTGTTTCGAGTAAGATCAATTTTTCTTTTTTTTTTTCTTTTTTTTCCTTTTCCCCTCAGATATAGAAACGTACCGATTAATAGACAAGTCTTTCGAAGAATTCCACTACGAGGAGAACAGTATATGAGAACGTAAGTACATATAGATGAACAAACGAAGGAGCGGCACGTCTAGAACGGAAAACGCGTTTCGATCGATCTCATGGTATTTCCCATAGGTACTGAGCGTCGATTACTAGACAAGAAACTCATACTCTCTCTCTTTCTATATATATATATATATATATATATATATATATATATATACGTTTACGAGATCGATCGACTTTTCTCTCTCTCTATCTGTCTCTCTTTCCCTTTTTTTTACTCCAAGCTAATCTTTGTTGAACTTTATTAAAGTCCATTTATATACGAGAGAATATATATGTTCTTCTTATTCTTCGTTTTTTCACGAGTTCGCAATGTATGGACGACCTTCGATCCCTTTCCTGCTTTGCGACGAATGAGGTCTTCTTTCTAGTGAGCTCGATAAAAAAAGAAAAAAAAGAAAAAAAAAAAAAAGAGAAAATTAAAAAAAAATACAAGAAAAAAGAATGTATATCACCTTTTATCTTATCTCCGTTGGAGAGAGAGAGAGAGAGAGAGAGAGAGAGAGAGAGAGAGAGAGAGAGAGAGAGAGAGAGAGAGAGAGAGAGAAAGACGGCAACGACGACGACGAGTACTACGTTATATATAGGGAGGGGGGGGGCGGAGTGGCCCAAATAATGTGGTACAAGGCTTTTTGCCGTAAAAATTATTACGAGTATATCATGATTCATAATTTTCTTTTTCTTTTTTTTCTTCCTTCTTTTTTCATCGATTAAATTTAACTTAGAGATTATCTATTTGATATTGAAGAGGGAACGGGGAGAAGGGAGGCAAACAAATATCAGAAATATCTGATAAAAGATAAGAATAGAACACACCTACTTTTTGTTTCAATGAAACAATATTTTTGAATAACTTTGGTTACGCACGAAATGAAAATACAAAATATATATATCATAACAAAAATTCTATTAGACTAAATAACACTTCAGAATTACTTTCAGAATATTCATTTGTAATACCTTATTTGATTCAACTCTTTATACCTGTTAGAAACTATTCATACGTTTTTTCTAATGCATATACGAGCTTATGTTTGAACCTTTTGATATGTACATACTTTCTGTTTGCAGTTAAAACATTTCGCTTTATTGTAAGAGCATTACGTTTCAAACGTTATAACTCTTCCTCTTTCTAAAGTATACTTACAATTAGTCATATCTTCTTTCGAATTTTCTATGGTCATCCATTATGTTGGATCACGTTGAAATGATGTAAATAGAAATGCTAAATAAGAAATACATATATATATATATATATATATATATATATATATATATATATATATTGTTACTTAACTTTTCTTCCACTAAAGTGCGTTACTTATTTTTCTAAATAATTATGTAAATATTATTAAATAAAAAATTAAAAAATATAATAACAAAGTATAATTAAATCTATATAAGTATTTGAAATACTTCGACCCAGTAAGTCACGTTTTTTATAATATAGGGAAATTTTCTAGTAATTTCTTATAGTAACTTTGAATTTTTCGAACAAAGTAGCTTCTAGAAAAGATAAATCTTGTTCGTTGGTAATAGTACTGGTAACTGAGAAACGGAAAAGTTTAGATGAGATCTTAGAGGGGGAGGAGGGTAGAATCAAATAAAATCCGGTACAACACAAGGGAGCATCGACCCTCGGGCACGTGTCCGATGCCACGTGCTGTATTCGTCGGACCTCTCTAGTTCTATGCATCGTGTCTATCCTATTCTTTTTACTATTATCTTTCTCTCTCTCTCTCTCTCTCTCTCTCTCTCTCTCTCTCTCTCTCTCTCTCTCTCTCTCTCTTTATCTACCTCTTTCTTTTTATTTCACTTATCGATAATATCTCCATTAACGCCAATGTCAACTATCGTTGTTGCAGTATGAGAGAGAGAGAGAGAGAGAGAGAATCATTTAGCTATTTTTTTTTGTCCATCTTCATGTTTTACATTAATCGCTAGTAAACAACATCAGTAATGATAATTCGTATTTTAAATAATGTTAAAATAATATTACAATAAAAAATCATATTTTTAGCCTCACGCTTGTATACATAAGAAATAAATACATTTAATTGAAACATTTTCAAAACATAGATTACTCATACGTAATTACATATTAATAGCTAAATATATATATATATATATATATATATATATATATATATCTAGGTTAGGTTGAATTATCGACGAGGATACGGTTCGGTGAATTACGATTTGGAATAAATGCGAGGTATTCCCATAAAAAGAGAGTAAACGAAATATTTGTGATACCTACCTAAATATATATATATATATATATATATATATATATATATATATATATGAATAGAAGAGAGATAGAAAACACATGGAAAAAGCGCGAGCGTAAAACGTCGAGCTTTTATTGATCGGTCTTTCTCGTAACGTCTACAGGGAGCTGTTGGTCGGTCGGTCGGTTTTGCTCGATAGACGAGAGAAGTGCGGAGAGTCTATCGATTTTCAAGTGGTGACGTAAGCTTAGCTATTGGGAATGTGACTCGATCTTGGCAAAGAAATAAATAAAGGCCGTCCTTTGTGTATTGTCATTGTCCTTCGTGTCTCTTATTGACTTTCGTTCGATCTTCCCTTTAGAGAATATATTTATGTTTTTAACATCAATAGAAAAATTTACATTAACGAAAATTAAACAAAGATATTTTTTGCTTAGTCCATCCTCCGTGTGAATCTTTTACTACGATGTTCTCATACGTTATCGTGTTCTTCTAGCGTGAAGAACTTTTGTAAGAAGGAGAGAGGAGACTTCGACTATATGTACTCTTACGTACGTATCTATATATATGTATGTATGTATGTATATATATATATATATATGTATGTATGTACGTACTATGAGATGGCACCGAAATATTGATCAAACAAAGCTGTCGTGTGTTTACGAGTTTCCATCACGAGCTTACTTAGGTTCTATCGCACGTAATTAATGTACCTACTTAGTTTCTTCATTATTTCCTTTTGACATCTCTTTGAGCATGAATGTAAAAGAGAAACGTTCATCTATATGCATGCAGGTATACCTATATGTGAGTATATATATATATATATATATATATATATAACAGATGTGTGTATGTGTGCAATATCGTTTACGTTGCTGACCTCAGCATGTACCGTTTCGTGATTCGTCTAACTCAAAGAGATATACGGATAGATAGATAGAGAGAGAGAGAGAGGGAGACGCGAAGAGGAATACGTTCTAATAAGGTATTATATATATAATACATTGACCTAGCATTAAAATTGATTATTCGATTAATCGCCCACTTAATCGCGACGCTTGAATCGCTCGATCGAGTAAACTCGCTCACTACGACTACTCTCCTTTCAAAGGAATTTATTAAAGAGAACAAACGAGCTGTTAGATCATTCGTGAGTAATTGCGGAGGTGGATATACATAACAGTAAATAATCATTTAATCTTATGTACTATATACATATCTATCTATCTATATATATATGCATACATATATGTATGTATGTATCTGATCTATGGCTAGAGGAAGAACATAAATATTACAGAAATCCATTTATGTAAATATAGATTTTAAAAATAAATTTTGTTTTGCAAAAATCATAGTATTAACTCACATCTATATTTACTGTAAAATTATTATTCATTACTATTCACAGACGCATACACACACACATACACACATACACACTCACAGATCATCGATTTATAAATCAGAATTCGATTTTTGGATTCCGTTCATCGCAAAATGTAATATCCTCTTACATCAGAAACCTCAAGCAACGTTTAATGAAAAGGGGCGGTGCGTAGATCATCGATCAAAAGACGCAAACTCCGAGACGTGTGTTATGACTGATGCCCATAGCAAGATAGAAAGAGAAAGAACCAGAGAGAAAGAGAGAGAGAGAGAGAGAGAAAGGGCCGAGGTTAGCTTGGGATGCTGTTCGTGGACTGGCTCAATACCGAGCTCCGACCTATTTGGCAATGTTCCTGAGATCGGTTGGTTCGTCTATATATGTACATATATACACACATCTCGATTTAATTGATCGTCGAGATAGAAACGAGTCATTATATTGCCATGAGAAATTAAAAATCAAGATGCGCGAATTATTCTCAATGTTCCATTCTATTCGAAATAAGAGAGGAGAAAGATTTTTTTTCTTTTTTTTTTTTTTTTTTTTTAATCGTTTTCGAAACAAGAAATTTTGAAAGTTCATCATTACGTTGATACTTATGTACATGTCGTTTATATAATTACGTATATCGAATTGAAATAAGAAAATATATTATTAAACAAGATCTTTAGAAAATTATTACGAATAAATTATTAATAATGATATTTTTTTTTCAATAAACATATAAAATAAAATATAACGAGCCCAATACATGAGATGACATTATATGTGAGAGATCGTTCTCGTTCTTTAATCATCCCAGACGGAAATATATATTGAACATATGTAATCAGAGAGGAGGGAGGGATGATTTGAGTTGAAGGTTTATGTACTTTGTAGAGAAGACGGTATGGTGCATCGTGGCAATTTATTCAGGCGGACAAGTCGGCGTTCCAGAATCGTTCTAAATTTTTATTCCGACGGTGGGTGGTGTGGTGAGGTCAGCAGTACTGCGCTCTACTCACTTCTATATATCTCTCTCTCTCTCTCTCTGTCTGTCTCTCTCTCTCTCTCTCTCTCTCTCTCTCTCTCTCTCTCACATACACACACAGATACATACACACACACACTTTTCGTTTTGTGTGTATGTGACAGCTCGATACGAGCTCCGACCTATTTGGCAACGTTCCCGAGATCAGTCATCGAGCTATCTCCGCATGCGCTTGCCTATATGAATACTCGTTTCCTTTTTTTCCTTTTTTTTTTTCTTTATTTCTTTATTTTTTTTATATTTTTTTTTCATTTTTCTCTCTTTCTTCTCTTCCCCGACGTTCTTTCACATTTTTTTCCACATTTTAGTTTATCGCAAAGTGCATATAATCCTTGTTGTGATATATTTTATCGTTAAACATTTGTGATTAATATACGAGAAAAGCTAATGATTTATCTTAGACGACAAAATAATATATATATATATACATACGATAAATAGTAACACAATATATGTATACATATATTTATATACATATATATATCTATGTACATGTATGATATAGAATGTATAACTTAGGCAAGTTTCACATATCAACATGCATATAACACTAACTTTCGTGCGAAGGTTAAGGAAGAGATCTATGCCACACCTTTCTTGGCAAACATATACACGCACATAAAGAGAATGAGAGAGAGAAAGAGAAAGAGAGAGAAAGAGAAAAAGGGTAATCTCGCATGTTGAGTTTTTCTTTAGTTTTCCTACGATAAATCGTAATGTTAGTTTTATGATTAACACGATAATAGGTTTAATTAATTAGCAAAAAAAAAAAACAGAGAGAGAGAGAGAGAGAGAGAGACAAAAAGAGAGAAAAAATTTTGTGATATATATAAGCACGGTATATCAGACTAGGTATTATATATATAAGAAAAGAAAAGGCGGAATTAGGTGGACTGTTGATTGGTCGAAGAATGAAAAGAAAGAAATAAAAAGAACAAAGAGAACAAGAGGAAAAGTTGTAGAGAGATGGAAGGAAGGCGAACTTCTTGCAGCAGATTCTTTTTGAGAGCAACCGAAACTAGATCACGCGAAGCTTTTGGTAAATGTGTCAACCGCCCGTGGGGGGTGTGGGATCAATACTTGCGCCCTGGTTTCACTCCCCTCGCTCCTACCTTCGTCTCTTCTATACTCCCTTCTCGCACTTACCCTCGATCCACGGGTCGAGTCGACCTAACGCTATACCACCACCCTCCTATCAACCACCTATCTACCTATCTACCTTCTCTCTTTCTCTGTCTCTCTCTTTATCCTCCCTCTTGGCTCCTCATCCCTATTCTCGCATATCGTTGAACGAACGCTACAACGTTTGCCCTTACATTACCTACCGATATTATTTCCTAACAGTTTGCTTATCGTTATCATCATTAATTTCGAATATTTTATTATAATATTAATTTATCCGAATTTCAATCAAAATTGTTCTTAATTTATTCACCTTCCTTGTTTTTATTTCTAATAAAATTCTTCTATATTGTATTCATCGCTAACTTTCGATCTATATACGTATATAGGTACACAGATAGATACGTAATTATCTATATTGTATGTACATTGAATTGTTTATTTTCTTTTGATATAATCATTGACATTCTCGTATCATTTCAATGTATATGCGTGTTGATCTCGGAATTCTACGAAATCCTTCAATGATCTCATTGAAAAATTTACACGTACTCCGATAATGTTTATCCGATCGATAACGAGCAGACGGTATGTTCGGGTTTTATGAACAAACGATAAATTTAGTAAATACTTACTTACTTCTTGCTTTGCATATCTATATAGTTCGATTGTTATGAATAACATAATATAATATGAATAAGTTTTTAAATGGATATTAAAGATGATCAATTTTTGAAATTGTTTTACTAAGTTTTTGCCTTTAATGTAATATTGGATTTTACTTGACCCTTCTGTATTAAGGATGAATCAAGCAGGATGAGGATCTCTTCTTCTCTCTATGAAGAGTGCACAGAGAGGAAGAGAGAGGGAGAGAGAGATTTTAAAGGAGAAAAGAGAATCGAGGTCGGGTTTACCCTAAGCGAGTTCACGTGCATGCTTTACGAGGTAGCTTATATGCACTCTGATTTTTGTATTCTGCTCTCTTTCTCTCTTTCTCTTTCTCATGTCAGTATGGAATTCCGTGCTTCGTAAGCGTAGTAATCGCGTTACTACGCGCCTCGGTTTACCTCTTTTATCGAAAAGAAACAACGGTTGATTCCTTTGAAAAAAAAAAAAAGAAAAAAAAAAAAAAAAAAAAAAAAAAAAAAAAAAAAAAATGCTTGCGAATTATATTGCTATGTTTTAACGTTAATGCCAAGACTAATCTATTCCTTTAGTTCTTTTTTTCCACGCTAATTTTTTACGCTAACGAAGTAACAAGCTCGGAGTTTTTCTTTTTTTGATTTTTGTTTCTTTTTTGTATCTCTTTTTTTACTCGTCTTAAGTACCTATGCATACATAATGAAATACTTTGAAAGAAGAAATTATTATTCCTGTCCATGTCTACGGTAGCAAGTACATCAAATTACAGTCAGGTTTTCAGTACACGATAAACATACACACGTACAAACATATATGCATACATACATCTTAACCGCATTTGCGTATTGTAAACTAATCACCAGGCGAAACGAGTTCCAGGTCAGTGTGTCAATCCTTTCATCGATTCGGTCGGACTATTGAAAATTTAGTAGAATTCGGTCGGTGCCATTCGGTTATATGCAGGGCATACAGCGTTGAGATGACCTCTGTACATATGTATTTATATATATATATATATATATTTATATATATTTATATATATGTATGTATGTATGTATGAAACCATTGAAATATATACTTCACCGATTTCGTGATCCTATTACATACATTATCGTATATTTATTTCGACGTTTGACATAAAGCTTATATCTACATACGTACAACGATATACGCGTTTCTTTTTATAATAAATTGCAGTAGGTAAGAATGTTTTTTTTTACCGAGCATTCACTTGTTTCTTCCTTATTTCTCTTTTCCACGATATGAAATCACATATCAACGGTAAGGAACATATAAAATATAAATACAGATTCCCCTCGTTACATCGATTTATATTTCTTTTATCCGTCCGACCTTTTGCGGATAATTCTGCAATCGCGGTTAACCTATATATGTGTATATATATATATATATATATATATTTATATATATACACACACAAAAGTATGTTATGCACAAATGTGCCCATACGACGATTCCGCATTCTTCGTCGAACAATGGGTACTTGAGCTTATAAAGCATAAAACGAATTAAACTCGGTATATTTCTTATTGACGTTGTTCACGTAAAACGCATTCCTTATAAAATTGAACTAAGACAGACAGAGAAAGAGAGAGAGAGAGAGAGAGAGAGAGAAAATCAAAGAGGAGATGGTGACTCGAGTAAGATCGAAAGTCACGCGTTCGAATCGGTCATTGACCTTTTTCGGGATTCTTCCGCTCTCACGGTAAAAGTGGACGAACCAGAGTCCACGAGGTGACTAACTGTGCTGGTGGTGATAGGGCGGTAGTGCCGTTGACATTAAAGAGTTAGAGAGAGCCCAACGTTTAAACTAAAAGTACCAAGTGGTACTGAGTACATAAAAGAGACACGAAAAATAGGCGACAGGACCGGTATAAACGTTGCGTCCTGCATGATCGATTCTCCAATTGCGTAATTCTGGCCATTAACTAGATACATGCACTAACTGGCGTACACCTGAACCGAATCGGTATCAGAATCGATATCAGAATCGTTCGACCGTACAAAATTACTCCTTTCGGATTCGTTAACTCCCAAGCACGATAATTATCGTTTATTAAAACACGAAAGTCCTTCCATCTTTCTTAATTATTTTTGAAGCATTGATCGATTCGTTCCTTCACAAAGTGACAAAAGAAGTATCGATAATAATGCTCAAAGTTAAAGAACATCAAAATTTATTATATCTCGTACGTAATTCAGATATTCAAGTGATTAGTTCTATTTATAGTATGAATCATCGTTACTTCAACTCGCCTTGTCATTAATGAATTCACGTATTTTTAATATTGATAATTAAAGATTTAATTTATTTTATCAAATATTAATAATACATTAAACACGCCTTTCTCGCAATTTCAAATTATCATCATTATTATACTCGCTATTGCAATTATCATCATTGCAGATATTAACTCGTTTATTAATATCTACTTTTGTCAACAATGTTCAGTCGTAAATGGATTTACGTGAACTCTCGGTGAAGAAGTACCATAATTCCTCTTTTCTCTCTCTCTCTCTTTCTCTCTCTCTCTCTCTCTCTCTCTCTCTCTCTCTCTCTCTCTCTCTCTCTCTCTCTCAAAAGAAATTATCGTATAACTTTGTAAATTCGTTCTCACTGTTTTTATTGAATCGAAAGTATTTTTAAAAACGTTAATACGTTATTTACCTGTGAAACGTTGAGAAGAAAGGAAGGAAAGAAAGAAAGAAAGAAGGAAAAAAAAATAAAGAAAAAAAAAAAAAAAAAGAAAAGAAAAAAAACAACAAAATAAAAGTGTTTTATTCTAATACCTCGTTGAGATATAAAAGTTACGTTGGTCTCTGTGTCGCAACGATAAATAATCTCTATAGGCGTACATTCGAAAGACCATTCCTACTTGAGATAAGTGCTCCCGTACATTCGAAAGTACGTCAGCCGGTGTAGAGAAAAACCGTGAACTATGTGCCATGCGGAGCGCAACGTGTGTTACACACTGCCGTGTGCTCGGTTTCTTTGTTGAAACGTTTTCATGCTTACGGACACCTGCATTCGAGCACGTTTGAATCACGTCTTTCGAAACGATCGTTTCAGTGTCGAGATTTCCATAATTAGAAAATTCTCGAGAGACTCTAATAACGCATATATATATATATATATGTATATATGTATATGCGTACATACATACAAAAAATAATACCTATGAGCATACGTTTACGTTTCAAGGATTTTGTTTTTTTAAACGATCTTACGAGAAGGTACGTACAGACGATAATTCAGACGAATAACGAGTTTTATTTTGCTGCATCGCATCAACATCGACCGTATTATTTAATTTCTTTTTTTTTCTTTTTTTTCTTTTTTTCTTCAAACTCATTGTTCCTCGGTATATAAATACGGTTTGCTTAATATGGTATATTTATTATAGTAGCATAGTAGAAATGATATAAATAACGTGTGAAATTTATGATATTAACTATATGGTATATTATATATTATTAGATCAGTCAATAAATAATGTTGCAAGTTTCGGCATTTGATATCTAAATTAGATCAAACACAATTCTGTTTGACTGGAAAATTCTGATATTACTTATTATATAATGTACACACACACACACACACACACACATATATATATATATATATATATATATATATATATATATATATTAGAGAGATATCGTAGGGAATATAGTCGTCTCCCCCTTTTATCCAGACTTTGGTCATGAACGAATAAAAGGGACGGTGAATCAATCTACGAGCGTCGCGTCGGTTTGGTAGAACCGAATTGTGCCGAGTCGAATCGAGTTGAGCCGAAATCGTGCGCGTACTATGTTTCGTAAGGGTCTGCTCTACCGATCGTAAACGAGAATGAGAAAACGAGAAAGAGATAGAGAAATAAAAGGAAGGAGAAAGAGAGAGAGAGATAGAGAGAGAGATAGAGAGAGAGAAAGAGAGAGACTTTCGTAGACGCAGCGAGCAACGAATAGACAAAAGGGGATTAGAGGCGAACAGGGTCGATGACCCTTGCACGTGGAGTGCTCGGAAGTAGGCCACGTCGTGACATCATGCAAAAGCAAGATGGCCGCCGGGAAACGGGCACATTCTCACAAATATGTTCTCTCTGCCGCGAGCACGGCCTCGTAGGCCTGGCACAGGGCCGCAGGGACATTTTTCTTTTTCTAAAATGTTCATTGCTAACGTTCGACTACGTATGGACACTTATCTCAGGGACAACGACGAATCGAGAACGATTGCGAGTCCCCCCTCCCATCCACCTGCTCTATTAATTCGTCAAATTCGAATGAAAGTTCAAGATGATGACGCCGACGATGACGACGACGACGACGACGATGATGATGATGGTGATGATGATGATGATGATGATGATGATGATGATGATGATGATGATGATGAAGACAGAGAAGAAAGAGACTTGACGATTCCATCAAACGATTTCATCATAATCATTCGAACTAATTCAAAAAAAAAAGTATAAAACACTTTCCAACTTGATCTCTGCTGTATCTCAATCAACCGTGACATAACCATGCTGTACGAAAGCAACCAATGAGAACGTTGTATTTCTTCTCGGTCAATGTTGTCATTGGTCGAAGAGAGAAGTACATTATGTAGGTAACGCGAATTCTCGTAGTTTCTTATTCTTTTTTTTTTTTTTTTTATAGTAGACGATACAATGCGAAAAAATTAAAGGAGATATAAAAGAATATGTAAAAAAGAAAAAAAAATAATAAAGCAAAAAGAAAAAAGAAAAAGAAAAAACAAGAAACAAATTAAAAAAACAAAAAAAAAAAAGAAAGAAAAGAATTACAAAAATGAGAAGAAAGAAAGAATTTGGGTGGAATATATGATAACGTGGTCGATGTTCATCTATGAGATAGCCACCAAGCGAGGCATTTTAGCACATGTATGTATGTGTATAGAGAGAGAGAGAGAGAGAGAGAGAGAGAGAGAGAGAGAGAGAGAGAGAGAGAGAGAGAAAGAGAGAGAGAGAGAGGGAGGGAGGGAGGAGGGGAAGGGGGTAAAAAGTAAAAGAGGGTTGGAGGAGAGAAGTGGTCGACAACGCAATCCGCATACGCGGTTTTTTATTCGGAACGCGTAAGCGTCCGTGCCGCGGTTATGCATGCGATGCATCGTCGAATACTGCCCAGCAAGAATATACATGTAGAAACTGCTGCATTATTCCGATGGTCGCAGCAAGATGGTATATCACCGGTGCTACGCCAGTGTCCGCATCCTAATTGCTTCGTACGTAAGCAACGCGTGCGTGTATCATCCCTTTCCTCCCCTTTCCGTACACGCGGTCCCACCACGAATTATCTCTTCCCCGTAAATTCCATGTAGAATCGTGTGTAACCGTTGTTAACCATCGATCCCTAACCTTTGCAATATAACAAAGTCGCTTCGTACGTAATTAATCCTTTATTAGGACATCTAACTTTTCAATTACGCAGTTATGTATGTATGTATGTATGTATGTATGTATGTATGTATGTATGTATGTATGAATATATGCACGTATCTGAATTGTTTCACTTTTCTTTATGCGGGGCGAGAGGGTGCGGGTTGGGGGCTAATACTTTGTTATATATTTATAAAGTTTTATGTTTTTCTTTGGCATAGTATAATAGAAATTATATAATGTTTAACTTACGATACAATTTATCACGATAAGGTTGGCTAATAATCTCTTGGAGTTTTTGTAATATATATGTTTGATATTGAAATATATATATATATATATATATATATATATATATATATATACAATGTATACAAGATATTTTTATTAGTCTGCGTGACCCAATAATTTTATATCGTAGCACATAGCTTATAATATGTATATATATATATAAATTAGATTATAATATAAAAATGAGATAAATTTCGGATTATATAATTTCCGATTAGAGACATTACAAATAATTAGATTGTAGAGAGTTAACGATTAACAGTTGTGTAACTCGTTGAATCCATCCTTGTCGGCGTAATTAAGATTAATCTCTTTTTCTATTTTTTTTTTCCTTTTTTTTTCTTTTATTTCTTTCTCGAACTAGTCGAACTAGTCTCTCTACGAAAGCGAAAGATGCGTCGTTCTCTTTTGTATCTCTCTCTCTCTCTCTCTCTCTCTATCTCTCTCTCTCTCTATTTCTCTATTTCTCTTTCTATCTGTTAAGAGCAAATGCTGACAAATGACGAAGGCGCATGCGCTTTCTTATCGCGACCGATTAATTTTATTATTTGATCGTTCCTTCCGACGAAGCAACATCGCTATTCATTTCTTTATTCATTTATTCCTTTCATTTTTTTTTCATTTAATTTTACGTGTCTTTACTATCAATGAATTAGTACGAATTAAGAATGTAAGAAGCGTGATAAGAAGTTATGAACTTTTTCTTTTTTTTTTTTTTTTTTTAATAAACATACGTTGACAATTATATATTCATAGACTATTATCATGAATAATTTGTTGAAACAATCATTGATATAAGGATATATGTTTGAGATTTGATTACGTGAAATAAGAATTATTAAAAAAAAAAAAAAACAATGATATTAATGTTTTGGATTATATCGATCCAAAGTTATCACATATTACACATGCCAATAAAAAGAGTTTTCATAACAATGTATATTATCGAACAGTCTCTCTCTCTTTCACTCGTAAGATATCAGCTGCCGTAGTTACAGTGCTTCGTTTGTTCGAAACATTTTTTGATGACTCCAAAAGCGAATGAGAGAAGAAACTTATTCGTGAGTATGTAAACGGAATCGTCTCACGTTGCTTGCTAGACGATACCTATATAACTTTATCGCTCTATATACGTACTCTATATATCTATGCATATACATGTATATATGTATAAATGTAGATACGTAAAAGGAAAAAAATCAATTGACAGATAACTTATCGAAATCAGATTATAAAAGAGATCTTTTCTTTCGAGGAGGTGAATTTTCGATTTTTCATTTCAGAAAATATTAGAATGTACCAGAGCGTGGAAATCGATTCTAGTTATGTAATTATCTTTTCTATTTCAAGCTGCATATTTATATATATATATATATATATATACATACATACATATATACGTAAATAAGATATATCGATGAATCGAGTTGCCATTACATTCGTTATCGTGAGACTCAAATTCCTATCTATTCTAAATTTATTTCCTATCGAATTGATCTTTCGATTTTATTAACACGAATTAGTTAGATCAGATTCATTTGAATTATTAATAAATTTTTTTTCTTTTTTTCCATTTCTTTTTTTACTTTTAATTTCCTATGAAGTCGATCTTTCGATTATATATTAGCCGATTAACTTTAATCGTAGCGGATTTATTAGTACTTCTTTTTTCCTTTTCCTACATGTAATATTACACATAGACCGAAAGCAAAGGCTAATGCGGCATTTTATATTTGAGTTTCTGATAAATTCAGATAAAATTGTAATTTACGGAAGTGGGAAGTGGGAAAAGATTCTTACGTAATCAAGGATTTTTTTTCTCTTTGTGTGATGTTTACGCTTGCTTCACGTTGTTGGTACAACAATAAAAAAAAAGAAAGAAAAAGAAAAAAAAAGAAAAAAAAGAAAAAGAAAAAAGAAAAAAAGAAGAAGAAACAAAAAGAAAAAAAGAAAAAAATAAACGAGGAAAGAAAAAAATCACGTTGAGAACGATCATTAGTACGCACACTTACGTACGTAAGGTATGTTCCGTGCACATGTAATAATTCTCTGTATTAAGGAGAATACACACAGGAAGAAACCACAAATTCTGAGATCTTTATTAACTATACGGAATGAATAGTGTCTTGTACACATGTATGTACAAAATTTCTAAGAATTTTCATTCCTCTTCTATCTCTCTCAATATGCTCTTACGTAAAAGAGTTAGAAACGATCTCGCTCGCTATCGTTCATATAATTTTTTCGAACTTGTACGTATTGTATATATACGTATATGTACATATATACGTACATAGAAGCGTATGTAATTGTAGAAAATAAATTGACAGTTGCAAATTGTACTATGTAATTTTATTCGTATTATCTTGAATGCGACACTACGATAATTAGTTTATTTATTTGAAATTAAAATAATAAAGAAATGTTGTTTTCAGCCATTTTGTTTTTTTTTTTGCCATTTCGATATCCTATCGTCAAGAATATATTTTCAAAAGAATTTGACGTTCCATGTTAGCACGTTTCTCTTTGCTTACTCGAGTATTTTCTCGATTATATCATTAGTAAACGTTATTTATATTTATATATATGTCGCGTAATTGACAAGAAATGAAAAATATCTTTGTGAGATCAAGCATTATCATTAATATGAATAATAAGAAATTTTTAAACATACCCTCTCGCCTTTTCTTGTCAATCTTGATGTTGATAACTCGTCTAAGTTTCCTAAATTGCATTAGGGAGTAAATATTTTCGATTGGTTTAATTTTTGACGTGGATTACTGCACGAAATGAGAATCTTTTTTGAACGACGCGTCACGAATTCATCGAATACGAAATTAACAGTTAAAAGACCGCCTGTGCGCTCTAGCGGGACTTTTGATAACCACAAAATATCGATCTCATTATTTCGATGTATTATTTTAGATAATATTTATATAATAAGTAATAAAAATGAGTATGATATTAGTTGGGAATAAAATATTTATTTATATTTTACGTAGGTACATACATAATTATTTATATTTCTATCAAAATTCATTCTCGTAAATATCTTCGACGTTGTCATTGGCCATTAAACGATTATGTCGATAATGCAGTACATCACGTTGTCAATGCTCCTATTATAATTTCAACGTGCTTGATGTTTTTTACTATTGCATTTAAATAAGTAGATCGAATAGAATTTATAATAATTTATTTAAAAAATATTACATCGATATTAATATCTCGATGTATCTCATCGTATTGATAAGCACCAATCACGTTCAACCTAGAGGAATATAATTGGTGCGTTAGAAAAATCAATATTTTCAAGTGCCATCTGGTGGGATTGAGCGTAAACATATGTCGATAAGTGTTACGTAGTTCAAAGTCTTTCAAATAATATTTCTTTCTTGTGGCTTGTAGATAGAGTTGTCGGTTATGTGGTTATGGCATACCGGTAGCAACGTCGACGCCATTTTAAGGAGTGTAGTGTCTAAAGATGCAGTTGTTCCTGTATTCGTTTTAATTAATCGAGCGAGAGTAAAGTTGACGTATTATTGTAATATTTCAACAAAATGACGCAATTTTTACCTCCGAATTTACTTGCGCTTTTTGCTCCTCGCGATCCAATACCTTATTTGCCACCAGCCAGCAAGCTTCCACACGAAAAGAAGAATGGAGGATATATCGGCGTTGGAGCATTTCTCAAATATTTTGAGGTAGATATTATTTCACTCGATTCGAAATGACATTATTTTTTTATATATTTTTATTCTATAAGTTATATTATTTGTAATCATATTTTTTCACGCGTTAGGCAAATTTTCAAGATTGTAAAAGTTTCATAGAACTTTCTTGAATTGATACAATCTTCAAATGCCATTAAAGTAGAAATATTGTCAAGTTTTTTGTTTTTATTTCTAGCGAGTTATTACGTAAAAGTGATTGAAAGGATTTGTACATTTTAGACATTGTCAAAAATAGATTCTATGTATATGGTAGCGATAGAAATCTGATTAGCTGTATTTAGTTGTATAAGTTTTATTTATAACTTGAGAATTTTGTAAAAATAAAAGGATCCGAAAGATACCCCGCCACCTGTACGCGTTGAAACTCGTGAAGAACGTTTGGAGCGTCGTAGGAGAGAACGTGCCGAGCAAGTTGCTTATAAATTAGAACAAGAAATCGCAGTATGGGATCCCGCTGGTATTCCCAATGTGACGGCTGATCCTTTTAAAACCTTATTTGTAGCAAGAATAGTGAGTATTTATTCTACAAGTTGCAACACCCAAATATGGATAGAACGGAGTAGTAACATGTTAGATATTTTAAGATATATCCTTAAAGCAAGCAAATTATTTCAGAATTATGATACATCGGAATCAAAGCTTAGGAGAGAATTTGAAGTCTATGGACCGGTAAAAAAGGTATAAAATGTTTAACGTAGATAAGATCTTTAAATGCAAAATTGAATTTCTATATCGTTTTTATTATTTTTCAGATTGTGGTAATTCATAATACAATAAATGGCAAACCTAGGGGATATGCTTTCATTGAATATGAGCACGAAAGAGACATGCACTGTAAGTAACAGCCCAGAAATGTAATTTTTCTTGAAAGCCTCCGTGAGTCCATAGTCTGGAATCTCACCTTTCTTAGCATCACTTCCAGCTAGAATATAGTGGGGCAGGGCTATAGTTAGGCTACCCATTTTCATTGGTACTTAACCAGAAGGTGTGGGGGGTCCCACGATACATCCATGCAGGAATACCATTCTCTAAATACAAATATATGGTAAACGATTCAAATGAAAAAGAGAATATTGGCTGTCTTGATTAATGCAGTTTTTATCTTGTTCTTGGTACAGCGTGGTGGCCGCTGCCGGCAACTAGTGCCGTTCACTATTCCATGCAAAATCCCTGAACCTGCCTGATATGATAGGTTTGTATGTGTGGTAAGATCCAACATACAACAACGTTTGTTAGCGTCTATGCTTACTCTATACTTCTTCAACAATTTTAATTAAACTCAGAATTTGAACAAATTTGATCGGTACGAATATTTAGTATGGCCACACTCTTAAAGTGTTTAAAAGGAGGTGTCTTTTTGACAGATTACTTTGATTTGTGATTTTATTTTGACGCGATATATAAAGTTAGCATTCTACATTGAAATTGATTGGTGGGCTTAGGGAAAAGGTTCAGGGACACGGTCGGTGAACAGTCACATTATTATTATTATTATTATTATTATTATTACATATATATTTCGATTTTCGTCGGATATCATATTTTCGGATAAGATTGGTACGAAATACGCGTTTTTCGCTAAAAAGTTAACTCTACAAAGATTAGGAGTCATTCAAATTAGTTCGATATTATCATTAGGCAACGCGTAACGTACATTGATGAAAATTATAACTATTATACGCATAGTTGTAGGTAAAAACATTACTCTTTTTATTCAAATATTCAAGCAAGGGTAGAGCATCATAGAGATTTCAGTGAGAAGCAATTTTTTGATAGGTTTAGTAGAAAACTCATAATGCAGATTAGTGGACTGTTATTATTATTCTTATTATTATTACTATTATTATTATTATCATCATCATCATCTTTATTATTATTATTATTATTATTCTTATTATTATTATTATTATTATTATTATTATTATTATTATTATTATTATTATTATTATTATTATTATTATTCTTATTGTTATTGTTATTATTATTATTATTATTATTATTATTATTATTATTATTATTATTATTATTATTATTATTATTCTTATTCTTATTATTATTATTACTAGGGTGCTATTTTTTATTCTTTCTGCCAAAAAGATTTCATTGTAGTCGAAATTCTATTATTATCAAAATTATCAAGTTATCAAAATTAATTTTATTTTTAATATATTTTGTACGCTTAAGTCCTGAAACATATCAATTTCGATATAGAATACTAATTTATCTTGCGATATCATCATTTGCTACGTAAACACTATATGAAAGTCTGCAAATATAATTTAGCATGCAGATAATCTTTCCCTTGCTTTCAAATTCGGAATTTTTTAAGAAAATAGAAAAAAGATCTTTGCCCGTATTATTTAAAGTTAACATATAATATTAGAGAAATCAGTAATAACATTACGTAACAAAGATATAAAATATGTATGAATTGCGCACGGTTTGGTTGTAAGTAAAAAAAAAAAAAGAAAAAAGCGCACCAGGTAAATGCAAAGTAAACTTCTTCGGAGATTGAACGAACATACGAAGACTGGGCACCTTCCCAATGAATAGCGTACGCGCTGGCCTACTCTCGCGAGTCTCTTACAAGTTCATTTCACTGATTAAAAGTACTTCTAAGCTTTGTGTTAACTTCCGTACGTAAGTAGCCGCGGTAGGTATTTTTTGTATTTGCTATACTTTTTGGAATTTAAACATGTAGTATTTAAGGTACTTCAAAGTCTGCATACCTCATTGTTGATTATTGTGCAGAGATAAGTAACGTACAATTGTAATTTTATACAGTAAGATGAGATCGTAGTACCACGGCTTATTCTTTCTTATTTCTAAAACATACCGACGTATATAATGCACAGTAAGTACTCTCTATACTGCTTTGCCTTTTTGAAAAAAGAAATGAAAAAGGCATAGTACAGAGCGAGTGTGTGTTTAGAAATATCCGATTAATCTATAACTGGTATATACTTTCTAATTTTACTTTATAGAATAATGGACGTTACGAATAAGAAGCACATAATCAGGAATAATGCATGCAGATACCTTATTATCCGTATCATGCATAAAAATAGGATACTTTACTTACTGGTTTGGATGACTTCGTTGTAAGGAAACTATAAACACAATGCATATGTAGATACTTTTACCAATTATCCAGGCTGACATATTAGCAATTCTAATTCATCGTTACCCAAAATGATCGAGTAAAAAAGAGATGAAAAAAGAAAAGTAAACAAAGAGAGTCGAGTCACAATTGTTTCTTCATACACGTAATTTCTTTAGCCCGTCCATAAGTATATATAGTTGTGCTTGAGCTATAAATAGAAAATTCAATTTCCTCGAAAATAAAGAGAAAAAAATGAATAAATAAATAAATAAATAAATACAAAAAAGTAATTAAATAAAAAAAAGTAAATAAATAAAAATATTAAAGACATTCTATCTTAGATGGTGCAATTGTTGGTTCTGCATAGAGAGAAAGAGAGATAAAACATACATATCATTTAAAAACATCATCCTTGATGATTCGCCATTTCGAATAGATTCTCAGGGATTAAGAGAGATCTCATAATAGCATAACGCGTAGTAGTTGGGCGATCTTGATTAGATTGTAATTTTCTAATGATACTTTTAGCTGCGTATAAGCATGCCGATGGTAAGAAAATAGATGGTCGCAGAGTGTTGGTTGACGTGGAGCGTGCAAGAACGGTAAAAGGGTGGCTCCCTCGACGACTTGGTGGTGGTCTAGGTGGTACTCGCAGAGGTGGACCTGATGTGAATATAAAGCACTCCGGTAGGGAAGATAACGAAAGAGAAAGAAAACGATATCGTCTCGAGCAAGAGAGGGAAACCTCAGGACGAGGGCTGGACAGGGACAGGTAAAATGAATTTCCTCAAATTTTTTTTCATCCAATTAAATCAAATCGTTGCTTATATATATAAATATATATAAATATATATATATATATATATATATATATATATATATATATATCTATTTGTATTATTTTCTTTTTTTGTTTTTTCTTTTTTCTAGGGATCGCGATCGTTTGGACAGAGAACGCAGAAGGTCACGCGATCGTAAACGAAGATCAAGGAGTAGGTCACGCGATCGGAAACGTAGACATAGTCGAGATCGTTTACCGGATCCTGACATTGAGGAAATTCAAAGAGACGAACGACCACGCGACAGAAGAGATCGTGATCGTGATCGTGATCGTGATCGAGATCGTAAAAGGAGTAACGATCGTGATCGCGATCGCGATAGGGATAGGAAGAGAAATAAAAGGGACAGAGATCGTGAACGTAGGGATAGAAAAGATCGTGGTGATCGTCAAGATGAAGATACCAAGGAAATTCGTATTAAGGAGGAACCTTTGGATGGTAGTATATTTTATATATGTATTTAAGAAAAAAAAAAATTTTGCAAAATTTCATTTTCCTGTATTTAACAACGCAAAATCATGTTTTTTTTTTTATTTTTTTTTTTTTTTTTTTTTCAGATTATCCCGATTATAGTAACACGTTTTCAACGTCAGGATCGTATTTCACCGCAGTCAAGTATGAAGACGATAACGATCAAGAAGTCGAAGAAAAATATAGAATTCCCGAAGGTCGCCCTGATCCACCCCCATACAATAATTACGACTCTGTACAAGATTATTGATCTCAGTAATATGCCTTATGACGTTTTCTCTCTGCCCGCGACGAATCGATGCGACCATCAATAATGTTATATTGTATTTCCTATTGTTATTAGTGTAATGCTGTACTTACCGCATTTGAGTACCGAATTGTATAGTGGAATGGAAAATTAATGACCAGATATTCTATTGGCATATTGCAAGGTAAGCAGCTTTGATCTACGTTTATAATTAGCCGTTCCTTGGTAATTAATTTAGAATATTATATATTTTTCGTCGTTGGAACGAAAGGTAAAATTTCATTGAAATTTTTAAGATTGGAATGTATTAAATACAATATTCTAGCAGTTCAAACAGAACCTCGCAATATGGAACACACACACACACAGAAGTTCATAAACGTTTTCAACCTTATTGCTACCACAAATAAAAAGTACTGTCACTCGCTGTATTTGTACATACATAATATGAGTATATGAATGAATTGAAATTCTTCATGATAACTGCTGCATGTATATTTATATATGTATATATGTATATATATATATTTATATAATTAAATATATTCATATACATACATCTATGTATGTATATGAGTATATTTAAATATATATATATATATATAATATATATGTATATATATTCAAATAAAATAAAGGATATAATTCATTTGTTAGATATATTTAAAAGGCATAAATGGCTCTTCATAGGATTAATATCCTTTTTTTTTTTGTTATTGGATCATATATCTTTTATTTTATTCTTTTTACGTTTATTATATCTATGTCAAATAGAAGAAAATAATTATGGAAGTAGATTTATCCTGAGACGTCAAAGATTGTGGAAAAATGAGATATTTTTTTTTTTTTTTAATTAAATATCTATTTGTATTTTATATCATTAGATGTGAGAAGACTATTTAGAAAGATTATTTTTCTTCGATTTGAATTTAACGCCATTTTGTTTGTAACTACGTTAGTTTTACCAATGAATTCGAATTCTTAGATAAAAATCAATATATCATATTTAACTGTATTTTTAAATCAAGCAATAGATAGAGAGAAAGAGAGAGAGAGAGAGAGAGAAAAGAAAACGCCGCATTTTAGTGTTCATTCTACGGAAATGAGAATTTCTCTCTCAAACGAGTTGAAAACTCGTTATCCAATCGAAATACCTTTTTTTTTCGTGTCGTAAATTGCTTGGACGAAAGCTCAACGATTTTTACGTATTTCCGGTTTAACTGTTTCCTCTATTATGTTTTCGAATAATATTCCCCGAATGAAAGTGCGAATTATTCTTAAGAAAATAATTTTATAATTTCGTCAATAATTATATTAAAAGTAAATCAATATTGTAAAGCCGAGTTTAAAATGAAAACTTCGAAATATATAATCGATAGATTGTCGGAACTTTACGGAGGTTATGTGATCTTATTGCAACTGCATTGTTGCGGTAAGTATATGCACTTGTTCAAAACAATCCATTTTCTTTTTTCTGCTTTTTTTTTTTTCTTTTTTGGTTATTCATAAATAGTTGGAACAAATTATAATGTTAGTATCTTTTTTAGAAAACTTCATTATGCAGTTTCGAAATAATCAACGCTTAGCAGTACGTATTTTTAAGTTAATACATTTCTTCAATGGTAAGATAAATTTGACTATTAACATTTATTATACTTATTGAAGACAGTCTAGAATTAATTTTAGATTTTATTTTCCTTCTGTGTGATTATTTAATTAATTTTTGTAATTGCAATGATAAGATAGATTTAATTATAAATGATTATTATAGTTAATCAAGATAACTCGAGTAACATACGATTAATTTTATTCGTTCGATTGTATTTTTGTGTAATTTAATTAATTCATGTAATTGCAAGATCAAGATAGATAATCTTGTTATAAACAATTACTATATTATTTACTATAATTTGGGTAAATTGCGATTAATTACATACATATATATATATATATATATATATATATATATACACATATATACATATATATATATATACATACACACACATATATACACATCTTTTTTTTTGGAGTGTAATTCAATTAATTCTTGTAATTCTTGTAATCAATATTAAGATATAATTTAATTATAAACAGTCATTATAATTATTCAAAATAATTTGAGCAAATCACAATTGATTTTATATTCTATTTGATTTTCGTGAAGTGCTATTGATTTAGGTTACCCGCGAATTTTGAAAACGAATATTCGAACAATTAATTAAATAAGAAACTAGTATTGTTTGTAAATGTACGCCCACCTTAACATTTCCAAGCCATCAAGTTTTCCTTAATGTTTAATTATTCTTTCGGTGGAGTTATAAAGCACTTTTTTGTTTTGTTTTGTGCTAGTTGGCAGTAGCCGCGGATGGAAAGTTAAGTTGCGAATGTTTTAGTAACGAACCTGCCTCCGCATTACCCTTTTATGCGGCATCGCAGTTTCACGACTTCTTTTTTATATTTTTTATTTGTATCTTATTTTTATTCACTCTACGTTTTTACAGTAACTCACGAAACATACATACATAGATATGTACATACAAGTTTTTAAATCCGCATGCATACGTACGTACATACATACATATGTATGTACATATTTGTTCTATTCATCACGTTTCCTATTTTATAGAAAAACATAGTTTTTCGCGATTCATTAAAAATGCTATTGTCTCTGACAAGCAAATTAAAATGTTTTTCTTTTTCTTTTTTTCTTTTTTTTTTCTTTTTCTTCTTTTGTCCAAATATCCAATGAGAATGAACACATATATTTTTCGTAAATACTTACAAATACAATAAACTATGCAACATTATTAATTATACATACAAATGTATAGTTTGGTTAACAAGATCTTTGTTTCGTAAAAATAATAATAAGTGGCGACCATTATACATTTTCGCCACATAAATTAAACGCTATATCTAAAAATAATGTCCTTTGTATA